>NW_024581076.1:2652328-3050382 GCF_017639235.1 Corvus kubaryi
AGGAAGGAAGGAAGGAAGGAAGGAAGGAAGGAAGGAAGGAAGGAAGGAAGGAAGGAAGGAAGGAAGGAAGAAAGGAAGGAAGGAAGGAAGGACTACACAAAGGAATTCTGAAGTCTTAGGTGGGCTGACAGGATCTAATAAAAACTGCATTTTCAGTGACTTAAGCTATCAGTGACCAACAGAGGAAACAAAGAGGATGGTGTACATTTATTTAAATGCATTTTATTTTGTATAGTTCAAAGGCACAGTGCTACTCAGTAAATAAACTAAACAACATGCAATAAGGCCTAAACACTTAAAGTCTTACAGTACATTTCTCCCAATGACCTATGTACTGCTGTAAAGAAGAAAAGAAAAAGTTTATATCTTAGGACATATTTAATCAAATACAGAATGCAAGTATTACCTCCTCACAGTAAATAAACTCAAGACATTGGCCATTTGAGGAGTTTCATTAGAGGTACTAAACAAGGAAAAAGAAATTATACAATTCCAAAGGAACAATTTACATTTCTGGTTTTTCAAAATATGATAATCCAAATCAAAATGGTGATGATAGTTATAATTTACTTTAAAGAATTTCATCAGCTGCTCATGTTTATTAAACTATAATTATGAGCTCAATTTTTCAAGAACTGTGGGTAATACTGCTTCCAGCATTTTTTAAGAAACAATGAGGGATGTTTAAGGTTGGTTGCTTTAAAATTTCTGAAAATTGGCTCCCTGGTAGAGCAGTGAAAAATAGATTTACAGTAATTAAAACATTCTAAATCACTAACTACCTGAAATACAATAGAGACATTACTAATTATGTCCTAAGATTTCACCTGAAATCTGAAAAATGTCAGATTTCCTGGCATTTCAAGTTGTTTGCTAAAAAATTATAAACATTAACAAGATCATTCCTGTTTTATCTCTTATGTGATCTGTACATTGAAATTTTTACCAATCTGCAGAAGACCTCATGCTTAAGCAATTTTGTATTCCAATATTATTTTTATTCTCAGCATATGCTTTGAGTTTTCTAGCTTGTGTGTGCAATTCTCTGAAATGAAGCTTGAGCAAATTTTCTTTAATACAGAGTGCTATGTTTTTACTTCTGTTCTGATTTAACAGCCTCATGTCTTCTGCAGAAACTTATTACTGTGGGGAAAACTTCAATAACTTGGATATTCTGGTTTGTTTCATTTTGTTTTTCCTTTTTGCACACAGTTCCAAAGACACCTCCAGCTAATGTAAGCGGCAGAAGTGGAAGGCGACATGAATTAGTAATAGCATGGGAGGTAAGGGACTTTTCTGTTTACAGGTTTTGTTTAATGTTAACTTCTTCAAGGACAAAGTAAAGAGTACTCTACTGGGTTTTCCTTACAACAAATCTTGTCAACACATGAACACAAAACACTGCTCTTAAATATGTTCTAAAATTTCAAAGTACTGTTCATTTTCATGAGGTTTGAGTAGAACACATTATGGCATCTGCTCCAAAGTTCTACTAATTCATCAGGCTTTTCTTCCTGATCTACAGTTTGGGTTTATTTGATTTTTCTGGAACTTATGCAAACACCCGATGAAATAATAGCTAAGAGAAGAGAAGAAAAGCCATGTAAATTTTTTTAAACTTCAATTAAGAAATAATTATTTTTAGTTGTTGAATAAAAATATGAAACTAAAGAGACTCTTGAGAACATATTTGTGGTGCAAGATGCAACACAGACATATGGTCATGCCAGTGGGCAGTTGGAGGAGTGGGAGTTGCTTTCTCTGCTAATCATAAAAAACAGTACAACAGAGACTTTTCTTAAGGAGATTCATCATAAACAGTTCCAGATTCATAAAAAACTCATATATACACGCACACATATATATGCCAATTTGAGGAGCAATTCAGATAGTAGGAGACACACCAAATTCTACTTGTTTCAACTGGCAAATTTAAGGATGTCTAAAGAGACTGCCTTCTGTTGGCACATCTGCCTTTTTCAACACCAGCTACCAAAGACAGCTGAGACAGAGCTGACTTCAGTTTGCTTTATACTCTATAAGGGTAAATATCAACATCTCACTTATGAGGAGAGAATTTGCTGAATCCCAAACAAAAATACCAGGTGGCTAGAACTGTATCTGATGTGAACAGACCTAACCCCAGTCCCTAATAAGATATATTAGTATGTGATATTCTTATTAAGTGTCTTTGTAGCATTTCGAAGGTGACTGGGTCGGGGGACTACTGGAGAGTGCTGTAACTCACACTCTGTCAAAGGCCAAAGTTTTCTTCCAAAGGAAACCAGAGCCCCAGGGGTGAGACGAGGTTACAAAGTCTGTCTTAATTTTGCATGACTTTTTTTTCTGGGATGTGCAGTGCACAGCTTCAGAAGGATGGGTAGAAAATTTTGTCTGCAAGTGGAGTGCCAGGTGATGAGACATTCACTTGAAATATGGAGGGGAGAGGATTCAGTGTTGGCTGTGCCCCGGCTCTGATTCATATGTCCATTAGCTGTATATCTATGATGGACATTTCAAGAGAGGTAGTTTAGACACCCATTTAGACACCCATAGATTTAATATGCAGACAGCTGTTAAATATAACCTAATCCCTAAACTAGTCCATTGACTTCATAAAAAATGTACGATACCGTTAATTTACTAATTAGCATGAAAAGTTCCATTCATTGAGTTAGACACGTAAGTTTTAGCTTTTGCAGTGCACAGACTCTAAAACAGATAAATCCCTTTTCTAACTGCCTGCTAATGTCAGATGAGACACAATTTAGGTGGCTAATTTCACAGGTGCTCTGAGGAAGGAAAAGCAAATGAGGTTTTTCAACCAAAAAAAAATTAAAAAACTTTTTGATAATTGGAACAACTTAGATTTATTACATTGCATCTTAAGCCTTAAGTTGAACCCTGGCCTTAAATCTCTGAGATTTAACACCTCATTTGGAACAGAATTTAGACAGGCTGGCACCTAAAACCCAAAGGAGTCCCACAATAGTACATATCATGCACATCATGTTACTCTCAATATATTGCTCTATATTTTTAACAAGGCCACTGCTAGGGGCTATTCCACTTAACTGGTTAAAGCATTAACCAAGAAGTGGGATATATAAAACAAAACATTTTTCTGAGCACAGGCGCTCATTCAGTCCTAGGACAATGACCTAAGTATGGCAATTAGTTGAGGAAACTCTCTTAGAATGTTCCTCTTTGGAAGCTATTGTCATTATGAGGACAAGTATAGTAAGTAAAATCCTATAATACAACTGTGACTTTTTTCTAAATTAATAAAACAGTGTCTGATCATAAGTATGTTTCTGAACTTAATTTTTCAGCCAGTGTCAGAAGAGTTTCAGAGTGGAGAAGGATTCGGATATATTGTAGCCTTCAGACCCAATGGAACGCGTGGGTGGAAGGAAAAAATGGTGACATCTTCAGATGCTTCAAAATTCATCTACAGAGATGAAAGTGTACCACCTCTGACTCCTTTTGAGGTGAAAGTTGGTGTTTACAACAACAAAGGAGATGGTCCCTTCAGCCCTATTGTGGTCATCTGCTCAGCTGAAGGAGGTCAGTTCAACATGAAGTTAAATTGCATATTGTGAGCAATATTAAGCCTTTCATATATAATGCATGCTCTTATAACACTCTTTTTAAATCTTAAATGAAAAATTTCTCTGCAGAAGTGCTAAATAAAAACAGGTTTTGCAGAGAAGGAAGTGAACTAACTTGCCAAGCTTACCTAGAAGGCAAGTAACAAAGTTTAGGAACAGACTTCAAGCCACATCAGTCACAATCAAAAAGAAAAAAGAAAAAAGAAAAAAGAAAAAAGAAAAAAGAAAAAAGAAAAAAATAACAGCCTTATTTTCATGAAAGTTCATCCTTAATATGAAATCATTAGCCTTAACTTTAGACAGGGTTTCTCTAACACTGAGCAAAGAAAGGATGCTATTTTCTATTGTTTCTGAGATTCATGATCCTTTTTTTGATGGGTTAATCAGACAACAGCTCGAAGACTAAATAAATTCACTTTTGAATGTTCATTTCCTGGTTAATGCATTCTAAAAGTGCACAGAAACAAATTTTGTTCTAATTTTTATTTCATTAGTAGAAAAGTTCTGACTTTGCATTAATGTCCCAGTCTTCAATGTGAATTATAGGAATAGCTCTCAAGAACAAATGAAAAATATTTCTTGAAATTTTCTATTGAGAATTGATATAAATTCTAAACAGTATTTTTTGGGGCAGAAAAGAAACAAAAACAACCAACAAGCACTAATTTGGACTAGTAAAAGAAGTTGTTCTGTTTTAACAGGACCCAGAGTATGGGAAAAAAAAGGCATGCACAAAAAAGGCAAATAAACGTTATCCACAAGAATATTTTGAGCAGCTCCATTACTGAAATTCATAAACTTCAGTGTTTCTTTACTATACTATCTTGAGTTATTCCACTGTCTCCTATTAAAGAGAATAAAATAAGCAGAGTCCTAGTGCAGATGAGAGGAATTTCATACTCTTTCTATGAAAAAGCAGTGTGAAGATAATAATATTTCATGTGAAGCTGGAAAACATTAAGTGTTATTTCATATTAGCCCACAATAAATTTATAATTTTGGAACCATGATGTAGCAGACACTGTCTACTACTATTCTCTCACAGTAATTAGAGGTGTTGGAGCTGCTGTTTTTGCTAAAAGCAGTTCCAGTAATTAGGTTTTGTTCCACTTTTTGAATCAGGATTACCAAATAGTCATATTTTTATAAAAACAATTTCATTTTAAACTGTAAAAATTACACAGTACAACTTGAAAATGGTTCATTTGAATTCCCTGATCCTCAATGAAAATTGATACTGTGAGGCCAATGTCGATGTTTTTATTTTTTAATAATTTCATCCTCTAAGCAGAAAGTTCATTGCAAATAAAGTTTTGCAAAGGAAGGGAGACAGACACTTTAATTTTTTTTTTAGTAGCAAACGATATTTTAACAAAAGCTGAATGCTGAATTGTAATAATGCATCCTTATACCTTTGTTTGTTATTCGAACAAGACTGGAAATAGAATAATTAGTAATATATAAACAATTTTTTCCTATCAGTCCTTTAATAAAATTAACTTTAAAATATGAACTTTACAAATGGTCTTAATAGAATATTAAAATTAACTTTTTCTAGAAACCAACTTTTCTGATTTTAATTCAGTAACTTGAAAGTACCTATCTATTATAGCTTTGCTAATTCAGTCTCTGTGTGTGTCTGTACATTAGACTTGTCTTTTGTAAGAGGAATTCTATGGGCCTAAATATTTTGCAAGACTTATATTTCAGGAAAACTATGGGATGCTGTGACATTACAGTACAAAATTAATTTATAAAAATATTTCCTCCAGAAAAACCCAAGGTAATATACTGAGAATTTAAAGGAGTAATGAAACAGTTTATTACAGCTAAATTCTGGGCAATATGAAGATTGAGGACAATAGACATTGGAGTTTGCTATGAAAATGGGGTACTTCTTTTGAAAGAGGTATGGACTGTCATGCTAAAGGAGCTAAACAACTGAAGGCACCATTTTTCAAGGATTTCTATTAAAGAGTAGATATTAAATAACAATTGACAGTACAATATATTATGGTCCTAGGGCTGATCCAGAAAACCCTTTGCTTACTTGCTTTTCATCACATATTCAATTCACTGCTCAGCAAACATCTAGAAAAAGCAATAGGATAAAAATATTAAAAATTATGGCTTTATGTTACATATTACAAGTTTTCCCTTATCTAGAAATGGATCTACTGTTGTTTAACGGTGTAACAAATTTGTCTAAGGAAGTCTAAAACATGTTGACTCTGCTAAGCACACTGGAAAATACAAAGAGTTTTCACAGGACAGATTCTGAACCATGAAGAAATCTCATATTTATTAAGAATGAATGCATCTCCTTTTTCTGTATGACTGTGACAGCATACTGTGTGCTTTCTGATTCACATTCAGAGCCCTTTTGTGGTGCCTCGGAGTTGTTCTTAAGCAAGAAACTTGGCAGGTGATGTTGAGTAACACAACAGACTGCCCTCTGATTACATAAAGTGATTCAGTCAGGCAAAAGGCTTAAAACATTGCCTTCTGAGTAAAAGAACTCAGAAAATTTGACCATTTGACCAAAACACTGAGCACTTTTTCAGAAGTAAATAGAGTGGCTAATATTTTTCTGTCTATTAAGTCAGATCATATAATAGAATCATAGAATCATTTGTGTTGGAAGGGACCTTAGATATCATCAAGCTTTAACACACTTTGCTGTGGGCAGAGAACCTTCCACTAGACCAAGTTGCTCAAAGTCCCATCCAGCCTGGCCTTGAACACTTTCAGGGATGGGGCATTCACAACTTCTCTGGGCAACTTGTTCCAGGGTCTCCCTACCCTCACAGTAATTAATTTCTAACAACTAATCTAAATCTCTCCTCTTTTAGTTTAAATCCATTCCCCCTTGTCCTGTTAATCTGTTTATCTGCCTGTGTAAAAATCTCTGCCTTTTTTATAAGCTTCCTTTAAGTACTGTAAGACTACTAGAAAGGCTCACTGGGGCCTTCTCTTCTCCAGGCTGAACAACCCCAACTCTCTCAGCCTGTCTTCATAGGAGAGGTGTTCCAGCACTCTGAACAACTTCATGTCCATCCTCTGGACCTGCTTTAACAGGTCCACATCTTTCCTGTGCTGAGGCCCCAGAGCTGGATGCAGCACTGCAGGTGGGGTCTCACCAGAGCAGAGCAGAGGGACAGAATCCCCTCCCTGGCCCTGCTGGCCACGCTGCTTTGGATGCAGCCCAGGATGTGGTTAGCTTTATGGGCTGCAAGTGCACATTGCTGGCTCATATACAGCTTTTCATCCATGAGAACTCACCTTCTTCTTTTCAGGGCTGCTCTCAATTAGTTCTTCTCCCAGTCCATATTTGTGCTTGAGACTGCCCCAATTCAGGTGCAGAACCTTGCACTTGACCTTGTTAAACCTCATGGAGTTCCCATGGGCCCACTTCTATAGCTTGTCCAGGTCCCCCTGGATGGCATCCTGTCCTTCAGGTGTGTCAGCTGAAGCACTCAGCTTGTTGTCATCTGCAAACTCACTGAGGGTGCCCTTGATTTCGCTGTCCATGTCATTGATAAAGATATTGAAGAGCACTGGTCCCAAGGCAGAGCCCTGAGGATACCACTTGTCACCAGCCTCCACCTGGACATAGAGCCAACAGATATTTAGAAGACAGAATTATACCAATGGTTGGTGGAGCATCAATGATAGTGGTGACCCAAAGTTGAAGAGGCAAGAAAGTCTTAACTGGTTATAGATACTTTCAGACCTTTTTCCTCCCTAACCAGTATTTTGACTTCTTAAAAATCATCACCAGAATATAGTTCATGGGAAAGACTGTCCAGGAGCTAAAAGTGAAAATGAATGTAATGGAAGAATAGAGAATAGTATGGACAATCAGTTAAAAAGGTTGTACAAAACTAGACATTTAACCCATGGAGATAAACAAGAAAGTACATGTGTGACTCTCTGGAAAAGGTGGCTTAATGCAGTAGTAAAGTTTGAAGGAGGAGCCTTTCCCAGAAACATTAGGAAAGGAAAAAAAAAGCAAGTAATCAAAGAGAAAAGAAAAAAATAGAGGTCAGATGTAAGGATGTATGAGAGCCAGGAAGCAGTTCTGAAGAGGGAATGAAGATGATGCTCAGAAGATGAAGGATAGAAAAAAGATGCACAATTACTTCAATAAGAAGGCAGAGCAGAAGGACACAGTAGACATTTCCATCACCAGGGAAGGACAAGCCCGAACCTTAAATGAAGAAAAACTTTAATAACAGAAAGAGACATGAGACCACATGGAGAGCACCACAAATCAGGCTACCTGCCAAGAGAAAGGTTGCAGTGTGCAGGCCTGAGGCTGAAAAGGATCGTGAACAGAACAGAGAGAAATCTTCTGACCATACTTTCTGTCAGGAAAATAAGGTATCAGATTCATGCTAGAACACACTGAAACAGCACTGAGTTTCAGTGCAGGTACAGATGATTTTTATCCACAGAAGAAAAAAAATTGTAAAGGCACTAGACACTGAAAATAAAGCAATGAACAAAAGCAATGTTATCACTGTTACAACATAAACATTTATGCATTCTTTTTTATTGATGACTGCATTCCACTTAAATACTGAGGTGCTAAGCATTCCAAGGTTACTAATACAATATTTCAGTATCAGGGAAAAACATATGCAATCTCTATGTGTGGCTTTAATTCACTGGAAAATGAAAACTGGGAAAATCACAAATATAGAAATGGAGAAGGAAATAAGAGTGTGAAAGTATGATGGCGAGAAGATGGAAAAGGCTGTGCTGATAACAGTGATGACCAGGCTGACTCTCTTTAACAGGCATGGCTAGACAAACTATGAGCTACACAGGAAAGACAAAGCAAAAGTAAGATGTCATAACATGCTGATGATGTGACAATGCATCAGGAAATACAAAACCAGTGTTTGGATAAAACAGAATAACCTTGGGTTCCATGTAATTTTGGAAAAGGGCAATCAAAAGAGCTGAAAGTGAAGCTAGAGGTCAGTTGCTGATTATACTGATCAATTAGGATGCTGAGAAATTGTTGATATATACTACAGAATGCTGTTATTTATGGGAGAATTTAGCTGTTCAGAGTAGTTTGGATAGTAAAAACTAATTAGTAAGGACTAATGACCTTGTGTTCTGGCTGTGCTAATTAGCAGATTCTTTATCCAGTACTGACTAAGTGAGAAGAAATAACAGTACAATAGCCTTGTTCTGATGAATAATTAAGACACTATAGAAAAGCTGATAATAACAAATAACAGTGGAACACATCATCGTTAAAAAGCAGGAAATTATTTTATTAACTGGAATTAACAGTTGAAACTAAAAATAGAAGTGTTTTGGAATGTCTCTAAGCCAAAGGTGTAACAGATATTTGAAGTTTTTATTGCAAGAAATGGTACATTTCTGAGACAGAACATTACATCTGAGGATCTATAGATATACCCTCTAAAGATATTCAGAATCAGTAAGAATCATACATAGTACAATCTAAGTAAAGGAAAGGATAAAAATAGCACAAGTACAGACAAAAAGTAAGTTTAGTTTTTTTAAAAGTTAGGAGAGTATATAAGGCATGAAAAACTGAAGTAAATAAGACATTGATATTATAAATAATCAAGGAATGGACAACAATAATGAACATCTTCATTTATTTTAAATAAATAAGATTATATAGACAGGATAGCTAGTAAGAATGTGAAAGTGAAATTTTTTACATCTGTAGTGAAAACGTCTGGTATTGTCAATTGTCAGAAATTCAATCTCTTCCAAATTAAACAATGCAGAATTTTCTATTCAAATGTACCATAAATAAAATTTAACCTGTTTTTCCACACATGGAGATGGGGTAGAACTTACACATAAAAAGATTCAAATGTTTTAATTTGTATCAGGGCATTATTCTGATAAAACTGTCACAGCCTGGGGCAGCCCAAATTTCCCAGAGTCAACATGGATGATGCCAACAGTGTGATGCTACAGGTAGCTGTATCTCCATGCTCAGGATGGTGCCTGGTCTCTCTGTTCCTATTTAGTTTGCAAGTATAGATGCAGCCTAAAAGCACAAGGATAAATATGAATTAGAGTACTCTACAGTATGGAAATAGGTGACAATATTAAAGGAAATAGAAATAAACTTCTGGAAGAAAGAAGGAACCCAACTGGTTTCAAGATGAGTTAGGTCTTTTATAAAGGGTTTTTTTGTTAATGATTTTCTCAATGGCTGATACAGGATCAGTTCTGTTCATTTCAGTACCTAATTTCTCCTTCAGGCACCTGACAGAATTATCTTCACAACAATTGAAAGATCTATAATTTTGATAAACAGAGTAGTGAATACTACTAAAAACTTCTATGTAGGAAATAGCCCTGAGCAGTACAGGTTAAAGCCTGAAGACTCTCATACTCCCTGTTCAAAACCTCCTGAGGGACTCCAGATGCAGTTCTGTAATATATACAAGATGCAATGATACTGCACAGAGGTCTTGTTCTTGCTTTGTATGGATTTGTGGTAATTCATCGAGCCAATGGAGATCCAAAGCTCTCAGTTATTTGAAAGGCAAAGGACCATACAAAAGCCTTTGCAATTTTTTTCTCTATATTTAGAAAAATAAATTACTAATTTCTTTTCATTGAGAGGAATTAATATGCAATTACACACTTTTTAATACAGCCTCAATGTCTTTAATTAAAATCTTAAATTTATGAAGTGAAATCCTGTGATTCATTTCATAGCTAAAGCTGAACTACTTGGGGTTTAGGTGAACCCAAAAACTAATAAATTGGCAGATTAGCTGTAAACTACTGAGGGTTATTTCCTGATTCTACTAGATGATCTGTCTGGAGAGATCCTGTGAAAGCTCAGCTAGAGCTGTCTCAAATGATTTTTTAAGGAATGAAATCACAGTCCTGACACACAGGAACTTATTAAGCACTCCTCTGATCAATGGCACTAGCCCCATGGGAAGGCAGATGTGCCATCAATATAATGGGCACATCCCCTCCTCAAGTGCTGAGGGTATCTCTGTCTGCCATGCCACTTGATGGAAACGAACCATTCGCATTCATGAAGGTGGCAACACCCCTCTGGTAAAGTCTTCATGGAATAAGGCAGCTCCTTTTTCCCAGGTGACACTCTGAAGTGCAACAAATCTGGGTTATTCCATAGGGAAGGGAGAGCCACAGCAGGATGTACACTGTGAGAAAGTGTGCAGGAGAGCATCATAACGGGAGAAGGCTTCAGAAGTTCTACCCAACAAGTAAGAATATTTCATCACTAAATCAAAAATATTCAGGGCAGAGGTCTTCACTGCTAGCTCATTCCAACACTCTTCTAACTTTTGTGTGTTTTAAAGTCCTCTGCAAAGGCACTGGTCAGAGAGTAGGAGAAAATAGAAAGGACTTGTGGAAAAGTGAGAAGTCTGAAGGCCTGTCCTGGAAACAGTAATCTTTTTTCTGCTATTGTGGAAACCGGGTATCTTTTCCCTTTGAGCATAAGATTCTGGGGGAAGTTTTATATCCTGATGGCAGCCATTTCACTGCAGATCTGGTGGAGTCCCCCATTTCTCAGGAACGGAAAGAGTTCACTGAAGGTTCTCTGATTTGGAAGATAGTCTGTGTGGCTATTTCTAGCAATGAAGCAAATGGTACCACTTTCTTTACCTACAGTTGACACAAGAGGTTTTCCTTCTGATTTATCTCTTGTGGGTTTTTCCACAGAGAGGCATTATCACAGAAATAGATCCCGGCTGAAATCCCAAAATCTCAACTATGAAGAACTGCCTGCAGTCATAATGCAATTGCTCAGACTGAGGTTCTTAGCTTCAAATAAGAGCTCAAGTTTTGAATAAGGCTACTTTGTAAAAATCTTTTTTGAAATCAAAGAACTGAACAGATATGAAGTGATTGGTTGAGTAGTCCTGGCTGAGGCTCTGTTCCACAGAAGAATTAAAACAACATAAATTTCAGTAGGCTCTTGGACTTGTTTTTGAAGGTAGATGATGTGGAAATCCTTAAGGATGAATATTTCAGAAAAACAGATCAGTTTACAGTCATAAATAGGTAAAACACACTGAGGGCTGGTAACTGATTCTTCTTTCTTTACTTTCCAGTGTCAAAATTCAGGATTCCCTCACTGAACATTAGATCAGTGCAATTAGTGTAAATGCATGTCCTGCCATTTTACAGCCATCCCAAAGACCTACGTATTGATCATGTTTCTTTAAAGTGTGATTGCAGCACAGGGAAAGACAATGTTTCATGGACATTGTGCACACGAGAATTTATTGTACTGCATCTTTAATTCAAACAGAGAATATTAAAGGGACTATTAAAGATGCTGGCCCTTTTGTTTTTTTCAAGAAGTATGACCTTAGGTAGACACCTATAGGTCTAGTGTAATGACAAGATCTGAAGAAAATAATATGATTATAACATCAGTGACCATAACAAGAAAAGCTAATGAACCTATCAAACTTATCATTAATTTTAGACACAGAGAATAAAGCATGACATTGGAGTGAACCACAGACTGTATTATATCACCAGAAATTATATGGTCCTCATCATATCTGAATCAATAAAAAGTGCTATTTAGTCTCCAAAAACTTTCAGACAGTCATAATGTATCTTATCCCCAAATATATAATTTCTGTTGTTCTGCTGAACACTATTCTCAGTGCCTAATATCAGTGAAACTGCAATGAATTATTTCTGAATATGCGAGAAATACACTTTCTTCACATAAAAAAAATCCAAACTATTTCCGCTCCATTTGTTGAAAATGATTTTTAAAAACATCAGAAAATATTCTATGTTTCTATTCAAGCAATATACAAACCACTCCTAGTAAGTGCTATGAAGAGGAAATGATACCTGCATTTATAGCAAATGTAAAGTCTGCCAACCAACATTTTGTGTACATCTCAAATTATTTATCCCACTGCAATCTTTTCTGACAACAAGGTAATTGCTTCAATAATACAAAAACTAGAAAATAGCTTTTGCCACACAAATCTTAGTAGTACATAAAATAGAAAGCAGGATATAACTGTTGAACAGAAAGTCATATTACGAGCAATGTATTTCTTCATAGTGCAATTCTTTCAGTATTGAATTTAAAAGATCATTTCTCTTATTCCTGAACACATTTTTTTTATTCTTTATTACTTAAAAAGTTCCAAACACATTTTATACTTATTAGTAATACTCATTGTTGGCAAACACTACTTTGGATCACATCAGAATTACTTCTTTTCTTCAGATGTAAATAAAAAAAGAGATCAAGAAAGAGTAACAAACATTGAAAGTCAGACATCAAAAAGGATGAAAAATTTATATGAGCCATGTCAAAAATATGTATAGGGCAACAGTGCTAGAACAACGGCTGCAATATGATCAGAGAAAGGAGGGTAGCTAATGAGTCAACACTGATGTTAGGTATCTTACATATTAGGTGGTTTGATCACTGAGAAAAATATATCATTTTATCTCAGGCTGTTCTGCAAGGAAACTCCTTGTCTGTAACCCTGTTAAACAAGTCCCAAAAAACCCCATTTTTCAGAAAGCTCTTTGATGTGTCTCCCTATATTATAAAACCAGGACCTCTGCCTGCCCTTCAGGAACAGATCAACACATTAGAAATGTAATGAGGAACATTAGGCCAAGGAAGAAATCGCAGGCTCTGTGACTCCAGGGGAATGTGAATTCACGTTTTTGCTGAGCAAGTGAACTACACCAGAAAGGTGGTGAACCACCCTATTGTGTGCTCCACAGTATAAATACAAGCCTTGCCTCCTCAGCTGGTCTTAAGAAAATCTTCAGTCATATTTATGTAATAAACCAAAAGACACACAAGATTTCCTTGACTCATATCCCAGTTTCAAACGAGACAATTTCTGGAAACTCGTCACTCCCAGTATACTGTAACAGGTGATACAAGTGAGTAGTGGGGTGCTCAATAGCCTGTCATGGCAAATCTCTGGGGACATTTACCAATGTCCCAACCACTGAAAGAAGCTGGGCCTCTATAAAGTGTGTGTTGATGTGAAAGTACAAAGGCAAACACGCCTATGACAACACTGTTGGGGAAGTGTGGTACATAAAGCATCCTACAGCCCTGTGCTTCCAGTGAGCACCCTGGCCATACCCCAGCATCACCAAAGGACACCCAGCCTTGCTGGGCGACAAGAAGGGTCCTCTGTTCTGGATAACCAGGAGGTCAGGACTGCAGAGTGTCTTATGAATAGCATGGAGATAGAAACACGAACAGAGGGCCAAAGGTAACAACACAGGTAATCAGAGGGACAAACCATAGGTCTTGGTGCCTTCATAAATAGTAAATGCTTCACAGCAGAGAGAAGGTGGGACATCCCAAACACTGGTGCCTGTGACTTCAAGGACATAATAACATAGTCCTAAAAAAAATCTTTTACACTGCATTTCACTACAGTGCTAGGTATCATTTCCTACTCAGTATTGCCCCAGGGCAGGACTGACTGAGCACCCTAGCGAGGTATTGCTCATCCTGAGCTGACAGAATGGCACTAAGAAGCCACAAATAGAATGAATGCTCCATTTACTGCTGCAGTTAGGGCTGTGAAAGAGGTGTGTGAGGCAGGGGACATATACACAAATATTAAAGCTTTTTTAAAGAATCACAGACAAGAGATTCTTTCACAGTTTGCTGCACTCATCATCAGTGATGAGATATTGATGCAGCTTGACACAAATAAAGAAATACAACAATAATAATCTCTTCATCTTGTTCAGTTTTTCATGTTCCCCCTAAATGTCATACCTTCTTGCAAGTATTAAGGTAGAATAAAGGAAGTAAATGACAGTTTCAGACAGAGTGTTTTTGATAAATACAAGCTGTTACAGTGGAGGTTTATTGTTTCAATTTTTCTTAATACAGAACCCACTGCTGCTCCCATCGATGTCAAAGCTACGAGTTTGTCTGTATCAGAGATTCTTGTTGCGTGGAAACATATTAAAGAAAGTCTAGGAAGACCACAGGGATTCGAGGTATGAACACAGGATATCATAATGAGAAGTCTTGTTGCTTTTGCCAGTGTTGCATTCTGTTAACGTGTGAAGTAGTGAAACTTCAATAGGAATTATGCTCATTTTAGCAGACGAACCACTAGCTGTGGAACAACAGTCCCAGCTGTAGCACCGGAACATTTTATATTTATTTGTGCTTGAAAACTGTTCAACACCAGCTCTTATAACATCTCTTTGTCACTTCAAAAAGAGCTGAAAGAACTGCAAGTGACCCAGCATGCATCATTCACAGGCTGGGAAAAATTAGGTATTGACTGTTTCCAGCTCTAAGCGACCAGTTCAAACTTGTTATTTACTGACAGCAATCAGCACAGAGAAAGGAGAGAGCCTCTGCATCCATATGCTCTCAACCCGCAGTGGCCGAGGGACATCTGCTGGGCAGACCATAACAATGGGTTGTCAGGAGGGGAAGCAGCAGCTGCACGGTCCATGAGTAAAACTCTGCTTAGAGACAGCCCTTCCTGGCTTAGGAGAGTGAACCAGCCCTGGCAAGGGACCTCCTTGCACTTTTGGATACAGTTTACAATCCAAACCTCAGGAACAGATCAGATCTAGCAGTACACCTATCTATTCTTTCGAGACAGCACAACCCACCCTGACCTTGTGGATCAGGCTATGATGATCCTCATGAAATAGTCCAGCTAAACAAAATTAACTGATTTTGGGATGCAGGTTATTTGTCCTGCTTTAGACCTTTAGACAGTGCTGACTCATTCCTGATTTTCTACAGTAACACTGAAAAGAGGATAAACGTAGGTCTGAGGAAGACACCAATCATATGGGTGTCTAAAGATATCTTGTGATGTACTAGCACAGGATGTCTCCCTGGTAGCATGTCTGGGCAAACCCAGGGGCTGGTGACCATCACTGATAGCCTTTGGAAGGAAATGTAGGTGTCTGAGCAGCACCAGAGCCAGCACATTCTCCAGCTCAGCCTCAGGCTGGGCTGCCATGACCAGGACAGAGCATTTACCCCATAGCTCAGATGCAGCCAGTTAACAGGTTTTTAGCTGTTTCTGTAAGCTGTTCATATATTTGAGAGCAGTATCTTTATTAATATCTAGCACAGTCCAAATGGGCTCTGACTTTGGCATGTCCCCTCAGGTCTAGCATTTGTTCACATCTTTTTCCCTCCTACGTCTCCATGCTGAATTCTGATAACCCTCTGTCAGTTTTCTTTCACTGTTCTTTTCTCCCATTTCTTCCTTACGTTAAATATGTTTCTATTCCTTTGCACATAGCTTGCTTCACGCAGTGAAAGTGATATTTGACCATTTTACCTTTAAACCTGCTATCTATAAAGAGAACAAAACTGTATCTGATAGAGATGATATTCATCTTGCAAATACTATTTCTCTCCATGTTGAAGTATTCCACTTGTTATTAACCTGACTTCAATCTTGAGACCAGTCTTCTATCATCTGAAATAACTTGAACCCTCTTTTTTTTCTTTTCAGAAAGGTGGCTGGTTTGTTATTTTTTTCTCAGATATCTTAACATCTTTTAAATTATACCTACTGTTTTCACTCTTACCCTCATTCCATTGATCAAAATTATTCTCAAAATATTCTATTAACTTTGCAATACATATTTTAAAATAAAAAATAGATTTTCTTTCTAAAATTGAAATTTGTTTCCCCAGAAACCTATTCTTTCATAATGTGAACGGATTTTGCATTTACCTGCTCGTCACATAGCATTTCCCTTAGCTCTGCAGGTGTGTCCTGGCAGTAGATGGCTGTTACAGGTAGGACAGTGGGCTTGCTTTGTGTCAGAGCACTTGGAAAGTGCTCTGACCTTTGGAGTTTAGCATACTCTGATCCAAAGAGTAATACTTGCCAGCTCTGTGTCTCTTTTACTCAGGTACAAATTTGAAAATGCCCATTGATACAGGAGAAGTTATTAACAGTGAACTTTATTAATAATTTGGCTCCTCACCATGCTGCATACCAATTTTAAGATTCTAGCACGAAGATTACAGAGTGAATACTTCAAACCAAGGACCTGCAGTTGACGTAACAAAAAAATTATATATAAAAATACTTCACTGCTCCCTTCTACCTCCTTCCCTGAAGGAATTAGAGGAGCCTTCTAAATAGTAATACCTTTTAAGGTGCTGCTTTTATCTGGGGAGATAAGGGTGTTTTTTTCTCCATACCCCACCCGTCCCTATCCTGCCCTTTCCGTCTTTATTCATTTAGCCAGAATTCCTCTGCCCACTTTCTGACACACACAATTCTTTCATGGAGTAGTTTGCTCTTTTCTGTCTTCACAGGAATAACTACAATCTGAGCAGCACTTACTCAATAAACATAAAAGTAAATGTTGCTGTTCTGCATTATTCAGCAGCAGAGAATACCATCTATGGATGGTATTGCTAGACATTTTCAGTTCCATTTTTGGGAAGGATTTAATCAAAAAGGAGGTAATGAATTATAGGATCAGTATAGTGAGTCAGTGCGTTACATTGTTCACTTAAGTACACTAAGTCCACACTATCAGCCCAATTTTCCTAACATACTGACAGTTTGCCTTTCAAGCATCCCCATTCTGCAAAAAGGAAAGGAGTTTGTGTAGGAAGACATTGGGGCTAAAATCCACCCCCCCCCCAAAAAAAAACTTTGAAGTACAGAACAGCTTTATCTTTTCCATATGATTTACTTTCTTAAATTCTCTTTCACTTGTGAAGACTCCTTATTCCAAAACTGATTCTGAAAGTTCATCATTTTTACAGTGCACTGAACAACAAAGCCTGTAGTAGTCCTTTAATCCACAAAAAGCAAATAGATAATGTAGAGAAATCCAGTAATTTGTATAAAAGGATGACTGAATTGTCTTTTTTGGTTTTTTAATTATTTCCTAATGCAGAATTATTGTGGACCACAAGTAAAGAGTTGCCCTCAATTCAAACAATGGAAAACAATCCAACTAGCCACTTGGTTTTCATGTCTCAATTCGTATTCTGCCTGTGGTCATCACAGCAGTGACAACCTCCTACACAGTCTTCACATTTCTGGCCTTTTGGCAACAACG
The DNA here is from genome assembly GCF_017639235.1 of Corvus kubaryi. Lineage (NCBI taxonomy): Eukaryota > Metazoa > Chordata > Aves > Passeriformes > Corvidae > Corvus > Corvus kubaryi. The sequence goes on from NW_024581076.1 coordinate 2,670,031, forward strand.
TTATAAAAGGGGCAGCTATTTTCTTAACACTTGAATGTTTGGGTTTTAATCAACAAAAGTGACAGAATATTTACTACATGTGGACAAATTCTCAGTGACCCACTTTCACTCTGGCCCTGTTTGCACTTTGTACTAAGGAGTAATGAAAGGCAAAGGAACTTGTCCAGTTTCACATTGTCATCCTTGAGAGGCAGTGTTAACTGTTATGTCACATGAGTTTTATGCAAGGTTTGCTGCACTCATTTGCATCTTCCAAAGCACATATTATTCCTAACTTCAGTACAGGTTTGTCAGCTCTCTGCCCTGCATAAATATATGCCAGTTACAGTCTGATGAAGTAGAAGTAGCTCAAAAACTTTGTCGGAATTGTGGAAAAATATAGTGTGTTGTTCATACTTATTGTTTGGAATCTATAAATTGAAGGTTATAAAACCTATTTGAGCCTGAGGCAAGATTTTCTTTGTTGTTCACTACTGGTCAGGAATGAAAACAGAAAGAAAACTGACTGGAGGAAGAGATATTTTGGGTTTCTTGTTTCTTTTCCAGAAAGACAAGGCTAATACTTAGGTATAAATGACAAAGCTCATGTCTTTTTTGCTGGAATTCCTCCAAGGGATAGGAGTTTGGCTAATATAATCAAAAGATCAACTTGAAGCAAACAAATAAACAAAACCCAAAAATAACAAAAAAATTTTTAAAAATGAAAAAAAAGAAATCATGAATGTCATTTTCAGAGAGGATTACTTGATGTAGTAACTTGATTTACCATATGATGTCTTTTCAAAGAGAATTACTCAATATTTTGCTGCTTCTTAGCTGCACTTTATCTATTTTTATAATGGAACAGATAATTATATCTACATGGTACTGGATTTTATTTATGTATTTATTTATTTTTATTTACTGAAGTACACATCGAGGTAATTTAGAAACAGCATATGGATATTTTAACAACAGCCTGGAAAAGCAAGACAGAAAAAAAAGAACTCATGGTTCTCTTGCCTGAATACCAATTTAACAGACTCACTTTTGGAATTAATGAATTTTCCCAAACACAAAATTAACAATTGGATGGGTTTATATACGAGTCAGTTTCACCTATGTAGCTACACTTATTCTGATTCAAACCCCTCCAAAGTCCTGAAGACTCGAATCAGGAGTTTATAGCAGAGCAGTACTACTGCTTCTCATGCCCTCAAAGTATGTATCACAGCCCAGATCTTTCATGAGGGCTTCAAGAGTGCAATATCCTTTGCAATGTCCATATCATGAGTTGATTTTTACAATTATCAATGAGTCGTGAACTGTTCAGGGGTTTTATTACCTAAAATCACAAAACTTAGATAATTATTAATTTTTCATAAGAAAATGCAACTAGATATTTCACTATGGTCCTCAAGGTTGAGGTACAATATCAGTTTCCATCCCATGGGTCTCCAGGACCATGTGGACAGAGTACCTGAGGAAAGAGGTAGAGAATGCAAGTTGCTGCAGAGTGCAGGAGTACTGCACAGTTTTGTTTCTTCTTTTAAATCAATTTTCTTCTTTTAAAGAAATTGTTTAGGTGAGAGGGAAGGAACTGAGGTTGATTGACATTTTTGGAGGAATCTCTCATCTTGTTCTGAACGACAGTCACACAAATGTCTTGAAATTATACAAAAAGCACCTCTTGTGTCCTAAGAGCTCTCTTATACCATTGCATCAATATTTACATGCCTTCCATCTGCCAGTTCAGGGAAGGTATAGGTTTTCTGATAATGCTAATTAAAATACTTTTTATGAAATCCGAATTACAGTGTAGGTTTTCTCAGGGCTAGCAGCAGTTCTTTCAGCTCACCACTCTTTCTGCCCTAGTACTTTCTATACTCTGAGATCTCTTCAAGTCTATTTTCAATTATGTCAGTGCTGTTGAGGTTGATAAGTGCTCGAAGAGCCCAAGAAAGTTTGTGTACTTTGTCCACTTTGATTCATTCTACTTAATTTAGGCTCTTACTTGATATGCTTTATATGTAGCTTTAATTTTATGTGGTCATCAGAAAGAATATCCAGCCAACAACTCTGACTTTACTGCATTTAGTGAAGAGGACCTGCAATTAGATCAAATTAAGTTATGGCAAAGAATGCATAACCTAGAAACCAACTTAGGGAAAAGAGCAGTATCATTTAAGATACTTTTTAACCTAAAACTTCAGGGAAGTAGTTTGTAACTATCAGAGGTAGAAAAATTTTACACAGAAATATTTTTTTTTTTACCAAGATTTGTTTTTAACTATTGCTTAACCCATGATCAGAGCAAAGCAGGTTGCTCTTCTCCAGCTCAAAAGCATGGGTCTCTGGGAATCAGGTACCAAAGCTTACTATTCTTTGGCTTAAAACAACAGAAAGGCCAGCAAAAATGTAAAATCTCACAAACAAGAATGCATTAAACAGACAAAATGCTTTCTTCTCCCTTTTTTCTTTCATTTTTCAAATATGGGCTACTTTTTTGTGATTTATGCTTCATGCTATTATCAATATTCAAAGTTATCATTAATGAAAACCTGTTTTGTATTATAGATCCCTTCTGAGAACTATAAATTAAGGTTACAGAAAATAAGATTTAAAAAAGAACCAGCAAAGGCAGAGCAGTATAAATAAACAAACTCTCTTGTTTTAAGATATATGTCCTGCACTTTTAAACATCAGAAGCATCTTCATTTCAGTTCAAATCAATGTAAATTCCCATCTACCTCAGTCAACAATCATTGGAAATTTCTTTGTTTCATAACTACTTCTTCTTTTAGTTCCTTTGGTCATCAACAAATGGATGCATATGTTACCACAAAAAAAAAAAAAATGAGACCAAAATTAATTCATGAACACTTCATTAACATGAGACGTGGTGTGTCCTGTGAATAAACACAGCTATTTAAAATTTTGCTCCCAGCTTTCTGGAAAAAGGAGAAAAAATTCAGTTATATTTCCACTCCTTCTACTGTTCACCTGTGTAAGCTTAGTCACCTCACTTTTCCTTTCTGACCATTTGCTTGTTGGATCCCCAGCAGACTGCACTATCTGGATGATGGGGTCTCCAGGACACATTCCCTCTCACTGCCTGTTCATACAGTGCTCAGTATTGTGCAGTTCTCACCATTGTAGCATAAAATTTGCAAAGATACATCACAAATGAAAGGATCTGACTGCTCAAGACATACTAAGCATAGGAGATTCAATAGTAGGATGTGAATAAATGGTTATTGGTTCCTTTTTCTTTTCAAGAAAAGAAAACTGATTCTGAATAGGTGTTATTTCAGATATCAGTAGCTTTGGTCAGGTATTCATCCAGCAAAATACCTCAGTGAATAACACTTATTTCAGAACAAGTAGTGACTGCTGCTAGATTTGTGAACTGAGCTGTAATTCATCTCAGAATTAAAGCAACAGCATTTTAACATGAGATAATGCAGGTGCACACACACATGCAAAAGATATTTACTTGAATTTTAGAGTTGAAAGAGTGGACTGTGAGCTGACACAAACTGATATACCCTCAATCAAAGTTAACATAGGCAATTTTCTCAAGTGAAGATAGGACCTCAAATGTATATTTTTGCACCCTGTTTTTTTCTGATTTTTTTTATGGCATTCCTAGTGCAATTATAAAAGGTCAGCATTGTGCTTGTTGGTCTCATTTTCCTGTGAACCCCTTGTTTTTTTTGGTTCTCCATTTCCTGGGAGACATTCTCAAGAGTTCTGTATTGTCTGTGACCTTTTATCTCAGAGGAAAAGTTATCCAGATACAATGTAAATAACTTATTAAGAAATAACCAGTTTCACACAAAAGGTCAAAATGTAGAAGAAATGCAAGTAGATCTCGGCATGAATAACAGTAAGCTGAATATAGGTCTTTGAATGGCATGTTAGTGACATCTCCTGTTAGGGAAAATAGGGGCCCATGAAAAATGCCTTGCCTGTGTATCTTACCCGGATACATTCAAAACAAACAGTACTGCTTTTCTCCAGTTATGCCCGGCAAATACCTGGTCCCTGAGAAAAGAGACTGGCCAAATTCTCAGCTCAGCTCAGCTTTATAACCCCATTGAGATCATGATACATTTAGTGAACATAACCAGAAAACAAGAATTAAGAATGACCAAGATCATTTAGGGGTTCATTTTATGTCTGAAAAGGAAGGGCATAAACATCCTAAAAGTTCATTTACCAGAAACCTGATTGTATCCAAGAACTAAGACTGAATGCACTTCCTTCTTTTTCTTCTGTTAAGATTTTTCAGATGATTGAAACATTTCCGTCATTGTTCTGTCATTGCCTATTCATTGGACTGATACGAAATCTCTTGGCTTAGAGTTGCACCAGGCCAGGAAGAGAATATTGATCAGAACACTTCTTAACTGATGTGGTCAGTGTTTTCCAGGGGGAAGGTAGATATTCTGGTGACCTACCAGATGATGAGCTCTCATTGAATGGTCTCCTTCAATGATGAGCTCTCCCAGCCAAAGTTCACCCTCTGCTCTTCTGTCCTATAGTAACCTCTTCTTCTGCCAGTACACAGCTATTCCATGTACTTTGGGTCACACCACGATTTTCCAGGTCTTGCCGTTTTGGAAAAGTGAGCACTGCATGGCTTGAGGTCAAGCTGCAAATCCCATATGGTTAAGTGGCCTGATGATCAGAAAAAGGCACAAATGGCAAAATTATCCTCCACGGGATAACAGGTATAAGCATCTGGAAGCATGAGCTTGCCAGGTGCCTATATTAATCCTTCATTTGGTTCCTTGTTGGCAGGTTGATTACTGGAAAGACATGCAGCAGGAAGAAGCAGCAGAAAAGGTCAAAACAGAGGGAAATGAGTCATCCATCCTCCTGACAGGATTAGAAGGAAACACATTATATCACCTAACAGTGAGGGCATACAATGCTGCAGGGTATGGACCACCTAGCACTGCTGTGCATGCAGCAACCAAGAAATCCCGTAAGTAATCTCAGTACCTTTGCTGAAAGGGAGAAGTCAAGGAGGAACCTCTGTCCCCTTGGATTTTTATTTAATAAGAGTGTATAATAATCAAGAATCATGTATAGCTTTGATTTATGGCTTTGCTTTGATGTTTAGACATTAATTCATATGACTTTGCATTCATAACAAAGGTTATTTTCCTAGAAAACAAGGCATTTTGTACAAAGGGAGAGAAAAGCGTTGAAGTTCATAAGCTTTGTGGAATTTATGGGGTGGGTGGAATAAATACACTATAATCTACTAAATTACACTACTGTTGAAAAAAAAATCTTAAATGTTTCATCTAGAGTTGGGAGCCTGCTAACACTACCAGTTTTAAATGTAATGAAAGATTAAAATATTTTTCTTTTGGTTTTAAAGAAACTACCTATAAAAATATGTATATGAACATGTTATTTTTTTCTTCTCAGCTCCCAGCCAACCACCAGGCAATATTATGTGGATACAGGATGGCTCACATGTGTCTCTTGGGTGGGAGCCAGTCAGACCTCTAGCTAATGAATCTGATGTAATGGGATACAAGGTCAGTGCTTCCCTATCCTAGCTCACCTTTCTCTCTTCCAAGCAACTGCTCCTCTTCTTTGTTGGCTTTTTTCCCTTTCTTGCTCCTCTGTGCAAGTAAAGCATTCTATACAGACTGTCTCCAATCAGTTCACCATGCAAACCAATAAATAAAATTAAAATGAGAGAAATGACCCAACATATTTTTGTGCTGTGATTTTCAAATACTGAACTCTATCTGATTCCCCTCTATCTGAAGGGGTCACTCCATCATCTCTGAGTCAGCAGTGGCTATTAATAATATCAGACTGCAATGAAATTCCTAATAACTCTTCAATTCAACTGTATTTGTTGTAGGATTTAGAGAAATGAACAATAATGAGACATCTTTCATTTACATTAAAATTAATATTTTTATGAAGCAGAAATACTTCAGTTTGTTTTGTGATCATGTTGGTGATGTTCAGTATCAGTGATGGTAACATCTGGAATTTCAAGTTTGAAGATTAAAATCCACATTAACACATAACAAGTCATATAGAACAGAATTCACTGCAATACCTTAAATCAACGTAGAATGATTTCAGTGTTTTTAGAGAGGTGTGGGGTTTAGGTTTTTTGAAGCCCATATCAAATCATTTCTATAGACTATAATCTCATATCTCCTCTAATACATCAGGAAATATCACCAAGAAAAGGTAAAATGGTTCAAATAAATCAGAAACTGTTCTAACCTTTATGAGAATAGTCAATATTCTGAAATAGTTGAGTTGACTTCTTTGGTTTTTCACACCTCCCTGACCTTTTCAATTTTGTCTGGGAACAGAAACTCTTATGCAGAAGTACCAAAAAGACAACTACGTGCTGACTTGCTTTCCTCCCACACACTGTAAATTTGTATTGGGTTTCATAGGAAATGCAGGGACAGATCTGAAACTGTTCTCAGATAACTTAGCCAGCTAGGGTAAACACAGTAAATACATTATTCAAGACATTTTCTTTACATTTGGGGTTGGGGTCTTGAGCCAAAATTGACATTTATTGACATGAATTTTGGGGAAAGAATTTGAACCAAATGGAACTCAAAATACATTTTGAAATTCTGGAGATAATGTTAAGCAACACCTAATGCTGGAGAGGGAAAATGCTCTGTCTTTGCTCTAGATCATAAACTATGTCCATTCACATTCATTAATTGCTATTATACTTTGCTATTACTGTTTTGAAGCCACTGCAGGAAGGGAAGGGTAAAAGCAGATGTCTGTTCAAATGCAATGTCGAGAAATCCTTAATGAAAGCATGAAACAGTTAACATTGCAGTGACTGTGTTATCTGCACAAAATGTCTGGTACTGTGACCACTGTCTACTTCATCCACCATAGGTGTTATTTCGGCAAGAGGGCCAGAGCAATAGCCAAGTTATAGAAACACAGAAAACCTCTGCGGTGGTACTTCTTCCTGATGTTGGTGTCTACATCATCGAGGTGTGTGCAGTCAGTGAAGGAGGGGATGGGACTGCAAGTCCCCAGATCAGAGTTCCATCTTTTTCAGGTAAGGTTACATTTATATTTGAAAGAGTGGTGATTATAGCAATGCTCATTAACTCTACTATTCTCTACCTGAAAATATTCTCACAATTCTTTAGCTATTACATAAAATCATTGGTCTGACTCTTTAGTTCTATGCTGAAACAAAGGTATCTAGCACCACATGAGATTTTTGAAAGCATCTGAGGCAACCATGTGAGGCTGATGAACAAAGATGATTTATTGGAAACCTCTCCCATTTGAGGATAATATCTGAAAACCTAACTGAGCTGTAGATGTTTATATGTGTACTAGGTGTCTCAAATAGCAATATAGTCAGCTGGGATGTGATCCACAGAGACCAGCAGTGTGGTCTTAACAGCAATTCAGCTAATCTTCTGAATTTAAGTATAAAGACATAAGCACCTAAGGACATCTGCAATGTTCTAGGGCATCCCAGACAGAGATGGCAGATAAGATGTGGGACTTAGGGGATACACACATCATTCTGGACTACCAGCCAGAGGTGTAGTATATAACACAGCTAAAAATGGCATATATTTAGGTAGCTGAACCCTGTGTATGTGCCTGCCTCAGAATAAGCTGAATATCACTGTAAGTTCCAGTGACTCCCTTGCATAATTATTTTTTTTTAATTATTAACTTATAGCACTATTAAAGTACTATCGTTAGGTAAATTCTGATGTCTAGCTGCAATCTCCTCATTTACTGTGATATGCTGACAGAATTTAAAGTATCAATATTACGCATGTACGTAGGGGATGGGAGGATTGGGGGCAAGAACAACAAAAAAATAACATAGTCCTTGCCTAAACAAGACAAGGCATTTTAATTCTAACCTTCTGCTAACACTTTAAAGTTTTACTAAATATTGCTTTTTAGTTCTTAAGGAGCGCTAACAAAAAAAAGTGAGACTGAAACTTCAATCTAGAACTACAATTTCATGTCTAATCTGGTCACAAACCACAGTGCTATCAGGATGCAGAAGACACCAATCCCTGCTCCGTGGAATATTTCTTTCATTCATCTTTCGAGCCATAACTATAGGCCACAAACACCTTCATCTAATTAGTCTATGCATATCGTATTAGTTTCACTTAGGACAATTGTTGTCCAAATAAACCCAGTCTGGTTCCCTTCCCATCTTGTTGCCACTACCACCCCAGAGCACAGTTCCCCTTAGCATGGCCTTTAAGGCACTGCTATGATCAAAAATCAACACTGGATTAATGAGCCAAAACCCACTTTTTTCCACTGGACAAACATAGGGATCAAGGGCTAGCTTTCATTCCTTGTTCTGGGACAGAGATTTGTGACTCAGGGCAGTTTCTGCAGCCTAATTCTTTTTTGAAGATTGAGGCACAAAACCATATAAACTTTTGGAATTTCCTCTTAACTTGCAGACTGAATATGAGGATACAAATGTGAGTTGCTGTAGGTATCATCATAAAATGATACCTAAATCATCATAGGTATCATCATAAAATGATACCTAATGTGTAGGCAGCCCATTTTGTGACTACAGTTCTCACAAGTTAATCCATTGCCTAAAAATTAGTCTTTTGCTGAGGGAAATAGAACATAAATTTTGGGCAAAAGCTAATATCTAGATGTACTGAGAACCATTTGCATCATTTGTTTCTTAATTACTCTGCTTTCATTTCAGGAGGGAAAGTAACAAGTGCTCAGTCCACCTTACATGTGTTGTCTACTTCCTCATCCTCTGTAACATTGCTTTTAGCACTGATGGTACCTTCGACTTCATGGTGAAGGCTGCAGACTTTGTTGTTGTTGTTATTTGTTTGCTTTAACTTGATGACACCAAGGGATGGAGTTTTATGTCCGTGGAGAAACTGAAAATGCAAGCTAATGCTTAAAGACCCATCGAAATGCCTGTGGTGCACTTAGAGGAGTGTTGGAGACACGGTCAATAATTCGTCAGGTTTTTATCTCCTTTATTTGTAAAAGTCCTCTGGGGAGGAGACCCTTCTTGGCCCAAAAATATGCAGATTGTATGTAATAAACTTTTGTAAGCGAAAGTGATTTCTGTCAAATGTATTTTCCTTTTTTAATATGTTTGAATTTGGTGAGCCCAGTCATGTATCATCAGGTGTTTGAACGGTGGTGTCTAGTACAGTACGCCTGTATGGTTTGGGGAAAAAATTCTTTTTTAAATATAGAACAAAGTTTGATACAGCTTTGCTTTTGAATACTTTGCTTGCATCCCCAATAAATGGTTGTTCCTACTGACAAGGAAGAAAAACACAGTTTATACACAAAGACCACTGCAAATGTAAAGAAGAACTTGTTCTGAAAATATATAATATTATATAATATATTATATAATATATATAATTTTCAGTGAAATACTAGACAGCTTACTCAGAACGTGGCAAAATGGAGCAGAAAGTCCACTTATTTTATTACCAGGTAAATGGAAAATTATTAAACACAAACTTAGGAAACCATTCAGTTTTTATAAAATACCACAAGGTTTCATGAAATTTTCAATAGAAAATAAAAAATGAATTCCTACTGCATATTACAATGAAAATTCGACTGGGCATTTAAACACGATATACATTAAGCTACTAAGTGGACAAATAAAGCAATGCAAGGAGATAAACCTACTTTTCCCAACCACTTCTCAGGTGTAACTTTCTTTTTCTTCTGAGTCCAATTTTTGGTAACATTCTATGCTTTATATAGTTGGTAATCAAGTTGAAGTATACATGAAAGCATATTATGGAGAGAATATTAACATTTTTCAGAATGTAATCATACATATATACAGACTGCAGTAGGATATATTTTGGAGAATCTTTTTTCTGAGAAAAAAGTACTTGGAAAAGTGGTACAGAGCATCATTCCAATTATTTCTCTAATTGGCTCTATTTCTATAGCTCACTGGAGATTATTCTTGTAGGTAATGTGTACTATCAGTTTTAAGCCCCATTTTTTGCTGTATCAGACAATTTTTTACTCAATAGACACTTTGGACAATTTTTCTACATTGGAAAGCCTTCCCACGTACTGGCACCTGAGGAAAAATGATTCCCAGGGAAGATGGTGTGCATGTTTGTACAATTACGGTGTGCACAGTGTTACGAAGAAGGGCATTTTGCTGACACGTCTAGGGATCATGCCTAGGAAGAACATTTCACTGCCTGGGAACAATCAAGTCAAAAATGTTTAACGTGAAAGTCCTAATAGTATGGTTCTTCTAGTGGTCCATTCCTCAAAAAGTTTTGTTGAAAAGCCCTTTTAGCTGATGGGTTCCCAATTCAAAATGCTATTATTTTGCCAAATCACTGGGAAAATAAGTTTTGGCGTTTAACTAATCCATTCTAACCGTGCTCTTTCTCAGCTGCTTCAAAACAGTAGCCAAGACAGCACAACAGAGATAAGAAGGTGAAAAGTTGACTGATGACTAAATATTTTTGCTTTTGAACATTTTGTTAGTAAAATTTTTCAGAGAAGGTTCAACTCAAACCGTTATTACCCACTAGTATTTTAAACAATTTTCTAAAAAATGGTGTTTAAATTTAGTCACCATGTTGCTCAAAAACAAAGGCAAGATAGCTAGCTAAGAATAGACTGTAGATATACAGAAAGAGGCCTTCTATACCTCTGCTTCTGGAAAAGCCTTTGAGATCAAAGATAGAAAGGTGTAATGTACCTTGCTGAGAGAGCAAACTCATAGATAATACCTGCTGTCCCTTGTAAAACAGCAGCATTGCTACTGTGCAGAGAACCTGCACCAGCAATCCATCATCTGCCAAAAGGTTAAAATAAATAAGAACAAAGTGATGAACCAAAAAGTCAAATGGCTATTTTATAAATTAGTTATGCACAATTTCCTCTATTTTTTATACAGTTGCTTGCCAATGCAGTTTATTTCAGAGTATTCAAAAAGGCTACATTCACTGCTGGTGGCATTTGGTTAAACTTTCTGATAACAATAAATGGATATGCTTTATAGGAAGAATAAAAGTCTGATAAGGAGACAGAGCTCCATCTAGACACATCTCGCTCTCTAGTATGAAGATACAAATAGAAGTACTGAACATACCATCAGGTAATGTAGTTGCATTGCAGGGACAAAAGGAGGTATGTTTTATATTCAACATGAACAGAATATGTATTTTGCATCTTATATATATTAATAAACATGTTTTAAATGTTTAAGTACCTATGTATTACCTATTTGTTACTTTGTAGAAGATGTTTCCTTATCATGACATTTTTAGTTGCAAGGGAAAGCTTTTTCCTTTTTCATGTAAAAGATTGTAATAGTGCAGTCTGGCGTCACTGAGGAGACTGTATTTTTGTATAATGTCACAAGATCTGTTCAGAAAAAAAATAATTAGAAAGAAACCTTGTTTCACAGACCAAAAGAAAGTTACTGTTATGGCCCATATCAAAATGTTAGATATATTGTATACAATCTGTATATATGCTATATATAATGGTATATACAATGTGGAAGACACAGTAATATAATAGTTTCTGTGTACTGTTCTTGTAACATTAGATCTTTTTAATAAATTTATTCTCTTTTTATTGACTTTTATCTTATCTCCTGTAAGCTCCTCAGTTATATTCATAGAATACAAGGTGACATAATTATTTGGTTTTCAGCATCAAGAACCTTTAAATTATATGACTTTGAAGAAGAAAGTGATGAATCTGCAATAGTGAATGTGGGAAATATGGCCATTAAAATCAAATAATTTTTGGCATCATTTTAATTTCAATTAAATTTGGTTTCCCTGGGTAGGTATTTTTTTTCTAGCTAAATAACTGGAAGGTACAAGAAGGCCTGAATTCTCGAAATGAAACCATACCTGACAAAAAATTGCAATGTAAGTCTGCAGTTTAGCATCAGAGATAAAGGTTTTCTGCCTTAAAAAAAATCATGAACAGAAGAGAGATTTATATTAGATTTTAGGAATAAACTCTTTCCTGGGAAGGTGATGAGACACTGGCACAGGTTGCCCAGACAAGCTGTGGATGCTCCATCCCTGGAGGTGTTCAAGGCCAGTTTGGATGGGGCTTTGAGCGGCTTGGCCTAGTGGATGGTGTCCCTAGTCCACAGCACGGGGGTTGGAACTGGATGATCTCTAAGGCCCCTTTTAACCCAAAGCATTCTATGATTTCTATGAAAAGAAGTGCTTTATAAGGAAGTCACCAAGGTCAATCCTATATGTATTGAATTATTACACAGTTTCTGGGACCTCTCTGTAACATTCTTTCAAGTGTCACTCGTACCCCATGGCTGCGGAGGCACAAAAGCACAGTGTGGTCATTTCATGTTCAACTGAAAAATTTAGTTGCTTTGTCTTATATTTGAAATACTTTGTGTGACTAACCACAGTAGAATAACTTTCAAAAATACACATACCCTTTTGAGAAAAAAATGGAACAATGGAATATCCAGTTATAGCAAATATTTTTCTTTTTGTTAGTTTTATTTGAGCTTTTAATAATCCCCAATCAGTCCTTTATGAAATGCATATTTATAGTTGTAAATGACTTTGCAACACAGTACGAAGTCAAAAAGCCCATACTGGAAATAAAAATATGTTGCCACAGTCATTTGAACTGAGACTTCAATTACAAAATGGGTATGACTTAAATAGCATATTATATCAGGACTTCCTTTAAATTAGTTATGAATGTCACAGAAAACTGTAATGACCTGATTTTGCTGACATGGAAAACTATGCATATTGAAAATCCATATCCTATCAGAACTTCTACCGATCTGCAACCCACTCTTGCCCTTTTATGGCCATCATCCCAGTTCCTCTGAAGATGAAAGACATTTTACTTCTTAATTACTTCCTATGCTTTCGAGCAAAACAATGTCAAGGAAAAGAGAAAATGAACAGCATTTTATTGCCATAGATTAATTTACACAAGCCACAAGCCTAAAAGAGAAATCTATGGATAATTGTACAATTTCAATATTCACATTACTTCTTACAGCTGTCAGGTCAGCTGTATGGTTCTTACAAGTCAGCTGTTTGAGCAAACAGGCAAAAATGTTTAGATGTGCAGCTATTTCTGCTTCCTGTGCTACTTTTCTGCTGTCAGATCATTAACCAAGCACCCCAGCCTGTAAAAGAAACCTTCTCTGTCATCAGAAGAAGCAAATAAAAATGTCTGGGATGCTTTGGTTCATCTTTTATTATGATGAAATACATAGATCAGGCTAGAGAAAAATACCCTCCCTTTTGGTGTGGTTTGTTGTTGGGGTTTTTTCACTTTTATGCTCAAACCCATTAATTCTAAAACAACTATAGAATAAAAACATGAGAGTCTTCCTGAAAAGTCATCAAGATGAATAGCAAAGGCAGGCACCATATGTGTTAATCACAAATAAAGTTATTCAGCACTTTTGCTTTTTTTACACAAAATAAGATCGGGAAAATGTATCAATTTCCTTTCCATAACAGAAAACATGTTAATATAAAGATACTGAAAGCAATTGAGGCATATCTGGGTCAAAGCTTTAGCAAGTACAATTTTACTTTAAGCTGCATTGCTCTGCTCCCCGGCTGAACAAGCATTTCCATTTCATAATGACACCATCTCATCTTCTACAAAAGGGACTTTTTAAGACAGGGTAGTCAAACAGGATAGTTCTCCTGATACTTCTTTCAAAATTTGTCATATGTAGTGACTGAATGACTTGGTAAAGAAGCCCCAGTTCAATTCCTTACTTTTGTATAGCTCATTCCATTATTCTTGAGTAATATATACACCCAAATCTATCATTTTGGAGAGTCATTCTAGGTGATGATATTTTATGTGTACATTTGTTCTAAGTAACAAGTTTCACATGTGCTTTAGGTGAAATAACTCAATATCCATCCTGCTCTGACCACCAGACTGTAGTGCATGGGCTCCCAGATGATCAGTGGAGGTAAGGCTCAAGCCTGGCATTAGTACTTGGAGAAGACTCAAAATCAAATTGTTGATGTTTTCTGGCAATACTACCTTTATTTCAAGTCATATTAGTAGAAGCCAAATCACACATGGTACACTGGCTGTCCCTTTTGCTCCAGTTACAGAAATGAAAAAGCAGTACTTCTCACTGTCCTACACATTTATGGGCAGACCCTCCTTCCTTCCCCTGCCCTGTCCTGTAACAAAATGAAAAAGGGTTTGTGTGTGTACAGAGAAGGATGGGGGGAGGAGGAAAAAAAGGAGGGGGGAGTCCATGGGAACAGTCTCTCAAAAGGACAACATGAAATTAACCCTGCCTCTTGATATAGCAGTGTTTGCCTCCCAGCAAGCCATCTGAAATGGTAGGCTTTTTACCTTCCAAACAAGAAAGGAAGCATTTTTACCCATCTGAGAACTCCTGCACTAGATTATCCAAAACACTAAGATAGGTTTCCACTGCGTTGTGTCAACACTTTCTGACTTTCCAACGGAAATAGAACCAAATCCCACAGCTCTTGAATGGGAAGTGAAAGGAATTCCATCACTGCAAATTTTTTGTATAAAAAATCCTCTTGGGTGCCCAGGGTACACACGATAGGAAATATCAGTCTTTAATGCTCTTACCAAAGCTTTGTCTATTTAATGCAGGAGATAATTTGGCAGGTTGCAGACTGAATGTATTATTACATCATGGGAAACAGGCTTGCAGTTGCAAAAATTTTGTCAGATTTCTACTTTCTACACTTGAACATTTCTGTATCTCTGCAAGTTTGCTTTCCAGAATTGTAGTTCTTCCTTTTGGGCCATTTTTTATTACACCCAAACATCTCTTGAAAGTTTCTGATATACTAAGAGCTAAGACACTGTAAGTTCTCTGGCACAAGAGATCTCCAGCACCTTAAACCTTGGTGTGACAGCATATTGGCAAATATACTCAAGGCATAGCTACTTACACAGTTCTTCCCTCCACTAAGAAAAAATTTACATTCATAAACTACAGTGAGGTATTTCTGTTCTTATATGTCTGCTGAACTCTTTCTTACTTTTCATTGAAGAGTTACATCTGTTAAGATACTGTAAGCATCTAAAAAAGGTGTGAAAAACATGGGAGGAGAAAGCCACAGAATTCAGTAGGTCTTTTTTTATAGGCCAGCAAACAAACCAAACCCAAAATAAAACTCTGTTCCATGGGGGAAGGAGTGGGGGCCTATCACCCTGCAACCCCAACTTAATTTGTTGAATGTAAGTACGGAAGGATCAGAAGTGCCATAGCAACTTCTCACAAGGTTCACAAGGTAGGATGCTACAGAGAAGGAATGGCAGCCAGGAAAAGAGACAAACAAGCTTTCTGTCCATTTTGTGGCTGATGCTGCTGTTTTTACAGCAAAGTGAGAGATGTCTGGCCACCTTATATCTCCTTTAAAAACCTAAATCTCAACATTATGATCATACAAAGCCCTTTCAGACAATTAAATGGTAGATAATGTTGAAGCACTTATGGACTACTCAAATTGATTGAGGGAGGAAAAGGCAGCAGGTACTTCCAATGACAATAAATGTGAGATGAAGAAAACCTAAACTGTGCAAACCTAATGCTGAGTGTGGAACTGACAAGTGAAACTCAGGAAAGGTGACTTGAAATAATATCAGAGGGAGTCAGAAACTCTTGGCTCACCATACAGCAGCTTCTAGAATGTAAAAGTTGAGTGCCATCAGGAAGGTTATTGAGAGCAAGATTAAAAAAAAACACTTTTCTGCAAGACAAAATTTTGGTTTTATTACAGTGCTGGTATTGAGGTCTTGGCAGCTCAGAAAGTATCATAATAGAAATAGCAAAGAGAAAGACAACTCAAGTGACCAAGGGTATCATCTAGAACATCTGCCACTTGGGGAAAGGCTAAAGGACTAGGGCTCCTCAGTTTGGAGACAGGAGGGCAATGAATAATAAGCTATCATACCCCAAAGTACTAAAAAGACTGGTGAAAGACTGACTCCCAAACCTCCTCTGCTTCCTGTTTGGAAAACATGCTTTAAATTCAAAGATCCTACTTTACCTGTCCAGTGAATACTGAACTATTCACAAAGAAAGCTCCAACACTGAAAAGATGCTGTTTCAGAATACTCCCTATTCCCTGGGCCAGAGCAATCAAATCTACTCCCAGCTGTGAGACAAGTTAGAAAGAAAAGGCATTTGAGATCTGTGAAATCCTCAGCTGTATCTTCAAATAATTTGCAGCAGAGAGAAGAAGGAAATGTATCTTCCTCTGTTTTACAAAGGGACACTCACAAGCATGAATGAGAAACTTCTGAACATACCCAGGATGACGAAACCACCCCTCCCACATGGACATAAAATGTAGGAGTTGAAACTGAATTTCCAGAATCACAGTCTAGCATTGCCACCAGTGATTGCCATTAAGTCTTTATTGTTGTTCTAATTATTACTGTTTAGGTTAAATTCTCATGGTAGCTTTTGTTACCTGCTAATAGCAAATGAACTCAAGACTGTAAAAAATCAAACTTCAGGATCTTCCTATCCTTACACCACTTTTTAAGCTATACAGAGAGCCTGGGAGAGTTTTAGGTAAGGTGGCAGAGGAAAAGCCAATATCTGTTCCTACTCTTTTATGACTAACAACATCACATTTACTGCCGGACCATCAGAGACTGGAGGAAATGAAAATGCAGCATTTTTACTTCCTCTTTTATACCGAGTACACTAAGTGGAATGATTTTGATATAATGTAGTAAAGAGGCCTGATTGATGTAGGTTATAATTTTAAAACTTAGTTTTCTGCTTCTGAGTACACACATACTCACTAATTAACTTGAACAGCAGTTTATAAGACCAGTTTTGACTCTGCCCATTTAATGCACAAAATCCAATCAACCACCCTGTTAGCATAAATGGAAAATACATGTCTGCAAGAATGATAAATAACTGATTGCCATAGTGATTAGCATAACAGGCCTTGTGGAAAGCTACTTGGCATTCAGCTCTCACTAGCACATTTTAAGGATTGATACAAGCCTTGGTGCACTTTGCATTGGACGTGCAGCTGATTTAAATAGGAAGACATCTTTCTAGGTCTGGTGACTGACATTTTAATTTTAAACCTTTACATTTCTGTTTATAAGAAAATGAATCATATTTTTCAAACTGATGTGGGTGTTTTCATATAAAACATATGTTTGGTTCACTCCACTGAAAAAACCCAACCACTTTTAGTGGTCCCAGATGCTCCAAGCATTATTGCTGAGCTGAACTAACCTCAGGAAAGCTGTGCTGACTCACATTTAAGCAACCTGTTAACTTTGAATGCTGTGTGCTCTACTCTGGAAGTTTTTAGAGCCTCTATATTCTTCAATTATATGGGCCGTAGACATATCCAGAAATTGAATACATCAGATGATCCCCTTCATTAAAAAAAAAAAATAGATGACAATTTGAGTACACAAGGTAATTTGAAATGCTGCTAACAGATAACAGGATATTGGTATTGGAAAAACAGGCAATTCAACTACTCTCTTTAGTTACTTTTGTTCCAGTTTGGATGTGCTGTAGTATATTGCTCCATATTGGTAACAGATTGTTCAAAATCCCCTTCAGATACAAAATAAATTTGGGAAGCTTTGCAGAGGTTGCCATGCCTGTCACAGAACTGGCTTAATTGTGGGGAAATCTCCTCCTGCAGGGTCCTGAGTCAATAGAGCTGCATTGAGTGCTTCTTCTGTCTTGCAAGTGGATGGGTTCACTTAAGACAAAAAGAGTTGAGTTGAAAATAAACTATATTTAAGTTATGCAAGCTAATATGAAGAGCTTGAAGTAACTGATTAGGAAAAACAAGCAACTCATATTTTCAACTCATATTCTCAACTTACCCTGTAAATTTAAAGGAAGCACACCTTCAAGACACAGTGAAATCCAGGAGGGAGGGAAATAACCTCTCAAACTACCATAGATGCAGAAGGGATAAAAGAAAAAGGTTTGTACTGTTCCTTGAGCTGCTAAAGACAGGAACTGAGCTATCATTCCTAGGAAACACACAATATAAATGAAAATATTGCACTCAGTGTTTTCAAAATCTTAGTTATCTCCACAGCAGCACCTAAATATACATGGAAATTGTCAATTCACAGAATACAGATATGAAACTGGGATCTCACTGATCATAAATATGGTGCAAATAAGAGTGAGAAATGAATGCAGGGAAGTATAATAAAAGAAACTTTAAAATCTCCAGTCTTTCAAAGTACATAATTTTCAATCTCAGAGATTGCATTCTACTATATGGGAGGAAAAAAAGCGCAGCAAAAAAGGAATTAAATTAAATATCTTTCTGGTGAATCTGAAATTTCTCTTGGACATCTTTCCATTATTAAATATTCAGGGAGGATACATCAGATAACTAGAGAATCCTGTGTGCCAACTGTCCTATCCTTCTTGCCTGTGCATCTCATTCTAAATTGTTTGTCATAGGAAGAAAAGGCCAATAAAAGGTTCCTTCTGTTCATGGCCCCTTTCATGCCTGAAGGGTGAAGACAGTAACTCTGAACTGACTGAAGACAAAACCCAGACCTTCCTTCTGTCCCTCAACACCTGCACCAACCTGAGCAGCTGCTGAGGAGCAGTGCATCCATTTGCTGTACTGCTCCTGCATAGCCTGACATGACCTGTTTTGGAAAGGAAAATGCCCACCCCATCCTAAAGCACACAGTGGAGATGGGCTTCAAAGGCTTGTAAATATTGAATCTGTTTTGAAGGGTTCCATTTTCATAATTTCTAATACCTTGGAAGGTTTTACTTTCATCACAACCCTGGAAAGCAGCTTCAGATCTGTTGCTGAAGCAGTAGCTTCCCTGTCTCTCCACTCAGAATATCTCAGAATAGCCCATATGCAGCACAAATATATTCTTGTTTACATCATGCATACATGCAAAAGAGAGACGTGTTACACTACTCCTCACTTAGCCAACATTTATAAAAGTGTCCAAAACAGTGAAAAGCAGCCACTGAATTTAAAAAAAAACCCTCTCCGTATATGTACAGAGGCATTAATTATGACTGAAATGCTAGTGTATTATACAGAGCCGATTAAAAACAGAATTTAAAAACTCTCCAAAGTACAAAGCACTGTATTTTCCACTGAAAAAAGACCACCTCTCTTCAGACTTCCCAAAAATATTCCATGCAGTTTTCTGAATCATTTGGCATGTTTCATTTCCAAAGTAAGGTTGCAGAATGGAGTCCAAATGCTTGTGACTTCCTTTGTTCTTAGTTTGTTTGACCCCGTGTCTTTCATGACACTCATTGATTGAAACATAAACTGAAATAATTGCTTTGCTGTGAAATGCACTAATAATATCTGCATGTCTCACACCTTCAGACTGGTGCTTCTCTCTGGAACTCAAGTTCAAACTGGGCATATTTGCTATGGTATTTTTCAGTTAAGCTGGGCATACTGTAGCTAAAAGCAGTCCATTCAGTTTTCTAGTGTTGGTATTTCAGCCCAAGGTTTCCCCCCTTTTGCTCCAGGAGCAAAGCAGGAGCTTAAAACTTCTTTTTCTGTGATGTAGTGGTTGTGTCTACAATTCACATTGGTTGTCAAGCACACAGGCAGGCTTGTGCACATCTCATGTACCTAAATAAATATCATTTGAGACTGTCATGATGGTCTTCTCTTAAAACAGCATTGCTTAATGTGTGATATTACAGTGCCTAATTAAGCAAGAAGTGACTAGGAGAGATGGTGACCTTTTCCAAGTGATTTTCCATATATAACATGTGGCATGAAATGTAAAACTCCAGCACCTGAATGAAAGCTATCAAAAAGGGAGATTGTTCTCTTTCATACTACCAATCTAGAGCACTGTGCAAATGACTAGGATCTTTAAGGCAAAAGCAAGATCATAGTGTGCGACATTTCATTTTCATAACCTTTTCAATCCATGAAAGTATGTTTTTAATGGCGTAATCCTCGTAAATTATTAATGATTTTGCTGAATGTGACAAAATTTATAAGGCAACATTCTCAGCATCATTTATAAGCATATCTATTATGTGTACTGCAGGTATAGGGAGACAATTGTAGAAGAAAAGTGAAATAGTCAAAAAGATATGTAAAATAAGCTGTGATTTGTGTATCACTGCATTGTGTTATTAACCTGAAAAATAGTTCTACTTCAAAGAAAATGTCAGTGAGCTTTGTACAGTTTTCAAGTAAGGCTCAATTCAGAGTAATAATGAACCTATCTTAGGCAGGGATGATTTTTCACACAGAAGAAAAATTTAAATTAACTGTCTCCTACTTTGAGCATCTTTCACATGGACCTTGTAAAGATCCTAAATATATATCCTTTAATTGGATGAAAAGGCTTCTGATACATAGGTAATAGCAAACAGGTTTCCAGCATATAAAATCAGTTCAAGAGGACATTTTCTGGTTTTACATAATATGGTGAAGTACATTTCCATTAAAAAAAAAAACAACAAACAACCAGTTTTTTGCTAATTATCCAAGCTCTACTGCTTTGTTTTATTGCTCAAAGGTTTGAGAGAGTGACAGGCATTACCAGTGATGCTGAGCAAAAAAGTATGCTACTGCTTTAGGCAGAAGCCTGGAAATTCACCACACAGGGATTTATTTTCTGCTTTTTTTGTACCTTTCTACCTGTCCTTTGAACTCTGATGGCACATGAAGAAGGCACAGAGTATAGAAATTATATTAGTCTATAACTCCCACATGTGATTGCAAATTTGTGAAAAATTACAAGAAATACATGCTGGAATGTCCTTCACTGATATAGCTCACTATTTCTAAATGAGTATCATAGGAAGAAGAAATTAATTCTGCTCGAGTGAAGTGACCATGGCAATGTTGGCCAAGTCAGACAAGCTGTTTCTTATAAGGACATGAACTGTTATAGTAATATTCTTCACAAGAATAGACGTAAGAGAAGAGGAACAGGGAAGAAAGTACTTTCAGGTTGTCACAGCAGGATGTAAAAATGCTTCTCAAGAACTCTGCCATGAAAATGAGGATAAAAACCCAACTTATGTGTGAGCTAGCCAAATAGTACTATAATATAGTCTGTTTAAAAGACAGCATTTTTCCTTCTAAAACTCTAAGACATTAGAATCACAATCTATTCTGAGGAATCCCAGAGACAGTACTGACTGAATTAATAATGGTCTCCTTAAAAATAGACATTGTTTTCTGTGTATCCCTTTTTCAAAAAAGGAAATATTTATTTGTAATGCAGATTGAGAATTTTCAGTTGAAAGTCTAATGCACATTTATTCATTTCCCCAGTTATTGCTGACTTGTTAATATTCACATCAGAACCTGATGCTCACTAGATCTTAGACGCCTTGAAATTAGTCCTTCCAGTCTCATGCTCTTTAATTTAGATGTACAGACATTTCTTCAATTTTTAATTCCATAGCTGTATGCTTATTCAAATCTTTTATTTAATTTTTGCTGCCATTACTTTTCAAGATTAAAAAAAAATAGTTCAATTTAGTACAGAGACAAGGGTTTTTCTCAAAAACACAGATATTAAGACTTACACATGTATTATAGTCCTTAAGAAAATCGTTGGGAAAATGTAGCATTTTTAGACCAAGGCAAGGTGAGAATAGTGACTGAGCATTGGCTTGGGTTAGCAGTAGGAGCTCTGATAGCCAACAACTCAATTAAAATCATAGTTTGCTCAGGGCATGGAAAGAGAGCAGGGGACAATACGTAAGACTAACAGATGAAGTTTTCATTCAACTTAAAATCTTTACAAATTGTGAGAGAACATCAGGATTGTTCTATTCTTTCACGTCAGCACCATCACTAAAGTGGAAACGAAGCTTGTTCTGTTTCAGTTATAATACCACCAGCAGGTGACTAAGACCTTTGTGGTCAGTGTTCCTCTTCCAAGGTGTGTCTCTCATTATGTGGTAAATTCCTTCCTGTGTAATTAAACTCTGCCTTGAGAAGATTACTTCTTCTCTCCTCTCTGGATCTGGTACCATGATACTAGGGAATATAGAATCATGAGATTCTTCCTCAGAAAGTTGGATCCTGCCATTTGTCTGGACATGTATGGACACCTTCCAGAAATTTATTTTATTGGCTTTCCCTCCCTTCAAACACACACTCTGATTCATCTGTTTCTACCCTTAACTTCTGAATTTCCTCATCTTTGTAAAGTTAAAAATCCAAACCATGAGGAGATCTACTTTTTGCATGGACTTTTTCCCTTCAGATCATCTAGCCAGAATAGGCTGGCATTTGCTTAAAAAGCCCCTCTGCATGAAGTGTACTATCTGTGAGCTATTTTTACAAGGGAATTAAGCTACTGGTGCATGACTCTCAATTCTGATAGCTCAGATAGGAAGAATTAAGCCCTAATGTTAGGCAAATAGTCAACAATCTATTAAATCAAGTATTTGCAATAGCAGGAACCGAAACTGATATCCCAGATAATCTAAGCATTTCAGCTCACAGTCATTCCTGCTCCCTGGCAATTAGATCACTTCTTTTTGGCCTAATCAAATTTTGGTATAACCACTAGAACAGAAGAGCATGTCCTCAATAGTAACTTATGTCTGAAGAACGATGAGGTAAAAATTGGCAGTCTCCTCACTAGCACTTTAGTAAGTAAAATGCAAGGGGCCTGAGACAAAATCCAATTTTTTTAATATTAGATAAAACAGGCAAGAACATAGAAATATTTAGCAATTGAAAAGTGAAGTTAAACAAAATCATTTTAGGAGTAAGATACGCATTTCTAACTGCAAGAAATAAATCACTGCAAGAATAAACACCACATCTACTGCTGTCTCATGGACTCTCTACTAGACAGAGAAACTTGCTCAGAAGCCTACCAGTAGGTACTCAGGTCAGACATTAAAGTTTCTATGCAGAACATTCCTTTCTTCACAGATAATTAAGGCTGAGTGGCCAGAATATTCTCATCCAATATGATAACCCACAATCTCTGTAAACCAAGAAGAGCTGCAACCCACTACTCCACATGCAGAGCTCTGAGGTGAAATAGAAGCTCAGCAGGTCTCACCACAGACCTGCCTCACCAGCAGGAGCTGTACTGCACTAGGCAGAGCTTCTGAAAATAACAGCTTCAACTCTTTCAGCATTTAAGACTGGCGTTAAATGTTTTCCAATAAAATTTTATCTCGCAAATAGTAGAAGTGTTCCAGGTTTTAGAAGCACTATATGCTAATTATGTGAAGGCATTTCCCAGAATACTAAAGCATCCAGTATATCCAAGATTCACTATTTAAGGAATGAAAAAGAGAATTCTCACTAATTAAAACAACAAGAGAATAACAAAAACTTTATCACAGAACAGAAAATAGGAGAAAAATAGCCAGCATTTTGCCCTTCAGAAAGATTTGGTTAAGTACTTCATGCCATTTCACTGCTAACAGGTCTCATTTCCCTGACGTAATTAGCAAAGGAAACAACAATTACCTGCAGGTTCATTAAATAAATCAGCACTGTTGCTCATTGTGAAGTTAATGATCAGTAGTGCAGATGATTGTTATGGACACGGTTAGTACAGATGATATTCAGCAGTCTCTTTACTAAAGAGACTATTACTCTGCTCTTAAATTTTGGCATTCAAACATGTTTCCTGCTTCTTCTTTTAACTGAAAATTATTCTAACTGGGACTGAGTTTTGCAGCCTAATTAAGAAAAAGATTTTTCAGAGAGAAATAAATTAACTGTCATATCTGTTTCTATGAAACAGTTTTTGCTTATATTCATGTCATGTAACTCAGACCCACCAGCACCATAATGCTGGTACTAATTGTTGTGAAACTCCCAATTTAATATCACTTAAGGACCCATCAGAATATTAGCTTTCTTTGCCAGGAGGTAGCCTCTCATTCAGCAATTTCCATTCTAAGCTGCCAGGGAGTCTCTGTCTCATCCTGGTTTCCAGCTTTGTGATGTTCCACCTGGAATGCCACAAAGCAATATACATAGGAATGAAATCCTCAACCTTTCAAGGAATGCATCTGAACTGTTCGTACACTTCTATACAAGGTTTCCCCAGAATCTCAGGTTCACTTTAATGCTTTTGCTCTTTATCTTCAAGATGATTGATCACCCAGGTCCACTGTGTGCATAAATATATATATATATGTATTAAAAAAGTAATCCAACACTTCTGAGGAAAAAAAACAAATCAAACCTTTCTACCATAAAAGCAGAGCTCATTGCTCATAACAGATATCCTCTGAGAATTTCCTGAGACAAGGACTGCATTTCTACAAGAACTAGAGCACAGGTAGCTTCATCATCTCCGTTCTGATTTCACATTTGTTAACTGTTTCCACAAGAATAAAGTCAGAGCAGCTTGGTATATACTAACTTTTATCACATATACCACCTTCAATCACTCTAAGGTATCAGCATGCCACGTTTTTCTTAATATCCTATTCCAAGGATATTGATGTATAATAACTACTGGCCTGAGTTTTATGGCACAGTAGTACTGCCCTTTCAGCAGCCTTTCAGCTATCCAAGAAAGATTCCCCAAGAAGTTCCATCTATACGGGGTTTTTTAAGCATTTTGCAGCTCCCTCCTATGTAATAAAAGTTATTTAATATTAAAAATTAATTAGTGGCAGTTACTGCATTGAATCATGAAGTTTTGATCATTTTTTCCCTCCGGTAAGAATTTACCAGGATTTTGTAACAGAGGAATAAAGGTGCTCCCCATTGCCTTGGCCACTTCAAATAGGATGCAACAGAGGGACTTTGTCTTGCGCTTCCTGGAGACAGAAAGCCAAGTAACATTGAGCTGACCAACAGTCCGGGAGACAAAGGAAACCTCTCCCCTAAACTGACTCGTTTCCTAATCATTTATCTTTATTCACAAGTGCCAAAAAGCAATCAAACCCAAGGTTTCATTCTACACGGCCTTAGTGTGACAGTAGAGTAAGATTCACTCTATGTCCAAAGAGCTTGGAAGTCAAATAAGAGTTCGCAGTCTCAATTGCCATGCTTCAAAAGATGGAAGTATTTTCTTTAAACCTGGCCTACAGGTACTGTAAATACCATTTTCATGGATATTAATAGAAAGTGATAAAAGAGAGTAAAGGCTAGTGTATCAGTGTAATATCAGCAGTTATCTCTAAGTGAATATAAGTTCAGGTATAAAGATCTGTTTAAAAATCAAACATAAATCACAAATAAATAAGAAAAAAAATTAAATTTGCTTTCAGAAATTCTCTCACTATACTCAACTACAAAGTCGCAGGGCAGCTCAATCCAAGTAAACAAGTTACACTGAACAGCAAAATAATAACATATAATTTTAAAACCCACTATTATTCACAGAAGCCCACTAGCTAGATTTATGTATAGAAATATTTCACAAACCCCAGACATTCAGCAAATATTAGTTACTCTGTTTATTCCCATAGCAGTTTAAGGTGATTCAGCTGGCAGTTTCTAAGGGAGAAACCTTCATTTATATAAAGTGTTATCAAAACTAGAATACCCCTCTGAGACAGATAGGTCTGCAAAAAAGTAACATTATATCTAAGTAAATGATCAAAACATGTATGTACTTATTTATGCATGTGTTTACACAAGCTCAGAGGTGAGGGATCAATGGCATTAGATCAAATGAGATTAAACTGCTTGGGTTATGTTTAATTACCAAATTTTCTCATCCGTTTCTTACAGAAAATGTATGAGACTAATCTCAAAGAGTTCTCAACCTTTTTTGTAAATATCACTAAATGCATGCAGTAAAGTTTTAGGCCATTGTTGGAATACAGGTTCCTTTTTGTTAGAGAAAGGACTTCAAGTTTTGCAGACCAGCAGGTGACGATGATGCAACACACACCCAAAAGGCAGCCCAGGCTACCAGGAAAGCTAAGTTTTTGAAGGATGATCTTGCCAACATGAGCAGGAGAGACTCAAACCTCCTATGTGTCTCACTATTGTTAGGCAGAAAAAATCTCATGTCTCAAGTCAGGAAAAATGTTTAAAGCATGTTCAGACAATGTCCTTTCCTTTCCTTCCCTAGCAGCTTGGAAGTCTTAAAATAAATTAAAGTACTTGAAATGTCTCCTTTGGATCCTTTACATATTCTCCTGGGACCTGGCATCCCAACAGGCAGTGAGGATTACCCCTGGAAGTAGCTCCTATAAGCACTTGTTCTGATGAGTAAACTAAGTAAAAGTATGAATCCTAAAGGCTAAATCATTGTAGAAATTTGCCTCTTGAAAACCTGGCTGCCTGCATCTTCCAGGAAGAACAAGAGCCCAGACAAATCATGTGGATAAACTAAACCCAGCAGGATAAGTGTTATGACTGGGCTATTCAGCAGTTCACCGGTGTCTTCTAGTCATTTTATTTCAGGGAAAAGTTGTCAAAAGCAAAGATGACAGCCATTGCTCTTCTCCCACAGTGTACAGCATACAAAATGCTGAAGCTGATACAAAGCAGCCTATAGTACCCATTTGTCCTCTAAATCCCTCTGTCCTTTCCTAAGCTCCAGAAAGAGCAATTTTGCAGCAGGCCCAAGACAATCTAGCAGCTAAATGGTGCCAATATACCCAAAGGTAAGCTGTGCTCTTAGTAACATTTCCCTCAGCTGAACTGCACAGAGCTGCAAGGTTTCTTCTAGACTGTGGGCCAAATCCCATGATCTTTACTCACAGGTTCTCTGTTTCTGCTTACATTACATTGGACTTCTGTACAGGTTCCCTGGGGCAAGAGTTTGTATAACAATGGAAGATATGTAGCATATACAAAAATGCTCCATTACTATTTGTCTTTCAGGAAAAATGTAGGATGGAAGTTTTGGGATCCAATACTCACTTGTAAGAACTCTCCAACAACAATCTCCTGTCAGAACCAATCTTATTCTACTCATTTGGGACTTCAAATTATTTTTTTTATAAAAATAAATTGCTGTTTTTAAAGTCTTTTCCACACACTTCAGTGCAATTAGTAATTGTTCCTCTTCACATTCAAAGGACATAAAAGACTAAAGACAAAAAGCCCTGCACATCTGTCAGAGCAGAGTGCTATGGAATTGACAGAAGGAAAAATGATTTCACTATCCCTATATTGTGCTTTGCTTGCACCGTGCAGAATACTCCATCAATTTTAGAAAATTCTTTCAATTTCAGTGAAAGATAGGAATGCCATAGTTAGTCCCCAGCTGATGTATTGGAAATGGGTTTCCTTTAGTTTTATAAATCCTGCCAGGAATTTTAAGACTTCTGCCTTCATATATAAGACATCAGGAGGAGGATTATGCAGGCACCTTCATATTTATATTTATTTCAAGATATTTCCATGCAGTACATTGGAGTGAGGAAAGCAAGACAAAAAAAACCCCTCTCTAAAAGTCACAAAAAGCAGAATATGGGAAATAATCTATGTGTGCATAAACATATCAAGTTTAAGGATGGGGGGAAAAAAAGAATTTCATGAAGTCTGGCATGTGTAAACCATATCGACCTGAAGCAATTTGCCTGACATTGCAGCAAAATTTACACTGTTTTGTACAACATCACACCATTACTCATTAAATGGCAGCATTAAATTAACAACTTGAAGCATCATGGGACCTTTGAATGCACATGGAATTACTGAATTAGCGACAGCAGAATAAAAGATTTTAATTCTCCACTTTTAAATCGAGCTACCTCCTTGCCTTTTATGAGTGTGATTAATGGAAGGTGCATCAGTGCACAGAAGCTTTGCTTGTATTGCCTTCCTTGCTTCATTAGGAAATCCTCTACAGGCAAGACAGGTTTTATTACTACTGACAAGGAACGTGTTAGCGCAGAGATTGCCAGATAAATTCTAGGGGCACAGAAGATGCTGTATACCTGAAATGCACCATCAAGAGAGCTGGGAGGGGTTGCCCATCAGGCACCTGCCCCACCACATCACAGATGTTATCTGTAAGTTAAGGTTGTCCATGGTCTTCTCGTGCAGCAGTGGGAAAGAGTTGCACTTTATTGTATTCTATCAGTCATCTCTGTTGCTGAAACTTCTAGGAAGCCAGTGGCAGGACCACAGATGCAATGACAGGATCTGGTTTTGGGTGCTTTATGTACCCTGTACAAGATGAGGTTGAGAGAAAGGCATGAACACAAGGAGAGTCACAAAGATTTGAGCACAATGAAAAATGGCTGTTGTGCCAATGGAATTGGTTTGCACTGGGATAGTTCATTTTCTGCATTGTAGCTGGTATGAGGCTGCATTTGGGATTTGTGCAGAACACAGTGCTGATAACACAGGGATGATTTTGTCACTTCTGAGCAAGGTTTACACAAAGTCACTTTTCTCTTCCTTGTCCCATCCCAAATGAGGAGGCTGAGCGGACACAGCTGGCTGGCCCCAACCATGGTACTGTGCTTGGCATCTAAAGCTGGGGGAAGGAGAAGGAAGGAAGCAGGGGACATTCAGAGTGATGGCATTTCTCTTCTAAAGCCACAGTTATGCCTGATGGAGCCCTGCTGTCCTGGAGATGGCTGAATGTGGGAAGAGACACAATAAAGTTTAATTACAAGCTGCAAAACCTGCCTGCAGAGGCACATGGCAGCACAAAAGAGCACATGGCAGCACAGAGAGACTTGTTTCCACCAGACCCTGGCGGGAGGAGGTGTCACACGGCAGATCCCTATGGAGAGGAGCCTGCCTGGAGCTGACCAACGGGTGAACAGCGAGTGACCACCCCATAAAAGGACAATCGGAAAGTGCGTTGTGATGTGGCAACACGGGATAGGTCACGCAGTGAGAGTGACCATATAAGGAAATACAGTGCCTTGGGAACGTGTATAAAACCAGCTCATTCCTCTGAATAAACGATTCAGATTCCTTGCTGGTCTGGGTCCGTGCCTCAATCGACAACAGCTGAACATCCACCGGCATATGGGAAGTGGTGAATGAATTCCTTGTTTGCCTTAGCTTGCATGTACAGCTTTTTATTTACCTATTAAACTGTCTTTATCTCAACCTACATGTTTTTCACTTTTGTTCTTCCAATTCTCTCCCACTTCCCTCTGGGGGACAGTGAGCAAGCGGACGCATGGGGCTGAGCTGCCAACCAGAGTTAAACCGCAACACCTACAAAAACCTCATAGATTAAGCAAAATAGACACACAAAAGAAAAAATTAAGAATTTCAGCCCTTTTTAAATATAATTATTTTCTCATAGATTTTGAAATCGGTTTTAAAATTAATATTTAACGAGTTAGGAAAAAATTAAGTTATTTTTCATCAAGCAAAACACTTCAAAGTCATCAGGAATGAATCTTGCACAGGCCCCAGATTATTTTTATTCAGCTAACAAATATAAAAACCAACTATTGGCATAGCATCCTCTTTTCTTTCCAATCTTAAACTTTTATAGTCTCACTGAATATTTTTAAACAGATGCAGAATGTCATGCCAGAGGCTTTAATTTTAGCACAGCTGAAATCACATACCAAGAGTCACTTTTGAGGTATGACATTTTTAGTGAATTCTATAAATCCTATTAGTGACATTGCATACTCTGAACTGCCCCTTGTTGACATAATTATTTATACCTACAAAAATAAAATTCTTCTTTTAGTTTAGTTTCCTTAGAGCTTAGACACATTGTTTCTACACACATTACAGATACACCTAAATAACAATTGGAAAATATGAAAGTATTAAAGATAAATAAATACTAACAAAGAGGTATTAAATGTTTAATTATTGGTAATTTAAAATGTTAAAAAAACATTGAAATGTTTCTACTATGGGGGCATTACTACACCTATTTTTATATGTGAAAAATTTATATGTGAAAAATTTTTATATGTGAAAAAAGTTTTTTCAAGAACTACAGACAAAATTTGCCTTTGTACTTAAAGTTATGCAGCATCACCCTTCATCATAAGAAATATGTTTTCTTACAAAATGATAACAGCAAAATAGTCCCTAGAGTTAAGGTTAGAAAGGCCACCAAGCAATTATTGACCTCACAGTAGTCTCTGGACTAGAGAAATAATTCATATTCTATATAAAGTTAAATTGAGGAGATTCCATCTGGAAGAGAGTCATAGATATTTAAATAATGGTAAATAATTTTGCTTACTGTTTCTTTACCTGTGGCTAACTGTAGTTAAATGCTTGCCTGTGAGTCACCATGAATCAAGTAAAACTCTGTAGCAGTATTGTAACTGAGAGTTTTCCACTGCTTTGTCTGATTCCACTTTTAAATTACATTATCATTCCTGTAAGTGCTATTACTCACACTAAAAAGTCTGCCAACTTACCTTTTGCTCAATGGACAACCCAGCTGTGTGTCCCTGTAGGGAGTTCAGCAAAGAAAGCTGAGGCCATAGGATAAAAATTAAAGGGAAGAATTAGAGAATGCCAGTATATTATCACTCTTTCACAGCATTAAGGCCTGGCTTGAGAAATAAATTGTTCTTGTCCCCAATAAGGTATGGTCTATTTGTGTTCAACTTTTCCTATATGCTGTAAATGATTTTAGTGTCAGATATTAGCTAGGTCTACTGTCCAAGCAGACAACCATCTTAAATCACTCATACAAGACAAATATGTGCCCTGTAGCAGTAAAGAGTGAACAAACTAGGAAAAAATCCCCATCATTACAAATATAGATTAAACCTGTCTCACAGGAGCCAGAACTATACTGATTATGTCAAATATGGTCATAACAGTAGACAATGCAGTTGCATTTTACACTGCTGATGTTTCCAATGTCAATGAGATTTAGTTCCTGGAGAGTAATTCTGTAAAAAGACAAGTTAGCAGCATTCATGTGCTTTGCTGCACCAGGTGTTGTACTTGTATACACACATGTACTGTAAAACCTAATTCATTGGTCTTCTAGATCAATTTTAAATTGCTCAGATTAATATAATTTTGCCAATCCAGAGCTTTCAGGGCAGAATTGTGTAAAGAAAAATATTGAAAAAATATGAAAATACGATTACAACAATTGTCAATATGGAAAAAGCTGTTGAGGGCCAGTTTTGTGGGCCTATGTGAGTTCCTGAGACCTTACATCTCATTCATAAAAATAAAAAATGGTGAATCCAAAAATTCTTTTAAGCTAATTCTTTGCCACTTAAAAACTGAGCAAATGAGTGGCATTAAAGTAGAACTAAAATTGAAGTTTTGTACCATTTCCAAAGCTAAAATAGAAAGTGCAGATTTCATTACTATTGAAATCAACTTGTGTTAAGCTCTCTGATATGATTGACATCTTGCTCCATTTTTATTGCTGTCCTTTGAGTGGCAGACCTTTATTCACTATTGAAAAGACCGAAAACAGCAATTCCAATTCTTCAGGAAGATGAATAAGCAGCAGATCTTGATGTCTTCTTGGATATTTCTATTTTTCACAATCTGGATTCTATTTACAACACTGCAATTTAAATAATCCATATGAAACCTAGTTTACTTTTATTATTTAGAATTGACATTACAGTTGCTCTGAGGCTTCCTTTGGGATTAGAGTCATATTCTGCTCTATAGTATCAAAGCAGAGATAAAGGCACATGTTCAGATTCAGACTGTCTATACCTCATGCATAATATGTGCACTCTGAAGCAGAGAAATTAGCCACCAGCATGACAACCCACACCACCTTATTAGGAGTCTAAGGGTATATCTACATTACCATTTTAATCTGGATTGGGAGTGCACTTCTGAACTGAATCTCCTGATCATGGTAATTTAATGCTCTTATTTATCAAGAGGCAAAAAGAGCTGTTATTTACTACATCTCATTAGAGTCAGGTTCCTCTCTATACAGGATAGACTAAAGAGCTTCTCTTTTCCAAAAAAGCATTCTCTGTGTCCATTGGTAACATTTTCAACTACAGTCTGACAAAGATTTTATGAGTTTGGGGAGACTGTAAGATTTTACTTATAATTTCAGGTAAAGGACTAGATCTGGTCCACAGTTCAAAGGTCTGGAGAACAGTCAATACAGAAATATGGTGAAATGTAGCATGTTTGTTTGCAAGGATGCTAGAGCAATAGTTGATCCATGCTTTATAAGTACTAGCTGCTGCTTTGAAGAGGTAAGTCTGTATGTAAGGGAAAACAAGGAAAACAGATATGTCACAAGACTGCTGCTAAATTCATAATTAAAGAGAGAGGATCTAATTCCTATACCTCTGAACAACATGCACAATATACCTAGAGTCATCTTTCAATAACTCTTTCCAAAACTGTGACTACAGATCTAAAATTCAACTGGTTGTGTGTTTTTCTGATAATCCTCCACTCTAATTTCCTGTTTTCTATCTTAATATTTCCTTGTTTGTTTTCATAAAAAAACACCAAAATGAAGCCAAATGTAAAGTGCAAAGAACATTAAACAATCAGCTTCATTATTGTGGCTTGTGAAGATGCATTTCCAAATCCCATACAACAGCTCCATGGAACTAATGCCTTATCAGATGTAGCAAATGCGACAGGGACTAGACCGGACGAGTATGAAAATGTTGAGAAAGAAAAAAGAAACTAAGACTCTCTGGGGACTGGAAAAAGATGACACAAGAGCTGAAACAGTAAATCCTAAAATAAAGTCAAGAGGACATGCAGAAGCATCCAGGGGGACGAGCTAGCACACAGGAGTGTAAAATGAAAGACACTGACTTAGCAGGTTCTAGAAGAGCGTATCAAAAAAAGCAGGTACAGCCTCATACATCTGAAACACCAAAGAGCTGACACAGATCAGCTAGACAAAGATAAATATGTGACAGTGAAAAGGAATTCTTGCTCATGGACACACACAGACACAGAGACACAAAAGAGCAAAAAGGTAATTGGTTCATATTTAAAGCCAGGATGTCCTTATAACACGTTGATGGTTGCAAAGTCCTGATGTGAATCCTTTGAAAGTGTGATCCCCATGTGTTGTAGTGCTAGGTTTAGTTTAGCAAGCTGCAGCCTTCCTTGGGAGCTCAGCGGGGCTTCTTAGGGCAGGGCAGCCATTCTGTGCTCCCGCAGTCCTTTCTCCAGCCCACTGTCAGCTCTACAACACAGCGATGGTGAAGGAGGCGAGAAGGGTCCCTCCACGAGCGTTTTAGAGGATCTTTAATCTTACATCTTGTCCCAGCAATCCCCAGAGGCAGAGAGACCTTGTGACTTGGGGGCAGGGGGGTTTTGTCAGATCACAGGGGCGGTACATGGGCGGAGTTGGGGTACAGGAATCAATAGGGAGGACTCGAGGGAGTGGCCAGGGCTAGGGACAAGGGAAAGCGGGATGGGGGAGCAATGTGGGTTAGGAAAAGCAATGGGTAAACAGATCACCACACCCCTGGGATACCACCACCTTACAGATAAAGTGGCTTTTATTCTAATATTTGAACCTCTCATTTGGAACTGAAGGTCTAGGTTAAGTCCTAATTAATAACTATCACACGAATGCTTTAGCTATTCATGGGTAAAATAATCGAATCCTTAACCTTAGTTCTACATCACAGATGTGTGTTGATCACAGGTGTTCAGATATCAAAGGTCATAATAAACACAACATTATCTCATAAGATTTTTTAGCACAGTGTCATTATCCAGTCTCCAACACAAAACACCACATACAGAGTAAAAACGTTAAAGGGCAAGGATAGGAGAGACAGAAATCAGAACAAATGTGTCACCCTTTTAACAGAGTACCAAATGTAACTATGCTTAAAGCAGAAATTAAGAATTACCACTCAATCACACTGTACCCAAAAATTCATGTAAATCTCAGGCCCAGAACAAGCAAATATGACAAAACATTTAAGAAACATTTAGATTTATATAGCATATTGTACTCCACAGAATTGTAAGTACATGATCTCCTTCCTGTCTTTGTCTCCAGGAGGGACAAAATAGAGACTTGAGCAGAGACTAAGCGATTTTATGTATAATTGTGGCATATTTTCATAGCTCTTGATGGAGTCTGTATAAAGATATAACATAAAGAAACTTTAGATCCATCACATTTATGCTCAACTCCCCAGCTGTGGAGCATAGGACTCCAATCTGTTCTTTGCTCAGGAAACCTTTAGCAATTGCAGATAAGACAATCGCACATCCAATTTTTTTCTAATTTTTTTCAGACACATGGAAAAGATGAGTAAAACTTTTATGGGGTCATCTGTTAAAGGTAATCCCAGCATGTGCTGTCTGCCCTCACACTCAAATTGTCAGCAAAGTCTACCAGGAATTTTGTCCTTTCTCTGTCTGTCTCATGCAATTTGGATCAAAGAAAACAACTTCTTGTTTACTTTTGACATCAGACAGAGGCCTGATTTTTAGTCACCTCATCAGGGCAAACCTAGGAGTGGCAACAAGACTACACTGCAATTGAGATACTAAGCAAAACAGCTCCCAAGAAAATCCTTCAAAAAATCAACTTAATGAGGACTCAGCATAACAACTTCTCTAGTGAATGGATAATGCATCCTGAGTGAGTGTTACAGGCAGGGTGAAGTTCACTGGACAATAACCTAAACCCAGATATTTCACACTGTTTTCCTGTTTCTTTCAGATTTGAGTTTCTTACTGTATTGATCTGCATTCTCTTCTGCAAAGTGGTGTATTCTCAACATCCTAGAACAATATAAACAATTACCAGACACTTAATGAAGTAATAATGAAAAAAATCATAAAGAGAGAGGGCAAGCATGTGTGTGTGTGGACATACGGGGAAGACATAAATGGGGAAGAAAACAATGTGAGGACAAAAAGAGGTAATTGAGCTTAAAGGAGACTGGAGGGGAAACACTGATTCTCTTATACAAGGAAATTACAGTGGCTGTATGAAGACATTACCATGGCATCAGATAAGCTGGAAACAAGAGACATTAACCACTGAGCAAGAATTATTCTCATGAGATCTGTTGCCTAGTGTTATGCACAAGCCCTGCCAGATAGGT
This sequence comes from Corvus kubaryi, assembly GCF_017639235.1. Classification (NCBI taxonomy): domain Eukaryota; kingdom Metazoa; phylum Chordata; class Aves; order Passeriformes; family Corvidae; genus Corvus; species Corvus kubaryi. The sequence continues at coordinate 2,704,982 of NW_024581076.1, forward strand.
TGTGCATAAATGAAAAGGACTTCTGTAACCATAGGTCATATGGTTCTCTGTGGTAAAACTATGCACAACAGGAGTCAATATCTACTCATTGTATCTACTCAACAGCTTAACTTACAGTAACTTGTTACTGTAACCAGAATTTCAGAGGTTGCAGTCTATTTTATTTAGTAGTTTCGGAATAAAATGCATGCACCTGGCAGGTTAGAAATCCCACAATAACGTGACATGGAGAGTTATGTCAAATAGACATTCCTTGATTGATTTGAATCACTAGTGATGGCAGATACAGTACCTCCATTCATCTGAAAACCATTTCTCCCCGTTTTTCCTCATGCATAAACATATAGGCACTGCAACATCTGAGAAATAAATCACTCAATAAGTAAATCCACTAGCAAGTATAGTGATATCACCCCCGCATCATTTTATTCCTTTCATTTAAATGCATACAAGTCCCTCAATTCCTCCCACTCTTAATAGTGAGGGATTCATCCCCCACTTAACATTTGTGCACTTGAGAAATTAATCAAGGTTTCTCCTGCTCATTCATTATTATCATTGGAAAATTAAATGAAACTGTATCTTTCCACAACTTGTAAATGGTTATTTGACAACACTTTACATCAGGAGAGCAATTTCCTACTTATCACTCATAACCAGGCCAATCACTTTCACAAACTGAACAGTGAATCTATAAAATACACTTCTATGCTTCACAGTGTTTGCACTAAATAACTAGCAGTTAAAATTATTGACAGAGAAATAAATTTGCACAAGTCAGACTGCAGAAAACAGCAAATAGCCATTAAAGACATTAACAGTCCTAAAACAATTCCACAAAATAAAATGTCAAGGGTTTAATGGGGGTTAAAAATTGGGAACTTTACCATAAAAATATTTATGATTTGGTTTCCATCTTCTTTATCTTAGTTTCTCATCTAATGAAATTGTATGGAAGTAAGTTCTGTGTGCTGGGTTTGTGCGGCAAGGTATTGGTAGTGGGGGCCTGCAGGGATGGCCTCTATGAGAAGACATCGGGAGGTGCCTCCATGTCAGGAACAGGCTGCCCAGAGAAGGTCTGTCCCTGGAAGTGTTCAACCTGACCTCCTGGGGGACATCCCTGCCCATTGCAAGAGGGTGGAAACTGCATGATCTCTAAGGCCCCTTCCAACCCAAGTCTTTCTATCATATGAGGCTGTTTCTGGCAGAGCCAGTTCCAGCCAGCTCCAAGATGGACCTGCCACTGCCCAAAGCTGAGCCCATCAGCAGCAGTGGTGGTTCCTATGTGATAACACATTTAAGAAAGGGAAAAACTGCTGAGCAGCAGCTAGGAGCCAAAAGGGAGAATATGCTTGAGTCCTGTATTCACCAATGTCAGGGAAGAATGAGGGGGAGGAGGTGCTCCAGCTGCTGGAGCAGAGATTCCCCTGCAGCGGAAGAAGACAATAACATGAAGGTCCGCATTGTAGCAGATATCCACACTGCAGTCCATGGAGGATCCCATCCTGGAGCAGGTGGACATATCATGAAGAATTTTTAGCCTGTGTATATCCCAGGCAGGAGCAGGTTTTCTGTCAGGAAATGTGGCCCATGGAGAGGAACCCTCATAGGAAAAATCCACTACTGAAGGACTGTACCACATGGAAAGAACCCATGGAGCATTTTTTGAAGAACTGCACCCCATGAGAAGGACCCAAGTTTCAGAAGTTCATGAAGGACTTTTTACTGTGGGAGACGCCCCACGCTGATGAAGAACAGGAGAAGGAACGAGCAGAAAAACTGACAAGCCCCATTCTCTATCCCCTTGTGGCACTCAGGGGATGGAGGTAGGAGAGTTAGAAGTGAAGTTAAGCCTGCAAAGAAGTAGAGGGGTGCTGGGAAGTTGTTCTTAGTTTTGTTGTATTTCTCAATTTCCTATTCTGTTAATGACAATAAGTGAAATTAATTCCAAAAAATCCTCTGTTTTGCCCATGACTGTAACTGGTAAGTGTTCCCTGTTCTTTCTTCAACTCCTGAGCTTTTCCATCACATTTTCTTTCCTTATGCTATTGAGGAGAGGGAATAATATAGAAGCTTGGTGGACACCTAGCAGCCAGCCAAGTGCTGCTACACCAGTAAAAAATCAGGGTAAGTAAAAAAAACCCTGTATTTTTCATTGAAAAGAAAACATTTGAGGATAGATATAGCTCAGCTTTTTATATAGACACTCTGTGATTTGAACACCAGCACTTTACAAGCTCTAAAACTCTGCTAACAAGTCGTACCCTCCAAAACACTTCAGTATCACTGAGGTTGGATGTTTTTCCTCATTTTTCTTACATGTGCTTGATCAGGACACAGAAAAACACCCTTAATCTGTACAAAGAACAATCTGTAGGGGAACCTGTACTGATTATATTCCAAAGTTAAAAATATACTGCTAAACATGTAAAGTGATGCCATCTGTGTTACTGGAGTGACTCAACTCTGTAGAAGGGGCATACCCATTACATCCCAGGCAGAACTGCAAGGAGGAACAGCGTTCTGCTGTTTCAAGGCCAGAATATTGCCAGGGTAGGAATGATTTTATACTTTGTGGGAAACAGAGGAGTAAAAACTTTTGCAGTTAATGGTGGTTTTGATTTACAATCCTGGAAGAAACTTGGGCTGGTGTAATGACAGAGATACATAAACATTAAGCAGGAGAATTACAAACCTATGTTTCTATAGTTATAAGGAAGAATATGTATTGGGTGTTATGGTGGAGGGCTTTAAGGATAGTAATGTGATTTTACAGTTTAAGTTAAGAATTTAGATGTTATAATAGAAATATATGTGTGTACGTGACCTGACAAATTATTGGTCAAAACACAGCCGCATTGCAGTAAAAAGTACTACAGGTGATAATTCATAAAGACAAAACAAAGTTTCATTTTGATTGCTTATTGGATTAGAAAGTTATAAATTGCCATGTAACTTTGAAACTTGTGACTATCCTTCGTTATGGCGACTTGTTACTAAATCTCACACCTCTGAGACTGATGCCTTGTTTGTTGTTTTAAGTAATAAATTGTGTAAAACCGCGATAGTCCCATCTCTTTAATAAGAACTCCAACGGCGGTGAAAGCGGTGCTGAGAAAAGGCACCAAAAAAACCCCCAATACTTTTTTCATTAAATAGAGCAAATTCATTGATGAAGTTCAGAATTTTCATAATTTTCCCCCAGAGACTACTAACGCTGTGGCTAACAGCCTAATTTGTTGCTTCTGAAATGAAAGAACTTGCAGCACAATTTTACTATGCTGTGAGTGACTGCAGCAGCCACTGAGCATCGAGTCCTACAGAGAATGTGAGTGACTGATGGTGCTTAAAACCCAGAATACAGAAGTAGTTGTCACACACTTGCCCTCAGCTTTCCTTTTATTGTTTGGTTAGATTGAGCTCCATCCCACCTATTACAATGATTTAAGGAAGTTCCCTTAATCTCCTCCACACCTGACTTTAAACCTGTTTTCTATAGAAAGCCCATTTACACATTACAAATAAGTGCTGTCTGCTTACAGTTACACACCTCTAAACGAGGACTGAAAAGCTGAAGTACTTTGAAATTTCAAAGTCTTTTGAAATTTAAATCCAAGGAAGGATTGTCAGTGAGGCTGATGCCCTAATTACAGCCACATTTTGTAGCATTGTAGCTTTTCTATTACTCACCTGCATCCATTTGTTAGGTCCCACTTATGTCTGGTCAATTTAAAATACTTTAATGATCAACCTTTCCTCTCTCTTTACACTCATGCAGATATGTATGCCTTAGAATTTCTAACATGTTTGATAAAAAATTATTCCCTTTCATTTTAAAGTAGTTCTAACAAGAGCTGCACTTTATGGCCTGAAACAGCTGATGGGCATTCAAAAAATAGAACTAAATATTCCACATTCGCAGTATACCACACTCACATTATAAAGGTTTCTCAGGGCTACTTTCATACAAGAAAGAAGGCTTTTCTGAGTAAAACCAGAAATCCAGTGAGAGATAACCACTTCACACCTGCTGTGTGCCTCTGAACATGTTTTGAGAATTCAAATCTAAATTCAGCCTTGATGAAAATGCCTGAAGATCTGCCTCCTTTGTTAACACTACAGTGAATTTGTTCAGTGTTTTGAAAACTAAACAAACAAAAATCAGCTTCTTCATCTTTAAAATAATACTGTGGTTTTTAGACAGTAACTGGTATGAAGGTGCAGTAAACCTCTAGTGCCTCGGGGCTGAAAGTGATTGCATTGCAGGAAAGCATGCTTTTTCTTCAAACTTGTCTGCAAAAGAGGAAAAAGTGATCTCTGGTATTCTCTACAGGCACTGGTGCCTCCAAGCACTTCTGCCTCCTGAGGAATAGCCTCATAGACATAAAAGAAACAGCCTCTCCACCCCGCTGAACAAAGTGTGAAGATTGTAACAGGTTTTCCCATGAGAACCTGTTCCATATTCTGCACTTCTCAAAAATATGCGAGTGCAAATAAAACCTTTCATGAGCCATGTCCAGATATGTATCCAGGTAGGCATCCCAGACTCAGTGATATACATTGACATGCATTTGCATCAACTGCAAAACAACTTTTGCAGGACTAAAATTACTGCCAGAAAAGCACCATCTTCCAGAAGAAGCTATTGTCTATAAGTCACAAACATAGGGGAAACCAGCCCACAGATTTCCAGATAAAATGTAATACTCAGGTCTCATAGCTCCGACATCCTCCCGGATACACAGACAGCTGCCTCAAAGAAACAACATGACCTTTGTGGGCACTACCAAAATGCCTCATTTTGCAAAAGTCAAAACGCAAGAGGAAAATTTTGCTTCTTTTCCTGTTGTGTCAGTATATAATGAAGTGATGAGGCAAGACTGTTGTTTTCTGCAGAGAGACAGTTGTTTTGTGTTAAGGTCTAGGGAGTGTGACATCTTTTCTGTGGTGTTGTGCACACAAAGGAGTGTGCACACTGGCAGGCCCTGCATTTTTTATTGTGGTAGATGGAGAACCATAAGTATAGAAGGAATAATGAAGTATGCCTTAGAGCTATTCACACTGTCTCTCTACAAAATTCTTCTGCTGTTGAAATTAAAAGTGAGAAAGTAATATTTTCTCTTCCTGACCCTGATAAAATCTTTGTGTTCCAGAGAACAATCTTTAGACTGTACACGTCACTCACAGGCTTTTTCAGATGAAAAGAAAATACACGATACAAAAATGCGGTCAGGGTTCACACTAGTTTAACATTTGCAAACAAGCTGGGTTTACTAGGATTCTGGTTACTAAGTCAGTTCACTGCATTCCTGAGAAGTCTAAGAATTTAGATATAAACTGCACTGAGTCATCTGCCACATGATAGAAAGTATCCCAAAAAAACTTCCCATATTAGTGTTGTATTTTCCAAAATAAATTTCTATAAAAATAGAAGTACCGCAGCATAAGCTTACTGCAATTAAAATTGAAAATCTGTTATTTAAGGAACAAATTCCTGAGCAATAATTGTGTTTTAAGCTAAACTTGTGACTTTCAATAGTACATATTGAATCAAAGCTTTAATACATATTGAATGCAGCATTAAATTAATTTATACTATGGCATGCCCTGAAATAAAATATATACTTCCATGAGAAAAATAATCATAGACCTCAAACTTCAAAATACAACAATATCAAAAACATTTTTCCACTGTAAAAATGTGAAGTTTTTATAGGACGACCTATAAAGAATGAATGGCAAAACATTATTTTTTAACTTTCTCTTTTCCCATTAGAATTTTTTTAAAAAGTTTAAGTCATGTAAATGCAAGAATGTGACATAACAGTTGCTATTCTTGAATCTTTAAATATAAATTACTCCAAAGTATTGATAATTAAGCCATGCACTTGGAGATGTTCAAGTTATAAATACTTAGTTAAATGGAGACTTACTAAATGTGCACATGGTACTAGGCTTCCTCTCTTAATACTTAATTGAAAGGTAAGCACAGCAAATGAGAATTAGAGACCTGGGAAATCACAGACATGGAGACTATGAATAAGGGTACCCCAGAATCAACTTTGTCTTAAAATGTCTTGGCATAAAAAGACTCATGTTGCTGCTAAATGACAAGTCTTTTTATTATTAACTTGCAGGCTGTACATGTGAAATATGTGATAACACTTCCTTTACATTAAAAAATGATGGCATGGTGTGAGAAAGGATGTTGTGAAAAAGATATGAAAAATAGATAGCTTTCAGGCAGCAGGATGGCATAATGTCTGCCACAGTGTACCACTAAAGATGACACGTCTAAGTGTATCAGTGGCTCCTCAAGTCTGTTTTTGAAGTTAACTTTGTGTTTTAAACAGAAGTTCATTTTTCTAATCCAGAGCCTTGTCAAAGGAACTGAGGACCACCCAAAAGGTTTGATGTTATGCGATACCAAATACGTCAATTTTCACAGATTTTTGCAATATGTGAGAGAAAATCAGTAAAGTATGTCAATCAGCACATCATGCCAACAGCTGCTGTGCCACCAAAGCTAGGAAATACCACAGTTTGGCCACATTCGATAACTTAGAGATACTTCTCTGTATAGCAAGAGGGCTTTTGGTAACTAATCCTGTCAATGCAGTTGATCATCTTTCTGAATAATCTCCTTGTATTAAGTAAATCAGCCTGATTAATTAAACATGAGGCTGGTTGTCTCCCTGTGACTGTAGCTTCAAGCAGGGACAACAAATCAAGCATACTCTAACCGCTGGATGCAGACCTGCCTACGAGCCCATGGCTGCCAGCCCATTCATTTTAGATTTTATTACTTGAAAGTTATGGATCAATCATACTGTAAGAAAAGTTAGAGTATCCAGAATGTACTTGGAGAGATATTGAAAGATAATTTGTCTATGTTTGATTTTGAAGGCAGTGGCCGAAGAAAATAAAATCATTTGTCTTTAATTTCATTGCCCAGAAATAAGAGGATTTAGTAGCACATTGTTTGCAGTGTTTTTAAACTTCATTGTAAGCATAGTTATATTACCTCATGAAATCAGAGATATACATTTTTTTCACTGCAAGAAATTGTTTTACAATGAATGACTAATTGTCAGACTAGGGTGGTTCAACTATAGTGCTTAATATATCTTAAGTAGTCATATTGGAAACATTAATACTTTAGCATCTCCTGGCATTTGAGGCAAAATTCTCATTCTCTGATTCATAAAATCTAGCAGACTTCAGCAGGTGAAGCTGATTACTGCTCAGATACTAAGTACATGAATTGAAAAAGCTGAATCCATTCAGTTTTATTCCCTGCTCTGTAGATAGTCTCCTCTGGAAGAAAAGCAAGCTGGACTACTGTAATAATAACATCTTAAATCACCACATATTCAAGATCAGTTATCAGAGATCACATTACTGCCTTGAAAAAAGCGTTGCTGAGAGAGATGTCAGAATGTTCATACAAGCAAGATCTGTGAGTTTATAGAGGACTAAGATTATGTCATAAAAATATTCAATTTTTGCATGGAGGCAGTCACTCTAATAGCTCTGTTTTTGTAGCCACTAGAAGTTCAAGAAAATATGTTTTCTCTTTTATATAGGTATATCACAGTATCCAAAACTAACAGCTTATTTTGGGAACTGTAGACTTTTGGCAGACCTCCTGTCCTCTGGAGAGCAGAGAAAGGCATGGGTTGTGGTGAAAGGATTAGAAACAACACACCCTTCGGACCTCTGAAGAGGACTAGCCAACCTCTTAGTCTGTTACAGAATGCTGAAAAATCTCTGAATCACAGTGAAAAAGGAGATCAGAAGGAAATTCTGATGGACAATTCCTACCTGATAGGAGACCTACAAAACAGGCTGCAAAGCAAAGAGATATTGTTGAGCAAAAGACAAAGACCAGAGGCTGTTTTAAAGAGTGTGTGAGTAGGAGCACTTTAATTGCCATGACTCAGTGGCAACAGTGTGGGAACATATGGGAACACACAGAGCTGGAAACATGAAAGTGTGAAACCATGATGATCTCAGGGACAGACCTTGCATCTTGTATTCAAAGTCAACTCTAGCCATACTTTCATACTTGTTGGACTGCTTGATATTCAAGATACAAGCCTAAATACCCGGGGAAAGAGGAAGCCTGTTGTCTGTTACGACAGCACAGAAGGGATAGTACAGCACAGTAAAAGAATTATTTAACTGTTCCTGGAAAATCAGCTATATGTAAGAAAGAGGAATAAGAATTTCATTAAGAACCAAGCAGTGATGAGGCTGTGAGCTGGTTTTCACATTAACCAAGGCAGTTAGAAGACAGTAGCTTACTAAAATAACGTTGTCATTTGGCTTGCAGGACTGCAGCAAATATTTTGCTTTAATAAAAACACTAAAATATGCTTTATATCAGAAAGTCATGTAGATCCATATTATGGTCCCACTTAAATGATTGGAATAGTTCTATGCGTGATCAGAACGATCTTTTGCACACTTTGGATCACCACATTGTGCACAGTCCTTTAATGAGTTTTAATGGATGCAAACTGATGGATAACCTAAAACTACAAAATCCAAAATTGCTTTTACAATGATGGCCAGATGTGTTTCAGAGCAGTAAAGTTGTTCAGGCCTACTCTACTGTTACTCCATTATTTTGCTCAAGAGGCTGTTCTAGAAAAAGGCAACCATGACCAAGTAGGTGAGAGAACTTAGGACCAGGCCAGTGGGACAGGCCAGTAACCAGCACTCAGGCAATGGGATTGGTTTGACTTGTAGGATATGGCTCTCTGTTTACCAGTTTTTACATATCTGTTCTATATGATTCAAAACAGTTTAGAAATATTACTGAAAATAACCTTCATGTTTATATTGTGTTATAAGTATTACTGTTACTGTTATTATCACTATCATTACTATGTCATTTTTCAGCTAATCAAAGTGAAGCAAAAAGATGTAAAGCTAATAATTTAAAAGTGACACAAATATGCATATTCAGGAATCATTTAAGTAGTCTTTTCATTTATATTACAAATCTGTAACTGAGGTTGGGAGCAACAAACATATCTCAAGGTCAGCCTTTTATTTAGCTACCTACACCCAAGGATTTGGACCAAAAGCTATTTAACTAAGGTCACGTGGAAAATTCACAGTAGGGCAAAAAGTTAACCCATGTTTTCAAGTGCTGCTCTTTAAATAGAAGATCTAGTCTGCTGAAGCCCACAGTGTAAATATCTAGGTCTCACAAATGAAGTCACTGCATAGCCAGCTTCCCATCCTCACACAGAAATATATGCAGATGCATTGGCAGTGCAGACACTTGACTTTTTCTGCTTCTTTGTATTTAACACAGAAGCAGTGGACACAATAGATTGAATAGATTGTCGTTTCCTTTATTTATAGCCCTCAAGAACAGCCAAAGTCCAAAACTCTCATGCCCATGCCCTATCAATCTTGTTGAAAGGTACAGAGTGTATGCTAGATATAAGAAAGCAATGTTGCAGTGTATTGACTAATTTGAGATTGTGTGTCTCGAGAGACATACACCAGTCTTTTAGAAACTAAAGATGGAAGAATAATAGAAATGAGAAGACAAGTTGAACAACCTCCTGCCAGTTCACTGATTAGAAAGAGATAATTAAAATGCTTTTTGCCATGGATTTGGCCTTGTAGAGATGAGCAGACCAAGTGCCAAATTGATCTCAAATCAATGGAGGAAAACGACATTGTGAAGGATTAGGAAACAACTTGAAATTAACTTCCTGTGATACACTGACAGAAATTAGGTAGTATCCGTAGCTTAGAGGACAGACTGGACTGGTCAGTATTGCTGCTCATATTCAAAAAGTTCTGGGACACAAAAACGTTGTTTCAGCTGGTTTAAGCAAACAATCACATTTACAGCATGGTATTCTTTTCATCAGACACTGTTCTTTTCTGTTAAATTCAGTGCAGGTTTATACTTGGGGTTTTTTTCCTGGCTGTATCTTTTCTTCCTTTTTTTGCTAGCAACATCTTCCTATCCAGTATCTCATCTTTGACATAACAATAGGAGTAATCTTCTGTTCTGCCACAATCAATATTTTTCTTTACTCTCACAGAATTTCGAACACACTCAAAGCTTAACACAGCTTCTGTGTATCCTATGCCCAGAATGCAACATGAACCTTGCACCAAATGAGTTGTTTTCTTTGGCTTATCTACAAAATCTCACTTGTTAATTGTTATATCATATTCAAAGATATAATCATATCTTCTCTATGGAGAGATATTTCCTATGCTGCAGGTTAAAATCCTGAATCAGTAGAGGTGTTTAGCTATTAGTTAAATCACTGTCACTGGCTTGTTAACCTCCCCACTGAGACACTGTGCCCTCTTCTTTCTGTATTCTTAAAAGTAACGTTACAAAACTTTCTACATTGGTCTCCAAAGTGCTCAAATCTCATTACTCAGAAAAATTAGAAAAGGCATATCTAAGAGCTAGAACAATAAAAGATGCTATTTAAACCAAAATAACACAAAGTGGGGTGAGGATTAGCTCAGTTGGTTAGACTATGATGCTAATAACACCAAGGTCAGAGCTTCAATTCCTGTACAGGCAATTTGCTTAAGAGTTGGACTCAATGGTCTTTTTGGATCCTTTCTAATTCAGAATATTCTGTGATTATTCTGTAATATTTAATACCACAGAAAGCAACTAAAGAACATTCATAATTTTCTTTGGTTACAAAACACTATCAAACAATATTGTATCTATAAAGATCTGGTTTTAAGCCCCTTTCTGTAAGAAAATATATGCATTTGAAAGTAGAATTTCTCAGATGCAACGATCAAAATTCATGTCACCAAACTTTGCACTTCTGTATTGTACATATATAAAGCTCTGAGAATTTTCTAGACCTCACTTTGTGCTGATGGAGAAAAAAGGGAGAATACAGTCATAAGATTGTTCGTGATGAAAGGGATCATAATGATCATCTAGTTCCAACACCTGTGCCATGGGTAGTGACACCTTTCACTACAACAGGTTTCTCCAGACTGACCTTGAATACTTTCAGGGGTGGGACATCCATATCTTCTCTGGGCAACCTGTTCCAGTGCCTTGCCACTCTTACAGTAAAGAGTTTCGTCTAAATATCTAACCTAAACCCACCATCTTTCAGTTTAAAGCCATTCCCCCTTGCCCTGTCATGACATGCTCTTGCAAAATGTCCCTCTCCAGCTTTCCTGTAGGCCCTTTTCAGGTACTGGGAGGCTGCTATCTCCTATTACAGTAGATGAGTAAAATTAACCAGATGCTTTGTCTTTTTAAAGATGTTTATAACTTTATTTTCAATATAGTATTTTGACAACTAATTCACATGCAAATGTTTAGACTTCAGATGTCCAAATGTTGGTGCTGAGCTTACTGGTATGAACTTCACTGATTCCTCCTCCACAAAATGATACCTTCGCTTCAGACTTCACTAACCATTTGTTAAAATTACAATTCAAGGGAAAGCTAATACATTTTGCTCTGCAAGGAACCGAATGAACAGTTTGTGATTAAATAACAAAAGAATAAGTTAAAGGTGAAAAGGAGGTAAAGAGCTGATGTTTGACATTCAGATAAAATCAGAGCACCAGTAATGTATAGTGTAGCTTCCTAATGGAAGCTAATTCATGTTAGTAGATCTTTGCCCTTAGTTTGAGAGTTACCGCAGCTGAAATAAATGGGCCATGCTAGTGCTCACTCCCTTAAAATTAGGCTGGTTCCTTGGGTCAGGTATGAGTGATGAATTCCTAACACTGAATCTGAATGTTCCCAGTTTCAAGAAAAGATTTTCACTGTTCATAGGTTAATCAAGAATAACACACTTTCGGATTCTCAAATAATTTTAAGTGACTTAGGAATATTCATCATGAATCTTCCACCACATTTATTATAGAAAGTACGCAATGTTACAAAAAGTCCTGAATGTGACCTAAGGCTATTCAAACAACATGCCTTTCAGCAAAGGGAATCCACTTTTTACATCAAGGGAATGTCTTTCTGTAATGTCCCTTGTATAGTGATGCTCAGGCTAGCAACATGCATATACACCTTTAGAATGGAACTTGCTTGTGTAAGTTAAGCAAAAACTATTTTCTCATCAGTCTTAGCACTTGAAAAGTAGGATAGGTGAAAGTAAACATGAAATCAACAGTATGATCAAAGTACCACCTTTTTTTTTCTCCCCAAAGGACTTTCTTTCAAGTGGAGTTACAACAACTTGCTTTATAAGCAAAATTATTTTGTGTTTGTCCTCTGTATTTCTAAAACATCCTATAAATTATAATTTCACACTGTTTAGCAATAAAAGTGTGACTTGCTAGGAGAACTGTAATTTTATGAATATCACAAACAAAAGGCCATACATCAAGCATCACCATTCAGTTGTGTAGAACCTTATATAAAATTAAATCATTAATGAATTACTACTTAAATTTTGCAATGAACTTATATTAAAAGAATAGAAAAGTTAAAGTGTTTTAAAATGTTCAAATTAATATTTTTAATATATTTAGTAACTTTCACTGTAAAAAAGGAAAAAGCCCTGCAATGGCTGACTATCTACAGAGATCATCCCAAGCAGCTTGTTTCTTCCTTGGAGTATTTCAGTGCCTGAATTCTGTCATCGAACTGTCACTATGATGGGTTCAGAGCTGATGTCCAAAGGCAGCTGTGCACCCAGGCACATCCCATTAAAGTCACTAACATACTGTGCATCCTCTGACTCTCTCAGTGCACATGCCCATACAATCAGAGCCTACCCATTTACCTGTCACACATTATTGCTACATCTGAGCATGTACCTGACTTTCATGTATCAATGTTCAATTTATAAGCTTGGACAATACTGTTACTTATTTTACAGATGAGGGACAGGCAGACATATACAAAGTAGAGCTCAATTCAAAGTATCTAACTTAGTCAACCATACCTATTCCAGAGCAGCTTTCAGAGATATCTTTTTCTTTTGCCTTTGGCTTCATGTTGACATAAAGATAGAGATGCTGTAAGAATTACTACAGGATGATTGCAAACAAGAAATTCTCCTGCTACGAACAGTGCTACAAAATTTTTTGTAAACATCATGCAGGTTATTAAATGGCAAAAATGACTCCTATGTTTAGGCAATACTGGACAAATATTTTCAGTGAAAGATGGAAGCATAATTCTATTTACAAAATTTTATTGAAGAAGATATTAGATTAGCTGTTCAGAATAATATATATGGCATAAAGTGATATCATATTGATAGGTATTTCCCATTTCCAGATGTCTCATTTACTATCCAATTTTTGCTGTCAGTGTCTCATTTATTTTCTTTTTTTTTCCCCCAGGTTCCTATCTCTCTCTTTTCTATTACTATTTCTTAGTAACTTCAGTTACGTCTTTCCTCACCCACCATTCAATTTGATCATAAAACCATTGTAGCTGTATTGTCCTCCTAAAAATCTGGATATAAGAGAAATTTCTTATGCTTGTAATAATGCTTGTAATAGTGCTTGTAATAAATGAAAAGCAAGTATTGCTGACTTTGAAAATAGTGTCACTAGCACAAAAGATAAGAACACCTGAACTTTGCAGATCCTGTTATCTTGCAAGTGTTCAGGGCCAGGTTGTATGTGGTCCTGAGACAACTGATCTAGCCAGCAGCATCCCTGCCCATGGCAGGAGGGTAGGAACTTGAAGGTCCCTTTCAACTCTAACCATTCTATGATTCTGTGACAAAGGCAAGAAGTGCATACAAATGGCAACATTTCTTTATTTGAATGCCTGTTTGAACCCAAGATCACAGAATATTCTGAGCTGGAAGGGATCCACAAGGATCATTGAGTCCAGCTCTTCAGTGAATGGCCCATACGGGAATTGAACCTACAACCTTGGTGTTGTTAGCACTATTCTCTATCCAGCTGAGATAAACTTTCTTCAATTCATGTAATTTAATCATCTGTTTCATCCTATGAACTATTAGAGATATGACAATTACTGGGTACACTGAAATAAGTAAGGACAAAAGCATGGCCAGTTGCTGGGAACACTGATATAAGGAAGGAGAAAGGCAAGTTTCTCTCCTCTGCTCTCCCCCATGCTGCTCTCCTTTGTCTACCTTTGTGACCTCCTGGAGACATCCTAAGTGTTGGATGCACGAAAGAACTACACACATATAATTCCTCTAATTCTCAGGAACCCACTGTATTTTTTCTTCAATGCTGTCCCAGCCTATAATGACACAACCCATTTTATTCTTTGCTCCGCATGCCCAAACATTGTTAAGACCCAATGGCTAAGAAGATTGCTTTGTGGCTGTTAACCTGAGCTAAGGCTATGTTAGCTTGTAAGATATTTGACTGTATAGCAGTCATGTAGAACAGCAATTCAACAGCCCATCTGTGTTAATTGTCCCTACACAGAATGTGTGAGTGTAGGTACATTACCATTAATATCCTACTATACCACCTATTATCAGAAAAACGAGTGTGTAATCATGAACACGGCATACAAAACATATATTTATTCTGTGAGTCACAATGCAGAAAGAAAGCAAATACCAATAACAACAAAAAGAAATTCGCAAGATGCATGTAAACTCAGGAAACTGTCTTTCCAAAAGGAAGTTATTTCTTATTCCTGCTTTAATAGCAAGATATGTTACTCTACTATATGCCAATAGTTATTTAAAATATTGGATTTTTGGTTAGAAAAGAGAATTTTTATGGCTTTCATTCCAACTTAAGTACTTTTCCAAATTAAAATTTTAATAGCTTTGCCCCAGTGGAGCAATTCAGTCTAGTGAGACCGGCTTCAGTGACAATGAACAGAATTTAAAAATTTTTCTGAAAACCAGTGGGAGGTAATCCAGTCTGCCTTTGGTGTTTCTCTCTATTTGTCATCTACTTCTAGACCAAGTCCAACATCTACTGCTTTCATCTGTGAAAGTCCAGGTACAGGCAATGGCAGTAGCATTCCTAGGAAATTCTAGGAAAGCAGCCCAACTGCAGCAACTGGGCTGTGGAAACAATGATGTACCTGAGTAATTCGATTAGCAAAAAAAAGGGCACCAAGCAGAATTTCCTTCACCATCAAAGGACTAATGAAGGTCCACACAGGACACCTGTAGCATTGGAAATATGGAAACATCCAGTTACAAGTTCATCAGAATGTATGACAAATTAAAATTACAGGTAATGTTGGAATTTGAAGGTAGTTAGCATAGGGGTAAAGTAAGCATTTCTCAAAGGCAAGCAGTAAAGATGTGACAGAAGATAATAATCAAGAGAAAAAGTGTAAACAGATTATATATGTCTTGGATTTGGAGTGTTTTAGTCTGGGCTACTAAGCACATTACCCCACAATATGACAGCAGTAGTACAGCAGTTTTACATTAACTGCTTGCTGTTTACATCAAATAAAGGAACACCCATTACGAAGCTAATCTTGAATTCCATGGCTAAAGTTCAATGAGCACATTTTAACTTTGGAGCAATCAGTATATGATTGAATAGTAGGTAAACTATTCCAGGGTCAACCCTGGAATAAATAACTTAAAGTGCCAATATCCACACATTTCTGACGTCTTTCAGTGCAGCAGTTCAAGACATCTGTGTTTAGAGAAAAGCAGGAGAATATACTCATACTGTTGTCTGAACATAAAGATATCAGATCACCAGAGATGATGAAACACCAGAAATTTCACACAGATGATGACAGTAAACTGCTTTGTCTGATGGATTAGCCAGAAGTTCAGTGAGGTGCTTATCAGACTCCAAGCTTTTCCCCCCACTCCCTCAGCACTCAGCATATAGCCAGACCAGTCAACTAACTGTTATATGGAACAGGAAAACAGGCAGCCTATTTCCTACACGCAGACCCAGGTGTGGTCATTTTTTATCTAGCTATTATCTAACAGGAACTTCCCTAGACTAAATTTTTCTATACCAGAGTCTGTGAACTGCCATGCATTCAAAGAAAGTGTTCATCTCGTAGAAGAGTCCACATGACTGTGTCCAAACACTTTTAGCTTGGGCTATTTTTAGGTGATAGACTGAGAAACATTCTCTTTAATTTAACTCCTAGAACGATAATCTGTATGCTGATATCCCCACCATTTTCATTATCAGCTCTTCCTTGAGCACTCTTTATGCAAAATAATTTTTGAACTATGTAATAGAACACAATCAAAATCCGCCTCAATGTTAAATTATTTCTAACTAAGAAACCCCTTTTATTATGATGTTACCTATATTTTTAGAGATTTAAGACTTAATAATGTCATCTCGTGTTTGAGTACATGGATGTTTAGTCATGAAATTCTGATGTGCAATGCATAATCAAGGTCTTCCAAGTAAATAATGCGGCAAAGGTTCACGAATATAATTAACCTGCCTAAAAAAGGCAGAAAAAATAGGATTAGATATATATAAAAAAGTAACTTCAGTCATTTAGTCACAGATTTACAGGGAAGATGAGTATTTTAAAATAAAACTTTAATCTTAATGTTGACAGTAGATAAAATTAAACAGGTGATTCATTTTTACCTCATACATGTTTCTAACATCTATAAAATGTATGCACTCTTGAACTGCTCTATAAATCCAATCTCATTCTTATAGCTCACACATAGTAATACTTGTTTCAGATTTTTACAACTTCCTTCAGGTAAGAGAACTATTGTCACAGCACCTACATTTCACAGTCTATGCATGGCATTTCATAGTCAACACTATCTGAGTGGATTCTATTCTTTTGCATATAAAAGTCATCATCAGTACTGATTACTCTAGCCTTTATTTCCACTAGCATAGGACTATCATTCTTTTGAAGTAAAGTCTAATAAGTTTCATGAGTTGAGGTCTGCACACTCAATGCAATTTATATGATGTTTCCTCTACACTGAGCCTGAGCAATACAAAAATAAAATATACTATGGAAAAATACCTGTGCTGCTCTCCAAAAAAAGTAGAGGGTACATATTTTTTATGTTCTCAAAACTAAATTTCTAAATGTTATAGTAGTTAACAATCTATATTTTAAAATTAGGACATGACATCATTAACATTGCTTTTAGCAGTCCTAATTCAGGCCACTTATGTACATGGATTATTTTGGCACAGACTTCCATACAGAATTCTTTTTCTCCCAATCTTATGATTGCTTAATGAATTGTTCTTGAATAATTTGTGTATTTATGTTGGGGTTCCTCCCCCCTGGCATGGGGTCCGGGGGGGCGGGGACCCTGGAGTAGAGGCATGACCTATGGGGTCTCCCTGCTCCCTGATCACATGTACCCTAATCCTGTTCCCCATTGGTTGTTTTGTGTTCCCCTGCCTGGGAAGGACCCTGCTGGTCCCGTGATTGCTGGGGTTCTTCAGCAGTCGTCCGGCCATGCGGCTGCAGAATAAAGATCTCTGAAGAACATCTGTCAAGAATCGGTCCCTATTTCTTTTCCTCGGGCCTCACTGTCTATACATGTTGCAGAAATCCCAACTGCAACAAATTTATACTGTCTTGACATATTACTATAGATAATTAAAGCCTTGTGGGAAAAAAAGTCATTTTCAAATGCTTCTACAGTTCTTAATAATAGAGTTTTTTATTAATAAATCTACATTTTCATTATGTCATTTGAAGAAGGTAAAAGATATTACTCTATTTTATAGATAGAGATATTGGGCACAGGCAATGAAGAAGGCCCTACTTTCAGAATTTTAACACACTACTCATCTATTAAGTACATTAAATAATACATTAGGCTGAGTTTAAGATGCTCAAGGAACAGCTGTCTCTTTGTAGCTATGAGGCTTTGTTCAAATAGTCCTAAAGTACTACAGCTGGGCAGCCAGAAAACAAGTAATTCAAGTAGCAGAAGGAGTGGAAGAAGTACCTTCCAATATAATGTAGAAAAGACTGGGGAAATAGTCAAAATCAGGTGTAAAAGGCTGTTCAGGGACTGTTCTCTGACCTGCCAGTGGCACAGTCCAGCTATATCACATTTACCTGCAGCTCCCCTCTGAGCCCTTTGTGGAGTTCCTGCGAGCAGGAGACATTTTTACTGTGGATGACTGGATGGGAGCATGTCAATTCAAAGTGTCTGAAATTATGTGAAGGTCGTGTGCCAAGAGATCAAATTAATGTTTTTATAACGTGCACATGAGGCTATTTGCTGATTAAAATGGAGTGTCATGAGGGCAGCCATGTCTAGGAGCATACAGCCTGATGGGATTGAGGATTACACAGAAGAAGGGGCTAAACCTGAGTCAGTCATGCCCATGATGCCTCCCAGGAGTGGTCCCTAGCACACACTCTATTTCAATGACTAAGCACTCTATCAGTTGTTTTATCTACACTGCTCAGATTAAGAGTCCAGTCTCCATGACCAGGTGGCATCACTGAGCTCAGGCTCACGATGGGCAATCTGTTCCACTGTTCCATCAATCTCCTAGAGATTTTTTCCCCCCTAAAGTTTATGAACTTCATAAACAAGAATTCATATCTGGTTTAGTTTGTTACATCATCTGGCACCACCAAGCAAAGTTGGTCAGTGTTGTAGCTATACTTCCAATAGTTGTAGGCAGATATTAGATTACTTTTGAGCCTCCTTTTCACCACTGTAAAGAGGCACAGATCCTGCAACCTCTTGTCACGGGTGATGCCCTAGGCCCAAGTCATCTTGATAGCTGTTGGCTGGACCTCTCCAGTTTCTTCCCATCCTTTTTGAAACACAAGACAAGAAGTGTACTTAGAATTGGGGTTACTGGTATATGGGATAACATTTTTCAGTTGGCTGAACTTGTCTTTTTCTAATGCCGCCCAGTAAATTTGCATTATTTGCAAGGAGTGCACCATGCAGTTGTGCATGGATCTCCTCCAGTGTGTGTCTATGATTTGGACTGGCCACATCTTGAGAAAAATAGTCTCCGAGAGTGCTAGTCTGAGTATATTAACATAGTTAACTCACAATTTGACGTGACTTGGGAGATAACTCCATAGAAAAAGTGTCTATAAAATTGAACAGTTCCCCACTGACAAGAAAAATGAAAGTTGCTGAGACCTTTGCTCTTATTAATATGACTAAAGAACAGAATTATTTTAATAATATCTAACAGCTCCTTATTTTCAAAGGGGAATGTTGAGTAGGCATGTAGTTACTTCTAGCCATAGTTTATTTACTTCTACTCCCAGCTGTATTTGTTCTGAGCATTTCTGAATTTCTGAGTTATTCACAAGTCTGTTACTCTATTAGCCAGCCCTTTTGAAATTGTAGGCTTAAATTATGAGAATAAATGACATATTTCTGAATTTTAAATCCTACTTCTTAATAGTTTTTAGAATATAACCTCCTATGCTGGTTTAAAAATTCCTGATTTTTTAATTTTAACTGCTCATTCTTCAGTATTCTTCTCTGATGTTTGTCTGAGTGTTTATTACCAGCATATAAATGCAACAGGTTGTTGCTTTGAAAGTTTAAAGTATAATGGAAAAGACTTATTTTTTTACTCTTCATTATTTTCACTGTTAGAAAAGGCTTTTTGCCTTTGTACCATCATAAAAAAAAAAAAAATAAAAAGTACCTTTTTAGATTAAAACTTACTCTCACACTGTGCTTAATAGAACAATATATCTATTTGCTTCTAGTACCATGAATACGTTTTTATGTGTTATGCTGTTATGCATGAAAAATGCTCTAACTTCAGACCAGAAAATAGTACTTCTCTCTCTGTGGTTTATGTTATATAATTGGTCCAAACACATAAGTACTGTGGTTTTTGTTGGTTTTGTTTTTCCACAGAAGTAGACAAATGATTTAACTTTTTAATTAAACTTTAAAGCTTTTAATTAAATGCCTAAATTGTAAAGAACTCTTTCAGAGTAAACTGTCTTTAGATTGTTGGATATGTATTTTCCTATTGCATCTGCTCTGACCTGGAAAGTAACAAATAGCAATAACTCAGTCTCACTTCTTAATTGGTACAATTAACATTTCTTTTATTATCCAGGCAGACAAGCAGTGATTGTACAGGTGCTGCAGGTAAAACAGAAACTGATGCTTTTAAACCAAAGTCAGACACTAATGTACAATGCTTTTAAAGTAGCATTTTTGCAGAATAACTTCATTTTCTTGTCTCTCACACTGCTGCTATAGTATTTTTCCAGTGCATTTCAAGGGAAACAACGTGGCCCAGCAGATAAAGCACAACTTTAACAAATCCTGTAGTCTTTCTGTCTGACTTTAATTTGAGGTGACATTGAGCAAGGAACTTTCAGTCTTTATATTTTGGACACTTCTGTACCTGCTATATAAGGATAGAAGAAATCCATTCTGTAGAAATCAAATGATCAATAATCAAGTATCAAATATAAACACCCAATTTCTGTTCTGTATCTCATTTATGAAAGACACTATCTTTCCATGGAGTATCAATTTTCTTTTTGTTCCTTACAATGTTGCTCTATGCTGTAAACTGACCGAGTTCTGTTAAAAGCACTGATTGGCATAAGCACTATGCCATGGTGTCAGATGTCAGTCCCTCAGAGAGGGATTGGGTCCATGGAGGTGGCAAGGGGAAGCAGCAGCAGGGTTGCTCGCTGCAGGAGAACCAAGGGTCAGAGCTGTGCTCTCAGTGACCAGCACACAGTCCCACAAGACCTGAGCAGGGCCATGTAGTGATAATAAGAGTTTTCTTCACCAATGCAGTGCGCTTCAGACATGATAAAGTTAGGTTGCAGGTTGGACTTGATGATCTCAAAGGTCTTTTCCAACCTAGTTTGTTCTGTGATTCTGAGGAAGCTGTCAAGAGGTGTTACTTGTCAGATGAAGAGCAAAGCAAAAGAAATTATTACAGTTTCTTATTCTCTTTCTCTGCCATTTATCTGTGGAGACTTAAAAAGTTTTGTCTTTCATCCCCAAACACAAAATGTCAGCTAAGTATAAAAGATGTCAACTTGGTACAGGTCTTACTTCATATTTATTAAATTAATGGAGCTTTTTAACCAAAATTTGCTGTTAAATCATGGTAGCACCTAAAAACCTTGAAAAATAATGAGTCCTAAAATTCAAGCTTCTGTTACTGTAGCAAAATAACTAGCATACATTTCTTATAACTCTCAAGTTTGCATTTTTATTGTGATAACAGCCACTTCATGCTATTCTACTATTTATTTGAAAAATAACAGCAGAATAAAGCTCATTATAAAGTAAAATAAAATCATTCAGATAAGGCAAAAGTAAATCCAATATACAACTTAGCTTTTTATTCTAGTATTTTAGGGGTGGTTTCTATTTCCCTAACAATTTGATGTTACGTTTAGTCTGCTGAATAATGCTATCAATGCCCTCTCATAATGCTGGTTCAAATCACTCAGTCTAAAGGGAGAAGAGGACATGGCATGTTTTCAAGCTATGTAAAATCAAATCAGATAATGAACATTTACACTTCACCGGTATTTACTTCCTGATGAAGAGTACCATTCATTCAGACTTGACTTTATAGATTCAAAAATCACGTTTTTACTCTAGTCTAGAAAATGGCAGGCCTTTTATATAAACAGAACTCTAATCAGCTTGAGTGATTGATCAGAAATAAAATCAAGGTTTTATGCAACTTTAATTTTACACTTTGGACTTGATTTGCATAAAGTCTGATAAGGAAAGAATTTTGGTCATTGTAATATGCTTGATAAATGGATTAAACTCAAGAAGTTAAAACATTTACTGAACAGGTTTAAAATAGCAGTCTATAATGCTTTGAGAAAAATATTTAGATAACCGTTGTTTTACTGAAGATGCTTCACAAAGTCTGCCCAATTATGAAAACATGAATTGCAGCAAACTAAAACATATTTAAAAAAATGAAACATAAAGATATGGTTTGCGAGAAGAGAAAATTTTTAATTTTTTTTTAATGTGAAATTCTAATTATTACATTTGATTGCACTCTCAGCAAGCTTAATAATGACCCCAAGCTGCGTGATGCAGTCAACACACTGGAGGGAAGGGATGCCATCCAGAGGGACCTTGACAGACTTGTCCCTTTCAGCCCAAACCAAATGTTTGGCAAACTCTCAATTGACTGTATTCATAAAGGCCCTGACTAAAAAAAATAAAACCAAACAAAGCAAACTTGAAATAGTCTTAGGCAAGATTATCAGCCTTATTTCTGTACTTAACCCAGAAGTTGTTTCCTATGATTCACAACTTTATTTTGCATGGGCTTACTTCAGGTTTTTGCCCTTCTTTATACTGTTAATAATAATCTGTGTGAGAAATTTAAAAGTCTTCATGAAGATAACAAAATAATAAATAATAACACAAAAAGAACATTCAGAGTCAACCTAAGAATATTGTTAAATGCATACATTAGGAATAACCAACCACTTTTTAATCAGTTGTTTTGTGTTGTCTTAATATTCATCATAATTGTTCAAGTAGACGTCTGGAAAGCACTGAAAACACTGTGTTTTATTAAACCAATGAATTCCTGGCATGTTTAAAAATAAAAATCTCTTATTTTAATAAAGAAACTGCTAACTGAAGAAGGTGAGCAGGATAACCTAAAGAGCAAGAGACAAGATCTTCTTCTTCCAAGCCTAGTAACTTGATGGAAGTCAGAAGCTAGCTGAAGGTCAAAGATGTCTCTAATTAATCAGCATGATTTCTTGGAAGAAAGAACTCACAAACTGATTTCATTCATTGGTGTGATTACAAGGGTGATTCATAAATGTGGTTTTATAGAATATAATAGACATTTAGAAAGTATTTGACTTAGTATACACTATCCTGATTAAAAACCTAAAAATTTCAGAATATTTACAGCATGTTGTTTAAACATGGATTTTATACATATATATATTGAAAAGTGTTATGCTTTAAAAACTATTTGAAATGCTAATTGAAGGGGATGGAGAATTTTGTGGTAGAGCACAATTGTGTTTATCCAAATTCTATAAAATATTTTCAGCAATCATTTTGAAATAAATCACTCTCACCTACATAACTAGGTAGCACACAGTTCACTGAAATTAGAATGATGAGGCCATGCACTCACACATCTAGGTGAAATCAATTATTATTCACAAGGTATCTCAGTTCTCAAGCCCAAACAAAATCATGAGTGCCATTTATCCATAGTATAAATTCAGCTCCATCTCAGAATGTGGAACCAGGCTTCCAAAACACTGGAGACCAGATTTAGGGACAGAAGAGCTGTCTTACACCTCAACAGGCAACACAGGCATGATCTTGAGTCAGCTGTTTACACCTACCTTTTTTTCCTCTGGATTACCTCTCTAGTCCCCACATCTGTTCTCCAGAAATTTCTCTACATCATGTAAATTCTTTCTTTTTCTGGGATTGAAAAAAACAACCACTTAAAAACACAACCCATTTTCTAATCAAATTCTTGATTTTTTTTTTTTAAAGAATACCAATTTTGATCCAATTTAAGTAAGTCTAAAAAAAGGGAGGGATGTAAAGCAGGTGGAAACAGTTTGCAACATTTCTGGGAATATTGCCTCTTTAACTATTACTACTCTCCTTTTTAATGGAGGAAAGAGAGGTTCAAAAGATCAGTCCTATGCAGAAGGCATTCAGTTTGAGTTTTATAGTTTCGTCATGGATTTTAATCATCATTCTTGCAAGAAGCAAGAAGTAGGATTATAGTTACAAATCTATATACTCTTAGAAGAGTGAATATATTCAGATTTTTGAAAACAATTGTTTATAAGTGAGACAAAAAGCATGTTTACTTCAAATACAAGGAAACATATGCTTGCAAACAGGTCTGGCACACATTGGCATTCTTCCTGGAACACCTTAATCTAAAGTACATGGCAAAGATATTTGGCTAATCTGATGTTTGTTCCATTAGAACTCATCCTGAAGGAATACCTAAACCATAGGTTAAAGGATGTTTGAAGGTTGTAATGTTAGGGAAAAAAAAGTGATTGTTATCTAATTAAACATAGGAAAACAATGCTAACCAAGCTTGACTTAGGGTAAACTACTCATTCTGATTAGTATTGTAAAGGCAGGAAATAAATATTTTCTGCAAAGGATACATTAATTTTTTGAATTCAGAAGCTGGTAGGCTTCTAGGCAAAAGAGTAGACAGAGTTTAAAAACAGAAAAAGGAAAGTGATTTACTCTATAAGGACTACCTTTGTGTTGTAAGGAATTGGACCATAATATTTGAATTCCCTTATAACGCAATCACAATCATTTAGGTTCCTGCTGTGAGTGTTTTGAAATGCTACCCTTTACAATGCTAATAAAAAGGTCAGTTCTATTTCTGCTTTGTTGTGCCTCTGTGCACTGCAGGTATTTTCATTGTGAGAGTGAATATCTTGGTAGTAATCTTTGCATGGGTTCTGATTCCCTTGACCTTTAATGGAACAGGACTGTGGATTGAGAACAATGATTTGCACTTTACAGAATTTGCTAACTTAATCAAAATAACAGACTGAATCTGGACTACTGTATGAATAACATTAGGTCCAGGCAAGGTACCATGAGGCCATTCCATCCACTAGGACACAAACCACAAAATAATTAGGTTGTAGCATAATGGCAAAATTTAAAGGAGAAAGATCAGATACTGAACAGTGATTTCAACGGATTTGCTGATTTATTCCATCTCAGGATATTTAGATTAATCAGGGCCAAATTAGACCTTAGTAATATTGACAATTCTCAGTCTTGTCTCTGAATAGTATATTGCTAAATGAGATAGAACTGTTTCTTCAACCATACAGCAGCCAGTATACTCATAGCAAGGCAAGTTTAAGGAACCCATTCTGCTGTAGGCTATGCTCAGAGATATCTAAGGCTTATCTGCCTTTGAGGAAGAAGACATTTTTGAAAGGAAAAATATTTTGGCGGCTTATTTTCTGCACATCAAATAGGCTTGTTGTTCAGTTGTTGGCAGTGAATAGTAGAGCTCTTTAATTACAAGAACTAGTTAGTTGGGGATTTTGCATGAGGTTTTCCCATTTCACCTACAATCAATATTTTTCTCTTAGAAGACAAATTTTTTAGACTAAATCTATTTTTTCATTAGTGGTAATTAGAATTCCATCCAAGAAACTGGACTGTTGGAGACTACTGTCCTATGTCTTGGCAATTTAGTTGTTAAAATTTGTTTCTTCAAGGGTATCAGGGTCTGCTGAACAGAAAAAAAGGATTTGAGTCAGTCAGTACGTAAGCAAAGCTTTCAAACCCTGTAAATAAAGCTTTCAAACCCTGTCCCTGATGAGGACCTTGTATCTCTTCAAGGATCTCTGATGAGAGCTGGCTTTCTAATTTGCCTTGTCATCAGGACTGGTACTGTAACCTCAGACTTGTCTTCTTGACATCCAATATGAATCAATTAGAAACACAAAACACGGTACAGAGAGTCTTTTCAAAACTCTTCCAGCACGGGTAGATTTGAGAAGCCTACCTAGAAGCAGCACATTTGTAACACATCAAGTCATGGCTCTTCACTGCACACTGTCCTATGTTTTCATAAGCAAGAACATTTGTTCTTGGAATGCACACAGATTATTATTCTTTCCAAATTTAAATACAATCCACTTTTACATCTCTAGATAATTCTCTAGACAATTAAGTCTTAAAGACTTACACACATTTGACACTGCATTTCTTAGATTCCATGAAGTAAAGTTCAGCTTGCTACTTCAGTAAGTAATTAGAGTATTTAATATTATGCAAAAGAGAATTAGGAAAACCAACCACAAATGGATTAAAATGGTAAACATCCTAAGTCAACACGCTCAGAATGTATACAGTTATTCATAGCGCCTTTTCTAGCATTGCTAGCACACAGTTAAATTAATCATGTCAGTAGATGCCCCTAGATCAGAAGTGATTAACCCATCTAATTGCTGCAGATAGCAAAGTTTTTCAGGAAGGATATAATTTATTATAAAATAGATGGAGTGCTCTCTTCCCCACAAACTTCTCTACTTTTATCTCTTTTTGTTTGTGTACAGATGAAAATGCTACCTGCTTAGGTTTTTTTAGTCATATTTCTTCTCAAAAAATTGTTAAACAGGTAATGCTTACTTCCATTCTCCACACAATCATATCATTAACCTAAAATAACAAACAGGAAGATGAGTGCAATGGGTATTTTTCAAAATAACTTTAACAGAAGCCATTAAAAGTTTATAATGAAATAAATAAAATGCCAAAACTAGCTAACCACCATTTTATGATCTTAGTTACTTTGAAGGGCTTTTATAAGTGCTCTCCTTATTGATTCATTTGTCCGCAAAAAAAGAGCAATAAAACTACCTAGCTAGTGTGAACATTTTAGCACCACAAAATATAAACCTATGTATCTCATAAGGACTCAATCTTGTAAAATGTTGACACCTTTATTTCTGTTTCACCATTTGGGTTGTCTAATCTGAAACAGGAACAAGTAAAATGGAAAATACTTGTGAAATGGGCTTTCTATAAATGCTGGTGGCCAAGAGGAAAAAGCCTTTATTGAGCTCACATTTTACATTATTCTCAAACTGTCAAGGTATGATTTTGTTCCCATTCAAATATTATAAAAAACTGGTAAATCAAATAAAATTAATGAATTTAAGATGCACACTTGCATTCTGGGCCCCTTCTTCCTGCAGCTCAAATCAGGACCTGATTATCTGAGGTTCCCAATGTGATGCATGGAATTAAAGAAGCAGGTTTGTCACTGGAAGGAGTGTGAGCTTTGTGTTGGATCGGGTGACAGATACACGAACTTGTGGGCACATGCACCTCATTCTATAATTGCAAATACCTCATATGTTACAGAGAGGCCTGTGTCAGGTTACTGTGCTTAGCATACAGACCCAGCAGGCAAAGTGGGATATTAAAGTTGTACAAAATGTGATCTATCTTTTAAATTTAGCATCCATAACAAAATGTTATATATTATATACATTGTTGATACATGAAATCTTAGGGAAAATGTGGGCCCTTTCCAGCAGGAAATGGGAGACCTGGTTACCCAGGACATGGGAAGGCTGAGGTACTCAATGAATTTTTTGCCATAGTCTCCACCAGCAAGTGTTCCAGCCACACTGCCCAGGTTGCAGAAGGCAAAGGCAAGCACTGGGAGAGTCAAGAATCACCTACTGTAGGAGAAGATCAGGTCTGAGAACATCTAAGGAACCTGAAGGTGCACAAGTTCATGGCACACAATGAGACACATCTGCAGGCCTTGAGGTAACTGGCAGAGTAAGTGTCCAAGCCACTTTCAATCACATTTGAGAAGTCAGGGCAGTTTGGCAAAGTTCGCACTGACTGGAAAAGGGGAAAAGCAACCCCCATTTTTGAACAGGGAAAAAAATGAAAGACCCAGGGAATTACAGGCCAGTCAGTCTCACCATGGTGCCCAGCAAGGTCATGGAGCAGATCTTCCTGAAAACTATTCAAAGGCACATGGAAAATACGGTGAATTGGCGACAGCCAACATGACTTCACTATCCACAAGTTGTGTCTGACGAATCTGTTATCCTTTTACAATGGGGTTACAGCATTTGTGGATAAGGGAAGAAGAGCAAGTGATATCCTCTAGCTGGACTTGAGCCTCCAGCCCACAAAGCCAACCATATCCTGGGCATTAAAAGCAACATGGCCAGCAGGTCAAGGGCAGGGATTCTCTGAAGCTGAGTTGCACTACAGCCCATATGACAAAAAAAGAGAAAAAAAAGTTACAGGAATGTAACAAGGTACTCCTTAAAAGTAATTCATAGCAAGCAATGTACTCTTCTTGGCAAGCATTGCTGATTGGAATGCCAGGGCTCTAAAAAGCTCTTTATTATGGTGTAACAAACTGTGAAAGTCAACTTTTGGAACAGCAACTGTTGCTGCTAAAAGAATTGGATGAACAATGTTGCAGCTAAAAGAATTGGATGAATGTGTATGCTGCAATAAGCACATGTCAATGGCCAGGAGCAGACAAAAAGCAATTTAAGAATAAAAACAGTCATAAAATATTCAAGGAGGCCAGAGGATTAGCACTGAAAGCAGCTAGCATTAATTATGACTTCTAAAGCAGAAAAAATTACTGATAGACCAAAGTCAATTAATCATAATTGCTCTGAGCCAGGTTTTAAACACATTACATGAAAACAGTAATTGTATGAGGTTATACCATAAGAGATGACACAAAGTTGAGATTAAAGGTTAATTTCACTGTTGCCTACAAACTTAAACTGAAAAAAATTCCAAGAATATTAAGGCCAGCAATGGGTGACTTTTGTCAAGATAGATAAATATAAAGGGACAAACATTTTCAGAAATAAAAACAGTAGACTGTTAATGAAATTGTGGCTACCATCAGGCTGATAGATAGAACAGCATTCTTCTGACACAGTCACACCAAAATATTCAGGAGTATCAAGAAAAACAGTATTTTTCTAGACACATGAAGAAAATTTAAATGTGTCCCTCAGAACACATGAAGATGTTAATTTATGTGCAATAAAATATCTAACAAAAAAAAAAATACATGTTTTACTATGATAAAAAACTTACAGAAAGCAAGAGCAATTTGCAAGGAAACTAAAGCATAATTCAGAGAGCTATAGCATATGGATTCAAAGAACTCACAATTAACAAGATACTTTCTGCATGATATTATTATACATCACAACAGTTGCAAGTAGTGTTCTGAACAAGAAGATCTAAAACTTACATTAGAGAAGGCAACTTTTACTTTTTCCTTTTTAACTTAATGTTTTAACATAATGTCGGGTGGTGTCAAGAGTACATCTTTCCTGACTGATATTACCACTCACTTCATTTTAAGAAAAAACCCACTTAGACACAACCACAGTATTGGTTGCTACACAGGAAGTACACAGAAGATGTAACTGTGGGTAGTTGGACTTGCAGAAGTAACTTGGAAGTAACAGCTTAACTAACATGCAAGCAAAGAACAAAAATACTAGACCATCTCAAAACAAAATTAAGCCACAAAAGTCCAATGAGAATTTGTTCAAATCAAAACACAACATAACCTTAGAAGACAGGGAAAATGAAAATTAAGTGAATTTACCTATTTTGGCTGTAACATGCAAGCATGTAGGGACATCAACAAGAAAATTATATTAAATCTATAAAATAGAATATTAATAGTTGATACCAGTTTTGCTTAAAAAAATCTCAAAGACCAGACTCTGCATTTTTAACTCAAATTTTATTTTTGCTACTGGAATATAGATTTGAAAGCTGAAAACCTTCCAGAAGAATAAACAGTTGCTTAAAAATCTCTGAAAGAAAATACTTGAGAAAACTTGTAGATATAAATCAAAAAAGTTAAGAACTTTCCCAGACAACTTTACCTTATTCTAAAATTCAAAGAAAAAAAAAAAAAAAGCCATGAGAAGGTTGAAAATAGCTAAGGCAAAATCACCTTCTGTGACAGGTGTTGGATCATATTAAAGTGTTGAAAATTTCAGGCAGAGTGACTTGAACAGCAATAATAACCACACAGGTCATTCAAGGACATTACAGTTTTCCTTCTACCCATGTTACTTCTGGCATTGTGGGAAAAAATCATTTGTATGTTGTTCTACAATTAGTTAATAGAATACACAGATTTTTCTCCTTGCAGCTCATTAAGTTCACCATGACTTTAACTTTTTCAGCATTGCTAATCCAGAATTTAATATTGAGCAATTGATTTTTCAGTTAGCACGAGTTTGTTAAACTTAGGGGAGTCATTATCTCCTTCCCCTTCTATATCTATTAAAAGCTCAAGCTCTGTTTCTAAATAGGGTGTGAACTACACAGCAAGCATCAACATCATGCTCAAGCAGTGACAGGTAATGTGGAAAGAGATCCATTCATTTTGACTTCAAGGTTTAAATCTCAACTAGTCTTGGCAGGTTCCTTCTGTAGACCACTGAAAGAAACAGATGCTTCCAGAGGGTGATTGACACCACAGTATAACTCACTTCTCTCTGGTCTCCACAGACCACATGAGACATTCTCTGAAAGCATCTATTAGTTTTCACTGACTTCAAAAGCAACTAGAGTGACAAGTACAGACTTAAACATAATCTTTCACATATTTAAGGCTGGCTGACATAAATCTCTGCACTGCTAGCATTGAAACCCTCTAAATATTATGATTGAAATTGGGTGGATTAATGGGTATTTGAAGCTGTCTCAATAATACAGAAATCCGGATCAAGTCTAATTGAACAAAACCTTCAGACGGTACAGATTTAAAGTCTAAATATATTTTCAGCTTATGCCTTTTTCATTCCTTCATTTTGTATCTGATCTTGAATGATATCAGTTCTTTTTCCCATAAAGCCAAGTATAAGCATAGAAGACTACCACATTTTAACATCCTCTGCTCTTTGAAAGGTCCCACTCTGTTTTCAACTTTTAGCTTCGTGCCTGGTAGAAAGTACTCAGCAAAAAAAATTAGTATTAGTTATGAAAGGTTTATTGCTCCTATCTTCCACCCAGGAAAATCTCTATAAGGCATGCACAATTGTTTCATTTGGGTATGTTTTCTCATACTGTAATGTAGCAGCACTACAATACAGCAATTTCCTATGGGGGAAGAAAAAGAACTATCCCAGCCTATTTTCAGTATATAGAGCTTTTAGAAAGATTCTTTTTTTATTGATCAGTGCTCAAATATATTAAGAGTACTACAGAAATGAAAAGGAAAAATAACTATTTGCTTATGTACTATATAGAGCATAAAGGGGAGAAGAAAGAAAGCATTTGCTCTTTCCACATCAAATGCAGAGAAATGTTTGGACTGCTTACCAGTGGCCTTGTTCTTGTCATTGGGTTTATGGAGCACAATACAGAACTCTATGCAGAATATATCACAAGATAATGAAATTTACTTGTGGTGAGTACTATGGAAAATAACAAAGCATTAATGCCCTGCACTGACCTCTCGCTTCTTAATGAGTGAAACAATGGAGAGAGATACATTATATGAGTTATTTCTATACAATAAAGAACAACATCTTGAGCCCACACAAATTTTGATGAGAACGCAAAGAATACAATTTAGAGGAAACCTCACAGTATTAGAAGGCCTGGTGAGAGGTTCTCATCATAATACAAACTGTGCTGATAGATAGACAGATAGATAGACAGGTGAATAGATAGATGATAGATAGATAGATAGAAAAACTGTTTTTATTAGAGAAGAAACAGCTAATGAAATCTACTTCACAAATGGAAGTGCATCTTCACAGTGTTCAGCCACACTCTTTCTGAAATAGGAAACGTTCATGGAACTGCTACTTTTGCATTCTACTGCTTATTTACTAAATATCCCATTAACTCTCCATTATACATTTGTACACACTGTTTTTCATGAATTACCACAATTTTACTTCTGATGTTTTGCTATTGGAGGGCAAAGAAGCACCCCCCATTGCTGCAATGTTAAAAGCAAGGAAAAAAATGAAAATGCAATAAGCAGCTCTAAGTACATTTTTTCCCCTGCATTTTAGCTGTTGTCTCTTTGTTCTTCCTCTTTTGCTTTTGAAATGTAAAATAATGTAATTGAATTCATGTCACAGGAGCTATACCAGAATTGGTGATATATGATGTGTTTTACCAGCTCTGCAATACCAATTTATTAGCAGCCTTTAACTTTACAAATCACCCTGTATTTGAATAGATGATTTAAGAACACTTATTTAGGTTTATTTACCCAACAAATTGCTTGTGGACTTAATAAGGAATTCAAGCAGTTTCCCTGGGGTTTTCTATTTGGAACTTGTTTTCTCCTATTATCCCTGAAACAAAGAAAAGTCTCTTGAAGTTCAGAGGTATCAACACATACATAGTCAATTCCACAATATAACTTACCTAATAAAATATCATTAGGGAGTGGTGCAGTGGTCCTGACTGTTCCACCACTGCACATGGAAGGAATGATCATGTACATGCAGGACCAGCACAGCTCTCAGGCCAGTGCCACACAGATTTTGGCTGCAGGACAAACAGAACCAGCTGGTTTTAACAGAGGAGCCCACAGCAGCTCCTACTTGATACCAGCAGTTCCACTGCCTGCCTGGCCTTGCTTTCATCCAACTGTGCAGCTACAAGTCCCCACAAAAACATCTCTCCCATCTGAGAGCAGAAATTATGGATAGAGCTCTTTCCATGTAAGAAAAGAAGGAATAGCTCAAAGGACCCAAAGAGGAGGGTGTGTTCTACAGATGGGGTCTGCACAGTGTGCTACACCACCTAAAGGCACATAAAGATCACCTATACTCTTCTCTTCTTGTAGTGCTGACTCTGATAAATACCTTTTTTATTTATACCTTACAGGGCATCAGTGGCTTTCTTACTGGGATTATGATGGGCTGGCAAGCATCTCCAGGTACAAACCAAGGCATTTTGTAATTTATCTTGATTTGAAGACACACCTCCTCAGTTCCATATGAGAAAATTATTTTGCTAATGCAAAGGTCAAAATTAATACAGATGCCTCATTAGCTAATTAAATGTCCATTGTAAAATTTCACCTTGAACTAAATGAAAATTGCATTAAATTGAGGCGATCAAGACCAGAATTGAACACAATTTTTCTTGTCTGTATTTTAAGAACTGAATAAAGAAACGTGTAAGAGTAAGACCCAGAACCAAGAGAAATAAAGAAGACATATCTAGTCCTCCTAGAACTCCAAGTTTAACTTCAAGTTTATTTAAATCAGTGGACTGAAATACAAGTCTTCAAAGTAATCTTTAGTTTGAATGAAAATAGCACAAAGCATTCAGGTAAAGGACAACATATAGCCTTCCTGATTATTGTCATGTGCAAAGCCTTGAGAAGGGAAGGCCTCTAAACCCACATCCATAAATTTGAAAGCTACATTCATAAATTCAAAGAATTGCATTTTTCATCTTCAAAGGATGCAATTAGCATAATTAGTCCCTAATTAACATACTTCATGAGTGCAATAATTTATAGGTGGAAAAAACCCTCGTCATCCCCCTCCAGTTTGACAGGGAGCAAGGGAGGAACAGTAAGACCCCACAAAAAGTTTCTATTGGCAGTTTTGTTTTGTAAGTGTTCAGTGCAATTTTGCTTGTTGAGATCTTTAAAGAGCAATAGGACACAGTGAAAATGCTCCACAGAAATGCTTCTAAATTTATTTTTGGTAGAGGCAGCCTGTCCTTTCAGTAACCTGTTGTAGAGGAATGTATAATCTAGAGATCTGCTTTGTTTTTTCTTTTGCCTGTTTGCATAGTGTGTAGAGTATCCCTTAGCAGGAGAAAGACATGCCATTAGTTTTGCAACTGAAGCAAGGGATGTATTTCTAATGAAAGAAAAACTTTACAAAGCAAAGAGCATGAAGGGGAGGGTGGAACAACTGAAATAAGGCTCCTGCTGTCTCCCTTTTCTAACCTGCTAAGGAATACTTCTAGCTGAGGCTGGATGCACTTTCAGCGCAAAGAACCATGCAGAGGAAAGACGAGAGAAGTTCATCTTTTCTGTTAAAAGGAGTAATACAATTGTAACTAGTTGCTTATACTGGCTCAGTGCCCGGCATGATTGATGATGCTTTCAAAATGGTTTTAGAGGACCACTTAAACTTGCCCTTATGAATTTCAAGTCTGTCAGTTTTCCAGTGCTTGGCCTGTTTATTTGACTGCCCCGTTGCTCAGAGCAAATCATCGGGCTAAGACAGAGGAATTTTCAATTTATTAGCTTATATGCTGGTAGAGGGAAAGATTTCTGCAAAAACTCATAGAGAAAGGGAAAATGTGAACCTCGGACTGGGAAATTAGTGTCAGTAGTGATAAAATAGGTTTTATTTGGTGTCTGATTTTTAGCTATGTTGATCAACATGTTCCTGGTGTACACAAAGTCTGTGAGTGAAACTTCCTTCCTCACTTTCCTCGTGTACAGGAAGAACTGGAGATTGTGGAAAGGTGGGTCAGCCAGGAATTTAGTCAGTGCATGTGCTTATGCTTCAGCCTGAATTGATCCATGCTTTTGAAAAACAGACTGTCGTACTTTAATTCAGGTTTTCCATAACTGATGTAGTGCACAGTATTGACAGTCCCTACAATAATTGCCATTTGAAATCAGGTAAATTGTTTGAAATTATTAATTCTGCACACAAAGAGGAGGCAGACAAAAGCATGCCATACATTTTAATTCACATCTTTTAAAAGACAGTTTGCCCTGTACCTAGGAGGACATTAGCACCAGAGGAACTTTGGTTGTGTAAGCAATCCACTTCCACATCTATCCAGCCTCTCCCAAAATACAGAATATTGATTAACAGCTAGAAGCCCCAGAGGGAAATTCATTTATTTTGTAAACTGTTTTAGTTTCAATGTATTGAAATTGTTTCCAAGTATGTTTGAGATGCACAAATTTTGTTTTAAATTAAGAAGCAAGCTTGTTCTTGGTCTGTATTTCCACAATTCTTGATCATTATAATAGCAATCTTCTTACCAGTCCTTTCAATTATATAGGAGAGAGACCTGATAAATTTTTAATTATTTTAGATTGAGATGCAGAGATTATCAATACATCATGCTATGCAGTAAGTATATTTCAAAGAGAAAAAGAGGAAAAAAATTAAAATTATAAAATAATTGCAATTATTGTTCTCCATAAAAACTTCCTGACTTTAATTTGGTAAAATAATATTCTAGCAGGAAAATGAAAGCATTTTATTATTGATAATAATCATATAATTCAAGGAATAAAATAATTTCAAATGAAAATCTAAAACATTCTTTTGCCATAACATTCTTTATGGACATCTCCACTTTTTCTTTTTTCTTAATATTTCAAAATTTTCAATTCTAACAGAAAAATTCTAATCTTCATAAGACCCAGATACATTGTTACAAGAACGTAATTACCTGAAAATGTTCAACAAGCTTAGCTGCAATAAAAGTACTATTCAGCAGTGACATCATTTAGTTTGAACAGCTTGTTCCAGTAAGCTCCCTAAACCATCAAAGCAGATGATATATATGCTGGCAGAGAACATTTATCACTCATTAACAGCTAATTAGCAAATTTCTTAATTTGCTACAGTTCTACTGGGATTTATCTAGAGAATTTATATTGAAAGAAAATCTTGTTTGGCCGATTTGTATTTTGAAGTTTTGGAAGCAATAACTTGCTGTTCCGGGGGGGGGCGGGGCTGGGGGAAGGAAAAGAAAAGAAAATAAAAAAAAATAGAAAGAGAAGACAGATAGTCTTTAACTGACAGTGAAATATTCACTAATCTACTCATATTTATGGCAGATATTCCACCATCAGAGAGAGGAAAACATCAACTCCCCATACACCAAAGAAAGGATTGTAACTGGATTGCATTAAGCCCAGCATTTTCTTAGCAAATTGGTGTATAAAAATGAGGTCATAAATCAGGAAAAAAACCAAAATCTTGGGTTCATCACAGAAAAAAAAATTGAAGAGCTAATTTTAATGGAGAGAAACTCAGTACTAATAATAGACCTGTGGAAAAAAATAAGTCGGAGATCTTTCATATGTAAGATCTTGCCTCAGGCATAAAAATTGAGAGGAAAAGTGCAGAAATAAAGTAAAACAACATATCAACATATTGATCCCTTGCACTTTCACTGAGAGCAGAAGATGAATTTCTCCCTAAAGATCTTGCTTTGGGAAGGAAGTGTTAACTTTCTTTGCAACATGAAGGATTTGGGAAAAAAAGGGCACTATTTCTAAAAATGTAAACTTTGCAAGATGAATCCAAGAATACATTGGCTAAAAGCAGCAATGCCCATAAATTCACTACCAGCTGCACAGCTTATAAATCAAGTTGAAAATTAGATGTCTAGGTCTCCAAACTTGCAAAAGACAGATGCTATGGAAGAACTGTGCATTGCTTTTAGGCTTCCACTGGAGAATGCATATCCAAGGGAAGAGAACCAATTCTGATGGAAAAAAGTAAACAGTGACAAAAACATTTTATTAGATGTGTCACATAAGGATGAGGTAGGATTCCAATGTATAAAGCAAAAATATATAAGTTATTTAAAAAAAATAAAGGACACTCAAAAAATAAATCAGCTGCACTTAATAGATGAAATCCATTAAACAAAAAAAAGTGGGTTTCCCTTTCTGAAGATAAACACTACTGAAATAACGAGGATTTCCTACCTTTATCGTCCTTGTTTTTTAAAGTTCAAACATGCAAAGAAAGTTGTTGAAAATATTAACAGATCTTTTTTTTAAAAAGGACAGGGACTTGCTAAACAAGTCCATGTGGTGGACGCTAATATGAGAGCTTTCATTTAAAGATAACCCAGATAAAGAGAGTAAAAGATCACAACAGCTATGGGCTGGAGCTTTTCCTGTGCAGCACAAGGGGCTGTGGCCATCACAGGGATTTAATGCATCAGAGTAAGGCATGTCTTCCCTGTAAAATATCTCCTGATGACATATCGACAGGGCAATATTTTAGCAAAATCTGTTATTGAAATAGAGAAAAGGTCCTAAAGTCATCTGAGCAGGGGGACTGGGTATACAAGCACAGAGAAGTTCCTCTGTTTGCCTGGATTGAAGCCCTAGTTAAGGGAGGTCCAAAACATTCACCATTTCAAGTGAAAACAGAAATCTAACTCAACTTCGAAAATAAAAAAATATATATAAAAATGACAAGAGATGTGAAAAAAACACCATTAATGTAGGAGATAGAGTGGTAAAATCAATTATTTTCAACTGGACAAAAAAAAATCATTCTCAGTCTTATTATTTATGTCATGCATATGCTTCTTTCAATGAAAACAGGAAATACTATCTTCATTAGAAAGACTATATTTGAAGATAAAATAGTAGCACCTTCTTAAAACAATACACATTTAAGAAGTATGACATGGCTCTGTATAAACATTTAGAAGGAATTTCAGTATTCCACTTCTTTTAGAGAAGATGCAAGATGGACTGGGTTTACGGCAAGGTTTTGGTTGTGAGGGAACTGCAGGGGCGCATCTGTGAAGAGACAACAGGTGCTGCCCAAATGTCTGACAGAGCCAGCTCAATATCCTTCCAGTGATGTTGATGTCACCTCTGTGATAACATTTAAGAAAGGGTAAAAAATGCTTTGCAGGAGGTGGGATGAGAGAGGAGTGAGAAACTGTGAGAGGAACACCCTGCAGACACCAAGGTCAGTGCAGAAGGAGCGGCAGGAGGTGCTCCAGGTGCCAGAGCAGAGATTCCCCTGCAGCCCATGGTGCAGACCATGGTGAGGCAGCTCTGGCCCAGCAGCCCAGCGAGTTACTTAATGGAGTAGAGATCCACCTGCAGCCCCTGGAAAACCCCATGCCAGAGAGCATTGATGTATCTGAAGAAAGCTGCAGCCTCTGGAGAGAAGCTCACACAGGAGCAGTACTTCTGGCAGGAGCTGTGGCTCATGGTGGACCCACACTGGAGCAGTTCACTCATGAAGGACTGCACCCCATGGTGAGGACTCATGCTGGAGCTGTTCTTGAAGAACTCCAGTCCATGTGAAGGACCCAAGCTGAAGAAGCTCATGAAGGACTGTATTGTATGGAACTGACCCCACACTGCAGCAGAGGAAGATTGTGAGGAGGAATGAGCAGCAGCAATGAAGTCTTAGGAACTGGCCACAACCCCATTTCCCACTCCCCATGCTGCTCAGGGAGAAGGAGGTGGAAAAGTTGCAAGTGGAGTAAAGTTGAAGCTTGGGAGAAGGGAAGGGTGAGGGGAAGGTGCTCTTCTTAGCTGTGTCTTTGACTCCCACTATCCTACCTAAATTTCAGTTGGCAATGATTTAATTAAATTTTCCGCAGGTGGACTCTGTTTTGCCTCATAGTTGGTGAGCGACCTCTCTGTCTCCATCCTGAACCATAAGGTTTTCTATCTCGTATTCTTCCCTTGTCCTGTTGAGGGAGTGATAGAGCATCTTAGTGGACACTTGGCAGGTCAACCCACCACACAAGGTATAATATTTTGAAGTATTTCATCTTATCAGCAAGATGGCATTATATCTGGTGATTACAAGAGGGATTAGCAGAAAAGCAAGGGGTCTTATTTTCTATGAACAAAAGATATCCTGGCAGCCGCTGTGATTTTACTGCAAACCACAATATCAGGTGTTTTCTGGATCTCAGACATCAGGCCAAAAAGTATCTTCCTTATTCAGAATGGCTATAGGGTTTTGGGGGTTTTTTCTAATTATTGCTTACAAGAGAACAGAATTCAATATTGTCCTGTCATAGATATTATGTATGAGTCCTTCCATGTGGAAGGACTTCTTAACATAAGTCAGCCAGTTCTTATTTTCTTATCAGAAGAAAAATACAGTCATTATGAGGCATAGGGTAGACTGAGGCCTGGTATAAAAATACTAACAGGAGGAAAAACAAAACTCAAACCAATTTTAAGGCATTTAAAAACTGCTCCTGTCACATAAATTTGACATATACCTTTGCATCTATCTTCCCTGTAGGTTGTTCTGTTTCAGCCACAAGAAACCACTCGGCAGCTTAGGCACAGATGGCAGCAGGATTGGAACCAGGGAGAGCAATACCTCCACTTCCCAAGGTGTACATCACTGGTCTATGCAGCGTGGTTTGCTGTACCTGTCAATAAGTGAAGAGACAGCTTTACAAAATGACATGCCATCCACTCTGCACAGAATATACGCGTAAACTCCTTCATCTCCTTTTTTTTCTCTCCATTTTGATAAACCAGGAAGATTGGGAACAACAGCAGCATAAGGAAAATGTTATGTGCAAGGGGGACATTTGGAGAGGCAAGGGAGTGTAGGTATGATAAGGTGGAGCAAAAAAGGACATTGACACAGAGGCAGAATATTAGGAAAAATTCTTGCAGTAACTTTTGAAACAAAAAGATTTATCCATTAAGGCTTTAACATCAAGATATGAAGTTCAACCTTGATGATTTTTGGTCCCTTGAATGGCAAAATTCCTATTGTTATGATAGGATGATGATAGGCCATTCAGTAAGTACATTGTCAGCTTTCACTGAGAAGTGGGCTGGACCTGATGTTAGGTCACTCTTTTCCAGTGCT
Organism: Corvus kubaryi; assembly: GCF_017639235.1. Lineage (NCBI taxonomy): Eukaryota > Metazoa > Chordata > Aves > Passeriformes > Corvidae > Corvus > Corvus kubaryi. Next base: position 2,744,019 of record NW_024581076.1, read on the forward strand.
TTTCAAAAAATGAGAACCGTCAGTTGTTGAAACATTAAGCAGATTGAAAACTGGCTACTCTCAGCAGCTAAAATAATCCTGTTGACCAGAGAAAATGAAAACCTTGAAAGTCTCCCTCTGAAATTAAAAAGAAGTATATATGCCTCTCTGTTCCTATTACATACATCCAATGAGAACTGTGTATTGCCTAGCATGCATGGTTTACAACACAGTGATCCTATACTTTGTGAAATCTCAGGGCTGCAATACAGCTTCCTTGAATTATTAGAGACCTGTTTTCCCTTGTAATATATACTTTTTGTAGCTTATTTTTTTTTCAAAATAGAGACATTAGTCTTACTACCTAATTAAAGTATAACTAATTCAACTCAGTAACAACAAGAAAATGCACCAGAAGATTTTATCTGCAAAATTTTTTTAGAGATAAATACCATAAGGAGAGCTGAGGCAGCTAAGGGTTCAAACATGGGAGAAATCCGAAATTAATAAAATCTTGATATTGCGCATTAAGTAGAGTAATGCACCTGTGGCATGAGAGCTGGGAACATAATGAAGCTGGGCAAGGTGTTAAGTGGAGTTATGGCCTCTGAAAACTGGTGAAGAATCAGAAAATAACATAACAAGAGTGTAAGCATTTTCTGTGTTGGAGTAGAAAAACCACTACACACCTGACAGCATCCAAACAGTCTCTTGACATTTATAGAGCTACAGAATGGTAGAACAGGCAATGAAAACATCCTGAAAGCATGGCTGACTTGGGCAGGACACAGGAAACCATATTAGCTCAGTTGGTCAGAACACAATGCTAATAATGCCAATGTTGTGGGTTTGATCCCCATATGGGATACCCATATTCACTGAAGAGTTAGACTTGATGATCTCTGTGTGTCTCTTCCAGCTCAGAATATTGTGATTCTGTATGGCCTCTTATTCTTTATAAATGGGTAAGCTGAGGCACAGTGGTTGTTAAAGCAGATTTAGAAGATGAGGACCTTAATCAAAGGTTTTCCTTGTACTATACCAGCAAGGAATGCCAAGAAATTGAAAGACAGACATGCCAATATAAGGAATTTGGAGACTCACCAGAATTCAGCTGTGGAGAGAGATTTAATTTTCCTCCTTGCTTGCTTTGTAAAAATAATTAATTTTCTTTTATTTTTCTAACATGAAGTAGCATATTGTAACAAACAAGGCAACAAATGTTATTGTGCAACATGGTGACAAGACAACCATATTTTTTAACACAGATTTCAAAATTTAGGAAAAGGCAAGGCAAGTACTTTGGACAGGAAAGTCCTGCTAGTTTCACAAAAGCCCTAGTACATCAGTGAGTCTGGCTCGTTTAATCAGTATAACTTAGACAGCACTCTTTGTTCAGTTGTGCTGTTATTTTTCAATTAAACTCTAGCACTTTACTGTGACTACTTTTACATGAAATAGATTGAAATTTTCAGATGGATTATCAACATATGTTGCACAATTGCAGTTAAACTAACAAAGTGTAATAGACTACAATTTTAACTCAGTTTAATTAAAATGTCTTTATTACTAATCCATGTCCATCTGGACAAAAAAAAAAAAAAAACATTTCTGATCCTGATAAGAGTCAGGAGCCAAGATGTAAAACTCTGTGAGTCAGTTAATTTGCTGCATTCATGCACAGAGAAAATATGCCTGTAATACATACGTAACTTCTAATATATTTCATGTTAATCATAAAGAATTAATAGCTCCAAATTACAAATCTGTTTTCATGTACACACACATCAAAGTTTTGGTTGCTTTTCTCCCTGTGAAAAAAAAAAAAAAGTATTTAGGCCCCAGAAGAAGGAAAAAACTCAGGTTCCAAGTAAATATACAGTAGTCCAGGACTTGTATCTGAGATTTTAGCTATGTTATTTGATCTTAAATGAAGACTATACAAATAATAGCAGTATTCCTTGTACAATCTTGTTAAGCAGTTCAATCAGATTTCACACACCAACAAAACCCAAAGAGTTCCAGTTTTGATTAGCACATTTAAGAAATGTACAGCAGTAATGCGTGGAGGCTTGTGTACAATACTGTTAGCACTGGTCAAGGTTATCACAAAACATATTAGTGACAAGCTGACATTATTAGACTACCAGCTCAATAACATAATGAGGATTTACAATCAATCAAAATATTTTTACAGCAATCAATGCAAAGATAAACCTCAAGCAAGATAACTCCTATTTTACCTTTTACTAGGCAGGATACCGTCCACATAGGTATATTCCAGAGCCACACTTAACTGACCTGATCACATTAATATCCTTTACTCTCTGGGGCCACTAATCCATCAATGTTCAAGAACAGAAAGCAATTGAGATCTCCCCCTGCTGCATATACATTATCATCACATTGGGTAGGAGAAACAAGCTCTGACAAATCAGTGAACACCAGTAATGAAACTCTCTACTCTCCCTTAGCTCCAATTTTATGGAAAAAATGTGGCTTCTCCTGGCTCCACAATTTTAGAATATCAGTATGTTAGAATTTATGGTTTTTTCCCCCTCAAATACCTATTAATTTCAGTAACATAATGCTGTTTGTGTCCAGGAGTGGGGAAAAAAAAAAGAGATGATGCCAACCAAAAGTAGTTTAATCCCAGTACAAGATTTTTTTTTCTTTAGAAACATATCTAAGGCTAAGTAGAAGTAGCGAATTTTTTTTCCCCTTCAAATTGCTCCATATTACACAGTCTTAAGCTTTAAATACTTTAATAAGACATTCCTTCAAACTTTAGACACGCTGCTGGATGATGTAAGTCGTATGACATCAGTTTTCACAACCTTAAACCAACCCTCTTGCTTCCCTGGCTGCTGCCGGTGCCCAGCAGAGGGCATTTTAGGACTGAGCTATGTGAATACAAAATAAAGAGACCGAAATTTCTATCACAGCAGTTTACTCAGTTGCAGGAGTACAAGTTCGAGAAGCTTAATAAATATTTGAGTATAAACTGCAGTGTTTTCCACACAAATATCAGATCCCTAATATTTAAATAAACTGCCATAAGTGACATTTATTTTATTAAGAGCTATGTTTTCAAACTTGCACTTGTTTATTCTGTGTACACTGAAGTACTGTAAAACTGACATTTAGACAGTTAAATGTACAGGCATGTTAAAACTTTATGTAAAATACACTTACAAAGCAGAGAGAACAATCTGCACTGAAGTCAATGTCTGAAAAATTTCATCTTAGAGAGCAAAATGCTTACTAGTGCAATATTAACTATTCAATTATATGTTCTTTATAGAAATAATTTCACAATTTAAGTATCAGGTTAAAATTATCTTTATGTCTTGGCTGAATAAAACCACATCATAAGTTCATAAACAGCTCTTCAATAAAGCTTTTCGACTTTCAGATGTGGTTCTTCAAAATCACCTGAAAATCTGAAATGAATATTATAATGTCTAGTTTCCCAGTTCCTACAAGTTAGCACAAGTGCTAAAAGTGCAGCCTGACTGGACAGTTTCAAAAGATGCACACACAAATCTTTGCCTAAGTACGTGCTCAGTTACACCAGATGGGCTTTTCAGACACAGACATTCAGTTACATGCCTTGATTTCAGCTGATAGTTCTACTTAGGGTGCTTGTGCAACTTCATACAGCCTGGCTGGAGTCTCAAGCTACAGCCTCAGCAGAGTCAACCACAACTGTGCCTTAATTAACATCTTCCTAAGGTTGCAGAGTTTCAGTTTGCCTGGCTGAATGACAGTTTCCACTGCAATTTCCACAAGCTCAGACTGAGGACAAAAGAGGGACTTACTACTAATGTGAGACACGTGCTCTCGGTGTCCAAAAATGTTGTCTACTAACAAGGTTTGGGTGTGGAAGAAGGGATCCACTGTATCTCTTCCTCAGCCTTCTTAAGATGTGGAAAGTATATGACCTACATCTCTGAGACTGTCACCTTCTGCATGACAAGCCTCCCTGTCAGAAGCTCATATTCAGGATCATTCACAGTTTAAGCATTGTATGAAACACAAATTCCCACACAAAAAGTATTACTTTGGGGAAGAACAGAATTCAGATTGCAAATCTTTGTAACTACAATAAAACTGCTGGGTTTTCCCCCCACTCCCCTTCTATATTTGGAAACACCAAAGTACTTCCAAGTTTTCATCATACCAGTAATTTAAACAATTATTTAATATCAGATGTGCAGTACTGTTATTAAAAGGGTAAAAGGCTCTGGAACCATAAGGACTACATACTGACCACAGTCTCTGGCTGCACTGCTGGCTGGCAATTATCTGGGGAGCTGAAAGAAGCTATACAAAACAAGAAAAGTTTGTGACTTTGATGAGGTTTTTTACAGAAAAGTGCAGCTTTCCAGTCTACATATTTCCAAACAGTTTACCACCAAGAACCTGAAAAACCTGCTCTCATGTAAATCTGTCATCAAATAATGCTACTTTTGGCAAGGCACGCTTCTGGGGGAAATTCCCAGTCAAATGCGCAGAGTGATAACGATCTAATGAAAAGTGCAATAATGACAGAGAGGGGAAAAAAAGAAAAAAAGAAGAAAAAGAATGGCTACTCAAAGTTATACATGCCTACCCTTGGCAGGGAGGTGAAAAAAAAGGAAGGGGGAAAAAACCCCCACAAACACATGAAATAATCCACCAGGCTTTTCTCCCGGTATGATCTGATTAAATGAGGAACCTGCTTAGGGCTACCTCCAAATTCCACCCAAATATTTGCCAACATTTTCAAAGCTATGCCTACACCATGCCCTCAAATCACTAGCACAGGAGACTATGAATTCATAGTCCCTCCAAGTGACAAGAGAGTATGAAGCTCAAAGCACTGTGTGAAATACTGTTTTTCTGATGTTAACCCCTAGAAAAGTTGTTATGGATGGAGAAAGATCTCTAAGGTATAAGCACACCTCACATCCGATGCAGCCTAATTCCTGGCTGGCAGTGAGAAGGACTGTCTCTCTCATCTGCCCACACTTGGCTGTTCTTCCTGTAGATCTGCCTGGTGATGATGCCAGGGGGTGATCACCACCATGGCCACCCCTTCCTAGCATGGAGCAGCAAGAAGAAGCTGTCCCATGAAGGAGGGTAAGCAGAAGCCAAGTATGACCACAGCAGAGGCAGTGTCCTCATCAAGCACGGCATAGTCCTGCTGTTCCTGCATAGCAGCCCCACACACAGCATGACCCACCCAGAGAGCCCAGGCAGAAGCAGCAGGGTGGAGACAAACCTAAAAGGTAGAACTGAAGTCTATCTAGAAAGCAGCACTGAAGACAATTAACATTAAACATAGGTCTTTCCTATATTTAGGAATCCACCCAGGAGACAAGATCACAACCTACAACACAGCTCACAGGAGAACAGGTTTCCCAGGCATGAGCTTAAGATGAGCTCCCTGACCAATGGGCTGCAACTACGGGCGAAGGTCCCAGATGGGGCTGGTCAGGGCAGTTAAAGTACATTACTTCTCTCAAGGAACTGCCTTTTGTATCACAGAAAAATAAAGTACTAAGGAAGGCTGCACTATCACCAGGAACATTTGAAGATATAATGGCAGGTTACTTGACTCTAGTCTCTTCAGTATATGCACCAAATACAATTCTGATTTATAAATTAAAATATCATTAAAAGAAGTAAATTGATGAGCCTATCTAAGTCTTCCATTGTGGCAAACAGTAGCTAGTATTGATACCTCGACTTCTCCCACTCAGGCTTTAGGCAATGATATGTTAGGGGAATAGTGGCAATATACACTGATTTATATCCTCTTATCTGTTGACAGATCTTGCCAACTGGAATTATGCACTAGTGTCTCACATCAGTAGTTAGAAAACATGATGAGGCATTTAGAGCTGACCTTTATCCCATGGTTAGTAAAAGAATAACAGATGCCTGCTTCCTTAAACCTGAAGAATATGAGACTGTTTGAGAGGATGGGAGTAACTGCCATAAAGTCAGGAGTTCAAAACAATGCAGGCAGAGGACTTCACGGCATAAAGCTCTTCTAGGAGAGTGGATGTGCGTGTCTGCCCATGTGTGTTGAGGGAAAGAGAAGTTTCTCTAAATTGAGAAGGGAACAGTAACATTTTTGAGGAAGACAGGGTGAAGGTAGAAGAATAGAGGGGTTTGCAAAATCACATCCAGGCTAATGAACTGGTATTTCACTGCTTCTTAATTTTCAGCCAAACAACTTCAGGAAAGAGACTGGGATCCATTAATCACCTAGAAAAAATGAGTCAAAACAATTTCCACAGGGATGAAAAAGGTGCAAGGTCTGTCATGGACACAACTTAAAGGGACTTTGCTCTTGAAATGGTGGCAACTCTTCCAAGGTGGACGTCTAATTCTCTCCAGGTAATGGATAGGGCATGTTTTTGAAAGGCATTCACAGTAATCTGTATCCTGTATAGCAGGCTAAGCTATAATTTAACCAAACATCCATTTTCTTATGTCTTTTCCTCCAGCATTTTACTATAGAGAGGGAGAGGACTGAAACTTGAGAATAATGCAAGCAGGCACTTTGTGTCCCTGCTGGAGACTGGCACCTATCCAGTTGCTGAGTCTTTAACCTCCGCACAGACATCCAAAGGGCTGCAATTCTTTTTTCAAGCTGTGGGGCCAGAAGGATGCCAAGGTCACCAATTCCTACCAAATCCACCTGATGCATGTAAGGGTTGATATGTTACTACTGCTAGTGTAAATGCTTTACTATCAGGATGTACCAGTTCTGCCAGCAGGCATCTGCCTTCCTTGGAAATTAGGATCTTCACAAGGCTTTAGTCCTGGATAGAGATGTTATCAAAACCTGTGTGTACAGAAGTACAGGGACAGGGCAGGTATCTACCCATAGTGCATGTCCTCAGGGAAATCAGACCATCATTTCCTGCCAGAAATCCAGCACAGCTTCCAAAATGACACCACTTTCTTTACCTACATCTGGATGGAAAAGATCAGGTTACTGCCCTTTAAATCACATCTGCATTTTGTTCCAAAAGTCTCATAGCTCACCGCTCTAATAACACATCAGCTCTCTTCACAGACTACCTACTGTTAGTCAGAGTCATCATTCCTGTCTTTGCAATTACAGACTGTGGGAGGACTTGGACTTCATATGAGCCTTCAGAGTGCTTTGGTGTGAGAGGAGAGGTATGTCTTCCAGTCAGCTCAAAGGTCAGGGGATGTGAGGAATTTGTACGCCAGGCTCTTGCTTTGACTACATATAAGAAATAGGGAAAGCAGCCACTAGGGACATGTGGCAAAAATAATTGAAGCTGGAGATATTAGATTCAGCAAGGCACATGGCTGCCTGACTCAGCAGGGAGTGTTGGGAGATGTGGGATGAACTCTGGTCTTTGGAGGGCTGTCAGGGCACTTTGGTACAGTTGTGCATTGAAATCCTTTGGGAACTGAACTGCGGAAGACAATTGTTATGTAAAATGTATCTAATAAAACAAAACACAATACAAGGGGAAAACTTAAAATCATCCAAGATGCCAAAGAACTCTGTGCAAAATTTGTGTACCCTAAGAGGGTGTATTCAGATAAATCAACGAGAACCTATTGCTAAGGAATAAATGATAAAGGTTTCTTACCACAAGGTTCTTAATTCTAACACTTTCAGCAGAGAATGAAGTCACCATCTACTTCATGAGGAAATTCAAACCATCTTATTTTGATCTACCAACACTTTGTCTACCATGCCACAGAGACAAAGGAGCAAAGCAAAAGAGGAACATCCTTGTTTGTTGTGGGGAAATACATTAATTGAAAAATTAAAACTAGTAAGTCTGAAGATATTACAGTAATAGAGGCCATAAGTAAACAATCTAAAAAAGTCTTGCATTTCTTAAATGAGTCAGACTTCTTGGCAGCCTCCCATGTGAGTGGTGAGGCCCAAGACTTTTTACCTCATAAGATAGCAAGCAGATAAGACTGTGTAAGTGATGATTAAAGATATAAAATGTCTAGCATGAGGTGGGAACAAAGGAGAGTCAAAAGCAGCCAGTCTCAGCTTAAAGAAAACATAAAGCAAATAGCCTGCGCTGACACTGAATACACAGTGGTTCAAGGACTGAGAGTGTCACCAAACTGGCAGTGGTATTTCAGGTCGGTACAAACGCAGAAAAGTCTAGCTGGAATCTGTTTTTCTATGTGTAGGAATACTTCCTTATATTAAACATAGCATTGGGATACCAGAGAAAACAGAAAATGTTAAGCCTGTAAACCAAAAGCAGCAAAATGATGCCATCACAGTAGCAATTTCATGTACAATTACTGTAGCATATTACAGGTTTGGTAGCTGAATCAGCAGAGCTTTCAGAATGGAAACCCATGAAATGTAAATCTGTGTAAGGCTTATTTGCTATCCCACATCCCTTATTTTCTAGAACTACCAAAGTCTGTTAGTGAAGACATCTGAAAGAGATGTTGTTAGACACAGGGTTTTGATTCACCATGTGCTTTGATTTTATGGTTCTAACTTTTTGGTTTTCCATGGTAAATATCCCAAGAGCCATACACTAAGAAAACTTCCTTTTTGTGGTGGCCCATTTTTCCTGAATCATCTGATATTTTTCAGAAAATGAGAAAAACATGGATTTTTCTGATAGGTGGTATAGACTTCCATGGAAAAATCACATTGTTAACATCCCAAGAAGGTATGACATTCACTGTATTAATGTAGCTTTTGTAATATTCCAAAACCATTTACAAAAGTCCACCAAAAAAATCTTACAATACAAATACCGTAATTTCTTATTATAAAGACCAGAGAATGGTTACCAGTACAGAGAATTTTCTCCTCAATGGAAACTACTATTTGTTCATAGACTTTCTTTGAATAAGCCAAAGAATACATGTTCAAATTAATATGAAATTGCATGGGGTTTAATACAAAAAGAAATCAATCAGAATCCATCAGAAACAGAATCTGGATTTATTGCTGAAATAAAGTAAACAGAACAAACAAAACAAACAAAAAACTCCCTACAACACCAGAAAAATAAAAACCAAACATGAATCTGGCTTTAGTTAAGCAGCTTCAGATGTTACGGTTTTGTGTTCATCCCAGTAGAAATAACATATCATTGCAGCTGATACATGTACGGCTCAAATGAGCAAGGTTCCTTTAGACAGCAGTAGAAGCAGTCGTTCCTGGTTTATCTTGGCCAAGGGTCATCTTTTATATTTCCTTGTGTCAAAAAAAATTTCCTTCCACGTAGTATGAACTGTTGTCTGTATTCACCTGCTACATTTTTCTGTTGATGATCACTGGTTTGATACATGCTGGTCAAGCTGACTCACTTTTAGGACTATCTCATTTGATTTAAGGAAATTGAGAAAATGCCAACTGCTTAGGAAAGGGATTACCTGAAACGCTGAATCTATCTTAAGAGAATTGTTCTCCCCCTGAATTTCATAGATAACTGTCAAAATAGCAATGGTACTAAAACTAGTTTCAGGCACGACAGTTTTTTATAGTTATGCCTGATTTTTATGGCAAAAGAAGTAGCAAATTTCCCAGAGCTTTAAAAGCACATGATTCTTCAAGAGCAGCTTACAGTTTTTACTTAAGTATTATTTTTTACATAATATAAGCCCAAACCATCTTGACTTTACTTTTCCATGTAATCTCTCCTTGGTGTATATCAATCATATTTTCTATTTTGTTTTTTTGTTTGTTTGTAGGTTTGTTAATCATTATTTTGCTGGGGTTTTTTTTCTATAGCAAAAAGTAATATAGTATCTGACATAAATCACATGGGTTTAGGATACATTATACTAATTACAAACATTAAAGCCATAAAGACATTTTAATTAAGCTCTCTTAAAACTGCCTAAAAATTATGACAAATTATTGTGTCTGGAGTCACTGCAAAGATAAAACTTCCCCAGGAAAGTGGTGGAATCACCATCCCTTAAAGTGTTCACAAGGCACATGGATTGGACATTTGGGGATATGGTTTAGTGGGAACACTGTGGTGCCAGGTAAATGATTGGACTCAATGATCTTAGAGGTTTTTTTCAGCCTTAGTGAGTCTATGATTTGTCCATGAAAGGAGAGCTCACTACCATAGCCTAGTTTCCAGAAGTTGCAAGCAGCAGAATAAAAATTGAGATACATATAGAAGACAGTTTAGGGAACCTGAACCAAAAGCTTAAATGATTCTTAATGCAAGAAGCACACACATTTTACCAGTGAAGCTCCCTATGGTCCTAAACTAGAAGACACCAAACCCAGTATTCTGATGTACAAATCCAGTAACACAGCCCTCAAGTCTTTTGCCTAAATAACCAGTAAACCTTCTTTCAATAAAATTTTCCACATCTCTCTGGTTTGGTTTCTGCACAGATCCAGACTATTGATTGGCATGGTGTTGTGGTTTAACCCTAGTTTAACTGTGGTTCTTCACTTGCCACTGTGAAGAAAAATATCCCTACCCCATGCAAAACAAGCACACATGGCAGTGCAGGCCTGTTGCTGCTTTTGTGCTAACCCTCGTGGAAACAATCCATCCTGTGCTTTTCAACAACACAGACCGATGGTTCCACTACGCCCGTGCAATAGAGTAGCCCAACTTCATTTAATTTGTGGCATTTCCTGGCACTGTTAACATATTTGTAGGGTTACTTCTTTGCTGGTATGTCTGATGCCCTGAGGTCAGACAAAGGCAAGGGCCAAGGAAAGGGCAGAATCGTGCAGCTGTGAGCAGGGAGGAGCCCTGAACCACTCACTGAACTGCATTTCAGCTTAGAAACGATACACTTGTGTATTGCACTCTGGAGTTGTGTAACAGTTACAGACCAAACCAAGTGCTGTACCAACACAGTAAAACAAGTTCTTTCAATAATGAAAATAAACTATAGTTTGGAGGGTTTTTCATTTCTAAGGCAATGCCAATCCAGACTGACAGTATTTTCTGAAAAAGAAAGGTATCCAGATTTCTAAGTCCTTCTCAGCTTAAAAGAGCTTTAAACTTTTAACCTCCTTTCTCCCTAATGCAATTCTATCATCTTCCTGAATCTGGGTTATGACCCCACAGCACACACACACAGATTCAGACATCCCGCATAAGGGGATTTGAGTGTGACCTACACTCCATCGTGTTCTGTGTGTTGCCTTCAGGGCCACTACAGCTTGTTTTGTTTTGTTTGCTTTTAATATGTGGTGCATGAAGCAGGCTGAAGAACAGCCTCTAAACTTCATATAGGAGAAATACTTAAATCGCTTGATTGTTCACTTTAACCCAGGAATGTCTGAGGGGTTTTTTTGAGTATGAAGACTTTACAAAAATGATGTGAGGACATTTACTCTTCAGAATTTTTATAGAAAATGCTACACAAGTTGGCGTTTTTGAATTTTAAATGCTAATTGCAGTTTGAATCAGTAAAAAATTTATCCTTCATTGGATGAACACTAGCATGATCAAAGGAGCTCCAGAAGAATTAGTTGTTTTGTAAATATATGATAAAGGAGATGAGTTAGATCCAGGACTGTTTGCTTGTATTGTTGTAGTTCTTACAGAGACAACCAGTCTCTTGTAACAGACATCCCATGCATATTTTGCAAGAAGGAGACACTCCTTGACTGAAACAGTTTACAGCTATTGTTAAATTGAAGAAATGAGAATCAAAAGATTCCAGTCAAGTGATATAAAGAGATTTGGAAACAGAAGTCTATGTTGTTTACTCTACAGTAAAAGTAGATACCATCATTCCAAATGTTCTAGATGTAAATGAAACTACTCTTAAGGCACAAATCCACTTGGAATAAGAATGTCCACCAAAGCTAAAGATCCAGTTGTGAAATTAAGTTAATAGTAGAGACGACAGTGCTACATGAAGAAGTGGGATACGATGAGAAAGGTAATAGCTTGATAGCAAGAGATCTACAGGTGTGTAAAGATACTGCTGACTCAGCATTCTGCTCCTCTCACACTCTCCTCCAGAGAGTGAATCCTAATAAAATCTGTGACATGACAGAGATCACCTCAGGCAAGGATAATAAGTATAACGAAAACAGCTGTTTGTGGAAGGGGAGGAAAAATTTCCATCATGAACTAATGTACCTTTTTTTTCTACGGACTTTCTTGTTAAATCAGTAGATGATGTGACCTATGTCTGCTTACAAAGTTTCCAACCAACAATTTCTGTTCCACATCACATAGCACCAGACACCAAATTCAGGGCATCTCATCACTGTAAGAACCCACAGACAGGCCTTCTCTTTCGATTAAGTGAGGAAGACAGCCTGTTGCCAAAAGCACTGCAGATTGGCACATTTCCTCTTGATCTTTGGATGAGAAATACTGTTCCTTTGGCATATATCCACCTCTGGTTCTGTTTAGACTCTGTTTTGTCTCTCTGCCTCAGCCATCTGAAGCCATAAGGCTACCCTTTTTTTTGAGAAGACCTAAATTATATGGTTGGAAGGCTCTGCTATTGCCTGGAGGACGTTGTTTCATTATGGGCACTACTGTTTCACTTAGTCCACAAACTGGTTTTCCATGTTTCTGTTATCACAATACTGCATGATTATGGCTCTTTTAATTTGCTTCAAGCAATCATGTTTTTTTTTAAAAAATAGAACCTGTTCTCAATTAAAAGGGGATTACATCAGTGTATTTAAGCAGATGAGTGAGAATTGTACAATACATCCCTAATACTAATCTCTTTACGCAGTATCATGTTCACACAATCACTATCTTTACTGAAATGCCCATCAGAACAAGACAAAATCAGGATTGTAAAGCTGTGACTCTAATTCTGAGCTCAAAGGATGTGAGTCAGTTTCATGCTCTGTTACAGGTTTCCTATGAGACCACAAACAAGGCGTTTAAGTCACCTGCCTCAGGTTTCTCTCACAATAGTATCCTACTTCGTCATAGCACTGATAAGGCAAAGCGGTGTCTGTGTAGCCTGACTGTCTCTGACAGCCACTCTACTTTTTTTTAATAACCTGCATGATAGATAATTATAAAGGCATAGCAGTCCAAAATAGTCTTTCAAAATAGAATCTCTAAAACTGTACAATCTTCATAAAAGACACCTGAACTTATTACACAGTAGCTTCCAAGAGATTTCCAGACATAAGCCTAGGATAAAAGAACCATTAAAAATATCTGTGTTGTGAAAGTCAAAGACACACTGCTAATTACACTACAAGTTTGTGAGTCCTCAGGATAAAAAAATTAAATTATTAAAATTATTTTAAATATCTACTTCTAGATGCATGCACAAAAGAGAAGAGTTCACTTACACACATGATTGTAGCTTTAAAATTTCCCAACCTTTTAATTATGTAGATATTGGTATTGTTTCAAAATGTTTTCTTGAAAAGACAGACTAATTCTCCATTGTGAAACTCCCTGGCTGCATGAAATTCTACCACTCTTCTCATGAGCTGTGAACACAACTCTAAGCTCAGCAGGATTTCTTCTAAATCTGGGATCGCTCTCCTTTGCATCATATTGAGATGTAGAAATCAAGAAAAACTCAACAGCATTTTTTTCCAAGCACAAAGTGAGACCTCACTTTGAAGTGGCAAGGGTGTAGGAAGTGGAAACATACTTGTTTGTTCTAAAGACATATGGGTAAATGCTCATTTTGAGAAATCTGTGAAAACCTCCCTTCTGCCACAGCAAGGAACCACCCATACAGAGTTGCAAGAAAATTCTTTATCTACAGTAACTTAAAGACTGGGATGAATTGTTTGAGGCATCTGCTCAACAGAAACTTATATGCTTGAAGGAAATACTGGAAAAATCTTAATATGTGGGGAAAAAAACCCACTTTTTATTCCAGTAAACCAGTGACTTCAGAAAGAAAATGACAAATTAAGGCATCTTTGGACAAAGACAGGTTACTCAATGAGTATTTGGGGTTAGAATGACAAAACTAAAGTAAGTGATGTTTAGTAAAGCTAAATTTTTTAGACTAAAACCCACTGAAAACAGTCAGAACTTCTCTTGATTTCAATAAGCTTTCAATTAGGCCTAATTAAGCTTAGTCTTTGAAAAGATAGATTAAAATGTGAATGGCTAAGACTTCATAGCCTTGCAAGACAAATGTTAGGATTTCAATTATGTGTTGTTTTCAGTGAATCTGATTAATTCCCCATGGGTGGGAGCTATCAGTAGGAGACAAAATAGGGCAATTGATGATACAATTGATGATACAAAATTATACAATCTAGAGATGTCATAACCTCAAAATCAGGAGATAAGCAGAACCTTGAGAGATTTGCTATTTTACAGGAAATTGGTATTACTGAGGGTCAAGGATGAAATAGAAAATTTTCTGTGAAAAAATGTATTTCCTGTATGATTTATAGCTTTTATGAATAAATGTGACTATTCCAAAATTTAAGTATCCTTATCACCAGCCATTTTTCCTAGTCTAACCCAAATCTCTCATGCTGCAATTTGAACCAAATACCTTTTCTCTGAGCATGTAAACGAGATACCTCCTTCTCTTTGAAGCAGTCTTGTATCCCTAAGTATACTCTTAGTATTCTCTCTGTATAAAACACACATTACATTCTTTCAGCGTTTCCTCTTGTTTCCTGGACCTCTGATCATTATCACTGCTCCCTGCTTATCGCTCTCCACCTAGTCCACATCCTTGAACTACTATATCCGAGGACAAAGTTGTCCAGCCCAGAGCTTATTTCATAATAGAGCTGATACAAAAGATGCCTTTTTGCAATGATATAACACTGTTAATTCAATTTCAGATTGTTCATCTGCTATAACCTCAATATATATAAAACATATAAAACTTCTATTGAAACAGTTGCTCCTTATCATGGGTTTGCACATAAAGTGTAAAATATTATCCCAGTGCCCTGGCAGCCAGGAGGGGCAACCCAGTCCTGGGGGGCACCAGGCACAGCATTGTCAGCCAGGCAAGGGAGGGGATTGTCCCGCTCTGCTCTGCACTGGGGCGGCCTCACCTCGAGTGCTGGGGGCAGATTTGGGTGCCACAATATAAGACAGACATTAAACTATTGGAGAGTGTCCAAAGGAGGGCCATGAGGATGGTGAAGGGCCTTGAGGGGAAATCATATGAGGAGCAGCTGAGGGCACTTGGTGTGTTCAGCCTGGAGAAGAGGAGACTGAGGGGAGACCTCATTGCAGTTACAGCTTCCTGGTGAGGGGAAGAGGAGGGGCAGGCGCTGATCTCTCTGGTGACCGGACACGAAGTTGAGTCAGGGAGGTTTAGGTTGGATATTAGGAAAAGGTTCTTCACCCAGAGGGTGGCTGGACACTGGAACAGGCTCCCCAGGGAAGTGGTCACAGAACCAAGCCTGACAGAGTTCAATGAACATTTGGGCAATGCTCTCAAGCACATGATGTGATTCCTGGAGCTGTCCCATGCAGGGTCAGGAAACTGGACCCTTGTAGATCCCTTCTTTTCTATTCTACTCTATGATTCTATGAATAAATAACACTTTTCAGACCTTTTTCTTTATTGGAACTACTGACCAGTTCTCAATATAGAACCTTGCACCTTAATTTCATCCACAAATTCAATGGGGTTTTTTTTTCTTGAAAGAGTACTAAAAAAGTGGATTGTTTTTGGAAACTGGATGATAAATCTGTTAAGCCCTTTGAACCTGTAAAGGACAAATTTTATTTAGAGAGCAGTCTCTTCCTTCATAGCAGTATTTCTTTTAGATATGATTCTGACTCCTGGGAAAGCATAAAGAATTATCTCTAGGGGATTATAATTAAAGGACAAATGTTATTGCTCTAGTGAAACAAAGATTTCAAAAGTAGTTGAAGAGGGCAAGAATTTTCAGAAAAGCAGATTTCAAAAAACAGGGAGATGGTAAATAGAGTCATTTTCTGAAAGAATTTGAAGGAGTACAGGTAGGATTACAGAAAGATTATTTTGTAAGCCAAACTATTAAACAGGAAAAGCCACATGGTAGGAGTAGCAGAGACCATTACGTCTGCACTGAGACCTCTTCAGTAACTTGGACCAATGAAGAACGAATCACAGAAAAAACCAAAAGCCAGGATGAACATAAGAAACCAAGGACACATCAATAAAGCAAAGATGTGAGTGGATTTAATGTGACATATAGAGTTAGGCAGAAAAGTTTTAGAAGTAAGAAGTAACTGGAAAACAAAGGGAATAGTGAGCATATATCTGAGAAACAAAAGATGCTGAGGAAGTGAAAATATCTAGTAGTGCCCTGTCCTGCTGAGTGCCCTGTTCTGCTGAGATATCCCAAAGAGATCTTTCTAAGTTCAATTTTTCATTTATCAAAACTAGTCATGATGAAATAGAAAATACTGTTGGTGAAAGGATCAAAATTTAAAATAGTTTTGACAGATCAGAAAGACAACTAGCCTTATCTTACTGGGTTCGCAACAAAAAAAAGAACAAAACAATGTGCAATGGTGAAAAGAGAAAATAAAATTCAGAATACAGAAAATACAGAATGAGAAATATTTAGCTAGATGGAGGGGACAGAAGTGTCCTGGGGTTACAATGATTTATACACTGATGTCCTTCCAAAGAGCCATCTCCTTCCAGAATGCAATAATGAGAATGATAACTAATCCTACAAATTCAACTTTTGCAAGTCCTCACAGGAAGTTCTGTGTCTAGCAGAACTGCAGGAACTGCATGTCTAGCAAGAAACTGGACAGAATTCTGATTTTTTTTTTTTAAAGAGTAAGAGTTTTTAAGAAGACGTTGAGCTTATGCAGGAAAAAAAAAAAAAAGAACAAAAGGCAGTGAGTTTGTTTGGTCTAGAAAGCAAGATGAAGGAAACATGGTAAAAATTCCAGAAGAAGACAATAATTGTTCTTCCATGTACAAGGGAGAAGAAAAAGAAGAAATACTATTGACAGCAAAGGTTAAAGCTGGAGAAGTTTTTCAGCAGGGTGGTGAAACAACCGAAGATACTATTTGAAAAAAACTAAGAAAATAGCATATTGAGAACAAGAGGCAGTCAAGTTCTTTCTCAGGGATGATTTAGGAGAGGAAATTCATACTGTATGCTTTTTTGATCCACTCTTAAATGTCTACATTTTCAGAAATGGAGGGAAGAGGAGGGAGAGTCATTACAACAAACTTATTACACAATATTCTTTTTTCCAATACTACGAGGAAAGAGCAACAAAATGTATAATTTTTGGCAATGTCTAATTTAATTTCCAAATTCCAGATTAGGAACATCTGCTTTCTAAGGTATCTGTCTTCAGCCAGTATCATTTGCATAATTACAGTGCTAGACAAGGACCACACAGAAGCAACTCTATATTGAATATCAAAACAGACTAACAGCAGCTTCAATCACAGCTTGATTTCCCATGGCTCTGAGAAACATCAGATAGTTTTGTTGGCCATGTGTAAAATAGACTGAGGACAATTAAACAGGTAACTTCTCTTCCTCTTCTCCCAAATATTGGTTTATCATTATACTCAATTTTTTAAGTTACTGATACGAAAAATGAAATCTGAATTGGTTTACATCATAGAAAGCATAATTTCAACATTTTCAGACTATCTTCTATTCCAAGTCTTTAGCAATTACATGAAAAATTACCCAGGTTGGCTATAATAGCCTAATTTAATAGCTTTTTAGATGTGTGATTTGTTTATTTTTAAATATATTTGTAATATATCTGACATGACTATCAATACATTTCTGGTTATACATGCTATGAAACTCAAAACCAAGAGGGCTTTAACTCAAACGAAAGAAATTACCCTGAGGATTAAAGTATAAGGACAGATAGCAATTCCACTATCTACAGGAGGGATACCCTGTTGTTCCTTTAATGTAATGAAAACATTATGAATTAAACAAAAAATGAAACACTGATGAGAAGAGGACAGAGTTCAAAGAAAGAGCATATTTCCCTTGCTCACATGAAGATCTATTGTGCATTCATAGATGGAGCCATGAAAAACAGACTTCGCTTTCTATTTGATTTGTTTTTATACTAAAACAAGAAGCACATTCCTACTTTTGGCAGTAAACACTTCAATATCTTGGAAATTACAATGTAAGTCACATATTTTAGAGGACAAAGAGAAAAATCCATGACATAGCAGTTATCAATTACACAGTCAATGGAAAAAAACCCGCTAAAAACAGAGTTCCCATAGAAAGAAAAAGAACATGCTTAGCGAAAACATTCTTGAGAAGTTTAATGTTGCACTATATATCTTTTATGCATTTTGAGATTTAGTGAGATAGTTTTCCCTAATTTATTCTAGGATGATAATTTTGCTGCAAATCCTCAAGGGGACACTGATATTCTACAATAGGTATTCTAGTAAACTTCCAAGTGTAGACAAGTTTATGGAAGTAACTTGCTCCTGCATTATTAATCTGTCTCCATTTCCCTACCTGCATGTATTCTGTTCTAAATGTGACCCTAGACACGCAGAATCATAGCCTGTGTCTTCCATCCCAGGACTGCTACTCAGTGATTCTCACATAAATTACTTGACTAGTTTTCAGGGAAGAACAGGATTAGAAAACATCCTTGTAGGCTTTAATGTGTAGGCACATAAATTATTCTTTCCTTATATGCCATAAAGAATACCTTTTTTCTAGATTCAAGAAGAACTCATAAGCTCAAAACTACTTAAACCTATCTAAACTAAACCAGGCTAGGCACTCCTGACCATACATAACAGGAGAGCTTTAGGTAACACAGAGCATTAGAAGAGTGCCCAGGTAAACAAATTATTGATTTAGTTTCTGGTTTATGTACCTCTGTAAACACATAATTAGATCCGTGAAAAAAATACTTAGAGATTTACTTCAAAATGGCATTTGTTCTGTATTTTCTCTGTCTGGAATTGCATTACTTTCTGAATAAAATTTTCTGCAATTAAATTTAGTTTTCAGGGAAGGGCTTGCTTTTGAGAAACCGGTAGTTCATGTGTCATCCAGCATTTCTATTGCTGCGTTTAACTTGGCCAAGTCCAGATTTATCTCTCCAAACTGAATTCAGCCTTTTACTTGGCAAGATGCTTTCACTGCTTTATGACTGCCAAGAAGCTTGCAAGATTTGCCCTTTGGATGGGCATTTCAACTGTGTTCTTTCCGCACAGGGAAGTATTAGCAATAGGCTGACCCTGCTCATTACAAGTGCCCACCGTCAAGAGGAGTTGCTAATGGAGTCCCTTCGATTCTCACAGGTGCTCTGCTAGGACAGACCTAGGACATCTCAGTGCACCCAAAAAAGATGACATTGTGTCATAAAAAGCCTTCCCAGTTATCTGCTGAGTCAATTGAAATTCAAATTATGTGCTAAAGAGTACTGACTGCTAAGGACTGCAGTCTTCTGGTGAATGGCAACTAATGTGAGCATGCAAGAGCTCTTGGTCCTACTGACTTTTGTGTCATATCTTACAGAAAGACTTAGCAGTGATAAACTAGTATCTTCTTCCACTGAGTGCACAGGATGCAGGTTACAATTACTACTTCAAATTTACAGTGAGGTATGAAGATATGTCAGGAATTCCTTTAGAGTCCTTACCTACCTGCAAATCATACTATTAACGATTAGCTGGCGAAAATGATGCCATCTCATTGCCCTGTATTCATAGTTCTGATTCGACTCCCGAAAACCCAAGAAGCATAGCAAAGACTTTACGTGTGACTCTTCCACCAGTTGCTGTCTCCTGAGGTCTGTTTCCACTACACAGCATGGCTGCAATTGGCATCTATCTAGTTTCCATGCAGTAGAGGTACACATGATAAAGCAGACAGCAGAGATGTCTGTCCACTTTCCTTCTCTTGCTAAGCTTTCTGTGGCATCCTTTCTACCACAGTCTTCCAAAGTGACTGAGCTTCCTTCAGGTACCTTCTGTTGTTCCTGTTTCTCGATGTCTATACAGTCTGCAGTAAGCACAGACACCCAGTCTGATCCAAACATCGTGCAAAGGTGTAGCACAGGGCTGAGCTGAATATACCCTGCCTTTTAGCTGCTCATCTAGACCACATAACCACCCAGTTCTTATCTGGCACAAACTTGCAGTCAGCTGACTAAGGGCAGGACCAGAATTTGCTTACATCTGCTATAGCCCATTTCTTCTTTCATGTTCAAAGTGATACAAGTGACAAGGCTAGTAAGGAAGTCATCCACTTAGGGAACCGGATGCTGGATAGGAAAGAATAATTGTGGATAATGATGTGAAAATTGAATTTCTTGATGTTCACCTTGATGATGATTTTCACAGTCCCATTGTTTACTTACTTAAATAAACTATAATCAATAACGTATCAAAGTTACTTTCAGAAAAACACGGGCAAGTGGCTATAACAGAATCAAACCAAAGAATACATGAATCAAATTTCAATTAAGATGATACATCTACTACCTTTCAGATGCTTTGCTTCCAAAGTTAAAGAATGGAGTACTTCTCTACCATATATAGACATGGAGAGCGTTTCAAAGATTTTTCATGCTGAGTGGAACTCCCAAAAGCTTCAAGAAGAAATGCAATGCAAAGTGTGATCTGAAGTTTCCCCCTTCTAGAGATAATGCTGTGAACCAAGACTGCAAGTACCTAACATTCAGCTCTCCTACTCTGTTGGCTAATACTTTAGGTACTAGGATACATAAAGCAGTCCCCCTTACTTTGCTGTGATTTTTAAGCTGCCACATCTACTACTTCCCATAGAATGCTGAGTAGCCTTCATCTGCTCAGTCACAGGTACTCTATCCATGCCATCTGAGAGCAGGGAGCTGCTTGTTTCAAGTGTCTGTAACTCACGTGGTGTCAGGCACCTAATTCTTGAGGTAAATGCTATTTTGAGCATACCAGAAGGCAGAACCACAGCCAGTTAGGGAATATTCAGCTTCAAGCCAGAAGTACCCAGGAGGCTTAAGCAAACACAGCATAAGAGTTACTAAACATGATTTTTAATTTCAGCTTTGAACTTCGCTGTTTGAAGCTTCTCCAAACCACTTGGAGCTAGCTCATGTATTAAAAACACTAAATTTTTCTCGAGGAAGTTTACCAATCTGTAATTATTGATGACAATCTGAAACACTGATAGGAATGCACATGTGAGTTGACCTTTGTGCACAGAGACCAATATTTCAGGATAATGTGGTCTGTACATACTAAATTACAAGGCATGGTTTCCAAACTATGATTTTGTCTAGCTACTCTCCTCCTCTGACAATGTTAACTTGCTGTGAAAATACCCAAACCAACAAAACAAACAGAACACACTGGCAGCTATGTCATTTAACAGTCAGTTAACAACATGAGACGGTATTCCAGACAAGACTAGTATTACTTTCAGTTTATACATGTAAGGAATTACAAAACTTAGACCTACATTCCTCGTTAATTTTCATTAATTTTAATTTTTTTTTTTAATTCAACACTGTTCACCAATATAAGCTTAGCAGGTAGTATCTTAAACTAATAAGGAGAAACTGAAACTTTTAATAGATTTTACCCTAGCGAGTTTCTGGGAATCTTGGCAATTCCCAAGAAGAAACCAGTGGGAAACTTAAGTAAAACAAGCTCTTTAGAGAACTAAAACAAATTCAAATACTCTGTAAACAGTTGCTTGAGCGGGGTTTTCTATTCTATTAATATTTTCTATGCTAGATAGATACAGAGTCAATCTTGTACATTTGAGCAGTTAAAGAGGACTTGTATTTTCTGCCTATAACCCCACAGTCTCTCAAGGGAAAGCAGCAATTTTCAGAAGACGGAGCAATGCTACAAAGCTCTATAAGTAATTTTCCCATAATTGTGTACATAGAGGCAGAAGAAATAACAAGGAAGTTGGCAGAGTCTCTATTCTAAAATATTCCCCAGCAGATGGGAGACACTCATGGTCCTTGTCTGCATTAACTGCTAGATTAATAGCACCTAATAGAGCAGGATAGAGCCATAAATGTTGGGAACTGCATGTGCAGCCATCTCCTCACACTACGAGTAGGGGACGTGTTGCTGTAAGCAGTACCAAGACACGCCTCTCCTTTCCTCTTCCCAGGCTACCTAGAAATAAGCCTGAGGTATCCTCTAGAGTCAGACTAGGGCCACTGACTGGAAATTACAGTTCAGTGTTTACATTTAAGATGAAGGAGAAATCCACAATAATTGATCTGACCTCATTAGCATGTAAGATATCAGAATAAGCTTAGAATAACAAACATAGAAGTTGATGAAACTGAACAAAGATCCCTGGGGTTCAAAAAAAAAAGGTGTCTCATTTTTCATTCATCTCTTCACAGCTAGTAATAACATCAGGCTAACTCATTTACTAGAGCCTTCTACTTGAAGGACTGGTGCTTCTACCTACTTAGGTGTCTAAATTGTATTTCAATATGGTTCACCCTCTTCTAGCATACTATTAGCTTACAAGAAAGATGCTATTTTGGAAAGTTTAGGCTTCTCCCCAGTTTCTCCCATCTTTTCAAGTTATGAAACCTACTGTTTCTATCAGGGCACTGTGCTAGAATCTTCTAAGGGAAAGAAAAGAAATCAAACCAAATACAGTTCGATCCTGCTCACTATAAAGTTCGGGCCTCTACATTCCCCAAACACTTCTTCAAATACCTTGTTCTCTTTAGAAAGCAACAAATTACAAGGTCCCACCTAACTCCAACACAGAACACACCCTAAGACTTATCTTACCATCAAGACTTTTTTGTTGAACTCTGAAAGCGTGCCAGATCCCCCATTTACCAGATCCTCCTCCAGATGCAGCCATAAATGCTCACAGGTGTGCCGGTTTGGACAAATTTGGAGGAAAAATATCCTCTGATAGAAGGCAGGTTACAACCACCCCTCTTCTGCAGAAGCAGAGGAGTGTGTATCTGTGTCCCTGAACAACTGCTTTGAAAAGTTCACTCGGTTTTTTCCTCTCCCCTTTCTCAGGTTCAGTTTAAAGGCACACAATTAATTTCTGGGCATAGAGCAGCGATAGGGGACACATCATAAAGTCACCCCAAGACAACAGGTTAACTACAAAACTTTGCTGGTGGAAGATAATGCAGGGTTGGGTGTTCATTTGGCCACATACTGCTTTATGAAGCAAAGACAATTCTTAACAAATCTATTTCCTTAAAAAGAAAGGTTTTTGCTGAGAAAAGGGAACAGCAGTACATGTGAACTAGTAGAAGTTTTACATGACCTTTGATACACTGTATGTTGAGAAACTCTCAGTTTGGCTGAGAAAGATATGGATTATTCTGAGAAACATGGAACCAGTTAAATGGATAATGGTAAGTTACATGGAGGGAATATGCTATTAGTATTGGTCTCATTAATATTTCCAATTGTGATCTTGACACCAAAATCAGCAATGTGCTTATGGAACTCTGAAGATGAGAACATTAGTAAAAATTAGTCGTCCTGATTACCAGTATAACTGCTTTGAACTAAAATGCTAAGTACATGTTTTTGGGACCAACTAGTATTTCTGTTTTCACTTTGGAATCTGCTAGTTGAAGGCAGAAAAAAGAAAGATCTAAGAGATTTAGTGAAGTACAGTAGTAATTTTGCTGTGAAATAGACAAATGCAATCTTCATCAAAGGTGTTTAGTTCAGTAACAGTCATTAATGTGACTGAACAAGGTCTTGCATATAATTTCAGTAAACCATGATGAAGTAGGATCAAATCAAACTTAGAGATCTAGACAAGAACAACAAGAATAAAGAAGGAAATTAATATTTTATTTTATGACAGAAAGCTTTGATTTATTTTAGGTATTGTATGGAAGAGTTAGAGATGACATTATTGCATTCTAAAACTACATCAAAGAATAAACACAGTAGAAGACAAAGAATGTTTTCAGGTGCAGATGACACTGAAGGGTGAACAACTGTGCCTAAAATGACTCTGTGAATATATGTAGACTGAAAATTAGGTTTTTAAAAGTCAAAAAAAAGATCGATTTGGAACATCCTTCCAGTAGTTCAACTGGATTTTATATGAAGTTTATTAGTCTACAAGTGAAATTGCATGCTACTGCCTGCAAAAGCATGGAAGTAAGCAGCCCTTTTCAGTCTTATTCCTCCTATTATCCAAAAAATAGGAAACATGTTAAGGAGCAGAGTTCTGTGATCCCTGTGAATTAAAAGAGACTTCAATAGGTCTATTAGTATCAACATTGACAGCTAACTCTGATACTGTCCTGAGGAAGTCTCAGCCTTGTAAAAACAGAATTATTACTTTTTCACTTCAACAAATTCTGCAGGCTGTATTACTAGAAATTGCAGTGTTTCTTCTGCATTTTTGACACTCACAAAAATCTATTGTGATTACAAAGAAGTAAGCATTGATGAACAGTTGAGAAGTGTGAAAAACAAATTATATCAAGGAATTACCACATGCAGGAGCTTTGAGCCTTGCCCCACTTTCATATTCAACTGCGTAAACATGGAGACTGAATGACTTGGTAGGACTGTATGCATGGCTGTCTTCTTGAAAGCTATTTTTGGCAAGTGGTGGGCTGTCTTGAAGCACAATTGCTTCATGGCCATGCCTTGATGGTTGTTTCCAACTGAGTTATTGCCGACTTGAAGATGTCGAGAGAGGTCTCCTCAAATCCAGTATGCACATTTGTACACATACTTACATACTCACACGGTATGCCTGGATAAACCACTCCAGATAAACATACAAGAATCAACCAAAATGTTTCTGTTTACTGTGATAAGCCTGCCCACATACTTGTAAGAACCCAACTTCGCTGTAGAAACCATGCTTGCAGTTTCCTGACGCTCATCTTTAGGATGGATTTGGCTCAGCTGTATCCCCTTCATAGCAACCAAGTGCCATGGCAGAACATGGATGTTCCCATCTTTTGTCTCTGCCCGTCTCTCGGAGCGCTGCCCCGCCGCAGGCCGAACACGCACACGGGGCAGGCTGGCCGGGGCCGCGCTGGGTGCCAGGAGGATCCGCTGCCAGAGCAGGCCCGCTCGGCCCGGCCGCCTCCGGCCCCGGCTCCCGCGGCTCCTCCAGCTGATGCAGGAGCCCCCGGGCTGGCAGCGGTCCTGCCCCAGCAGCGCGGCCGCTCCCCCCGCTTCACCCCGACACAAACCGGCCTCCTTGCAGCGCACCCTCTGCAATGGCCCCGAGCCTCCGTGCCCCGGTGGTGGATCCTCCTTCCCGACTTTGCTCTGGGCGTCCCAAAGCCCGTGGTAAAGGAGTAGGCGACCTCCGGCTCTCACAGAGCCGCGCAGACCCTCCACCTCGCCCCGGGCCGGGCCGCCGCTGGAGGGCAGAGCGCGGAGGGGCGGCGAGCGAGGGGCGGGCACTGCCGGGCCGCGTCCCCGGCATGTGAGCATGCCGCGCCGGGAGGAGGAGGAGGGATTCCTCGGCCGGGCCGGGGGAGGTTCGCACTGGAGTTAGCGCCGGGCACGGAGGAAGAGTGAGCGCTGCCGGAAGCGGCGGAGGGGCGGCGGCGCTGGGAGCCCGCGGTGCTCCGCGGGCAGCAATGTAGCTGGGTGACAGCGGCCGGAGCGCGCCGCCTCCGCTGCCAGCGGGCCGGTGCGGCGGGTCGGGAGCCTCTCCGGGAAGGCGGCAGCCGCGCCTCGCCTCGCCGCTCCCCCGCTTTCCCCTCGGCGCCGTCTCTCGGCGCGGCCCTCCCTTCGTTCCTCTCTCCCTCCCTCCGCCGCCGGCCGGGGGGCTGCGGCCGCCACCGCTGCCATGGGGCTGCCCACGCTGGAGTTCAGTGACTCCTACTTGGACAGCCCGGATTTCAGGGAGCGCCTCAAGTGTCACGAGATCGAGCTGGAGAGGACGAACAAATTCATCAAGGAGCTGATTAAGGACGGCAGCCTCCTCATCGGGGCCCTGCGAAGTGAGTCGGGCGGCGGGACCGGGGTGGCTGGCAGGAGAAGGGGCTTCTTTTGTTTGAATGGGCGCCGGGCGCGGGCTCCCCTGCCGGCAGCCGCCGAAAGGCGCTTCCTCAACTTTCTCTGCCCCGCGCCCTCCCTTTCTCGCTCCCCGCTGCTGTGCCTCGCCTCGCCTGCGGCGGGCCCGGGTGGGTGTCCCCGGGGAGCGGGGGAGGCGCGGGCCCTGCCCCGGCCCGGGGGCCCGGCCGCGCCCTCCCCGCCGGGACCGCGGGCAGCGCGGGGGCGCCGCCGGGGCGCGGATCGGCCAGGTGGTCCCGCCTGGGGATGCGGGCAGAGCCCGGGGTCGGGGCTGGGGCGGAAAGTCGCGGCGCAGATCACTGTACGGTACGGACCAGGCGTGGAGTATTGCGGCGGGGTCTCTTCCGGCACGCCGGCTGCTAGTTGCGTGTCTTCAGATAACGAAGATGTCCGTAATAAGTGGGCAAAGCAAGATAATGAAGTGAATTTATACGGAGTGTTTCTGTCTTTCCCCCCCCATACTCACGCGTCTTCGTGTGGTAGATTAACTTTTATGTATTTTGAAAGGTTCTGAGAGCAGAGATAAACACGAACAGTGTAGTGCTTTTAAAAGTCTGTGAGTTGAGCTGTGACAGCTTTCTGGGGCGTGAAAACGGCAGTCATGCTCTGAAGATCATACAGTGAAAGCTAGGAGTTGCCCAGGAGCGTCACTAGACTCGGTTTGTCCTCCCGTCCTGTAAACCTTGCCATCTACTTGTCTTTAAGTCACTTTTGACTTTAAGAGATAAAACTAGACTTTAAGTCACCTGTTGCCCAAAGTTTTCATGGAGAGCAGAGAAGTAACTTACAGCATCTCTTTTTGCAAGGTGAGACAGTCAAAGGAAAGAATCGCTTTAATCCTTAAAAACATCTGCCACATTGACATGGTGTGCTGGTTTTTGTTGGGTTAGGGGTAGCAGTACCGTTTGTTATGTGGACAGGGGACAGGTGTTACTCCGAGTTCTGTAGCTCTTAAGAACTCTTAAGAACTGTTTCTAACCTGGAGTCTAAACCCAAAGATTGTGTCCTTACCTAGGAGGTAAAAAATTGTGAGGATTTTATTTGCCCAACAGTAGGATTGAATTGTACTTGTTCATGCATCAACCGTGTATTTACAGCATTGCATTTACATAAAGCAGCTCCTGTCTTTTTGAGAGTTTTTTTTCATATAAGTGCATGTATTTCTGCACACATCAAAGTTTTAGTGAGTATCTGGGTACAAGCCTAGTATCTTATGTGAGTTTATACTGGATTTAATAAATTCCTGGACCCATGCCCACAGGATGTGAGATGACCGATTACACAGAAATAGTGCTTATGTGTGTGTGTATCAGTCTGTCTATATCTCTAAAAACTCATTGGTACATTTTTTTTTTTTCATGCAAAAATGTTGTAGTTGTACTTTAAGCCTTTCTTGTTGCTAAGAAGCTTTCTTCATGTAACAGAAAGTCTGAGCTTGTTTTAAGTAGTAAAAACTTACTATTACAAACCTGGTCCTATAAAATAGCATGCACAAATAGTAATGACAGATTAGGACACCACATCAGTACTTTTTTTGACCTTGACTAGCAGTGAGAACTGACCACTTTAGGTTCCAGATCAAATATGAACAAACACAACTTTCTTCTTAGGCTATCTGAAGACAGGCTGAGAGTTTGAGGCTGTTAAGCCTGGAGAAGAGAAGGCTCTGGGAAAAATTTCCCAGCTTTCCAGTAGCTAAAGGGGGGCATACAAGAGCCAGAGAAGGACTTTTTACAAGGATATGCAGTGAATAGGCCAATGGGTAATGGCTTTAAACGGAGTGGGTAGGTTTAGATTGGATATTAGAAAGAAAGTCTTTGCTGTGAGTGTAGTGAGGCTCTGTAACAGGTTGCCCAGAGAAACTGTGGATGCCTCATCTCGGAAAAGTTCAAGGCCAGGTTGGGTGGGCATTGAGCAATCTGGTCTAGAGGGAGGTGTCCTGGCCCATGGCAGGGGGTTTGGAACTTGATGATCTTTAAGGTCCCTTCCAACCCAAGCCTTTAATGAGTGTCAAAGACAGATTGCAGTAGAAAAAATACTGTATTTGAGAAGTAATTTGAACCCTCATTCTGAAGTGAGTAATCCCATTCGTTTTGGGGAGAACGCTTAGGAGTCCTTGCAGGATTTAGAACAATATTTCTCTCTTAAGTAATGACTACTTCATTTGTAAGTTCTCATGATTTTTAAAACTTGTCGTTTAAATGTTATTCTATTTGACACAATGCTTATTGTATCCTGTATACAGATCTAGAATGTTGTGTGTCTTTTACCCTTAGAAAAATAAAGTCTGTTCTGGTATAGTAGGAAATCTTTGTCCTTTTGTTCATTTCAAATCCCTTAATTTCATGCCTGTGCCTTCTATAGAATATTGCCTTAATTCCCATGTTAGGGCCACTGGGGAAATGTCTGGATTTTTCTCAACAAACTAGAAATCCTGAGCTTATTCTCTGCAGACTGTTGTAGATGCTGCAAGAACAGTGTACCTGTTACAGCAAGTAACACTATTGTATATTTCTAGAGCACAGAAATTTTATTTGTTTAAGCAAATTAGCTACTCCTACTCACCTTTAAAGTCAGTGAAGTGTGGAATACTTATGCCAGCCTTCGGTTTTTTTAATTTCTTTAACTGTGTTTGAAAATCAAACTGTGAAGTAGTTGAGTTTAGTGATAACTCTGATTTGATTTTTGAATATTTAATAACCTACAAGCCCAGAAGCAAAACAGGCATTATTTACCATGTTTTATGTCTAGGTGATCTAGGATTTTTATTTACACATCATTTTGTAGGATCAGTTCTGATGGGGTAAAAAAATCTGGACCGTGCTGCAGAGCTTCAATGGAAATGAGTTTTGGAACATGTCATCCCTGACCATTCATAGAGAAGAGACAGTGAAATTGACTTAATGCAGTTAGAAAACACAATAATATTTTAAAGGTTGCTAAATGTAAGTTCCGTTAAATGAAATGACAGCATGTGCATGGTTTTTCAGGTAGAATTGAAATTCTGTATTACAAATGTTCCAAAATATTAATATTTGCACAATCAAGTATTGAAGATACTGTAATAATGCAATGTTTATAAATACCTGACAGATTCCACATAAATTGAAGGTAGAACAAATAGGCTCAGTGTAGTATGCAAATATATTGCATTTTATTTGGAGTGGTCCCAAAATGAGTCAGACTTTATTTTGATGTGGTTTTGCTGCGTTAGTTCTGGAGAGTGCTGGTTTCCAAAGTAGCATGCAGAGCTGTAATACTGTGTTCCATGAAGCAGCAGTTGATTGTTGTGAATGCAGTGGGAACTGATAAAGCTAGGATTGATATAAAATCATCAGCAGCTTTTTCCTAGCATTTTTTTGCAGTGTTTCATTGTCTTTCTAAATAAGCAGGACCCTGTGAGTAGCCCAGAACAACACAGATGATATGTTTCAGTTTAGCTGGGTGTTAGCATCCCATCCATATGCCCATTATGCTTACTTCAGCCTTGTCCTACAATTAGTATTTATAGCGATGGACTACGCTTCCTTTTTCAAATCAGCTGAGGTACTAAATGCATTAGTATCTCTTGAAAGATTTAGTTTATGCATATAATAGACTTTCCTATTATATTAAAAATTTTTCTTTTGACAGAGATTTAGCCCTGTGTATAGGCACATTTAAGTAGAAGCATATATATAAGCAAATACAGTTTTTTAGTGCACTCAGAAGAGGATTTTTGTTGTTAACTTTGGAATTAAGAGGGTAAAAAACTTTTTAGAAAAAATGGTTTCCTGTTACAACTGGCCTTCTTGATTATTAGGTAACAGTTGATTTCATAAGTTATTCAGTCACCTAATTTAATAGATCTTTCAGGTGCGTGTTTAAAGTGCATATTCCTAAATGCTTCACATTGTGAGGTCCAGCTGTAGAATGACTCCTAAGGCAGAATTGATATTTTTCCTTCTTGTTGATTGTAGGTTGTTTTCAATGAAAGCATCAGGTCTATTTTTTTTCTGTACTTTTTCCCAGTCATGTACTTTAAAATTTCTTTGTAGTTGTCTTCTGAAAAAGCAACCTAGTCTAGGGTGTTGTCCTATAGATTATATAGGAAATTCCATTACAGAACTACTTATATGCTTTTAATTTCCGTAATAGGACTACTGACTTGCCAAAGTTAATGAATACTGTATTAAACAATCCAGAAAAGTGACATGCATCGTGTACAGGTGATCTTATGGCTCATTGTGTGCAGAAGCATTCTGTTTCTCCCTCTGATTTTTGAGGCCCTCTCCATTGTAAGTCCTATCAAGTTCACTTATATAGTTCAGATGAGAACTGCCTAAGTTTTGGGTTAAGTGGTTGAAAGTTCAGTAGGTTTACAGCTGTTTTAAGTAATACTATACTTTTTCAAGTCTTAGTATGATACAAACAGTAATGCAGAGCTATGGTGTTATATATACATGTAATGTAAATAAGGTTTAGCAGATGTCTTTAGGATTTTGTAATTTAGTAGCAGTTGTTAGTTTTATTTTACTACTTGACACAAGGAGAAACAAGATAGAAATACTGTCTTTTGCAAGGGTTGCAAGGGGGTGTTATTTACCAAGGTTTTATAGAAATTTCACACAAAGAAAGACTGTATTAAGTTGCTTGGTGTATTTCAGGGTTTTCAGGGATGATTCTCGTCTCTACTAAACCTAATTATAAAAGTACAGTGATGAACCTGTTTATACATTGGGAAATTTTGGGGATTAGTTGCCTGGAAAAAAAAAAAAAAAAAGGACAAGATTACAGCATAAGAACTTAGGATATTTTTATCTCTTTGGGGATTTTTTTTCATGTAAAAACCAAAACCTTTGTATCTTTCCAGAGACATGCATTTTCCCAGATATCTTAGCCTCACATATTTTCATGAAATTATGTCTTTGCAATGTCTTTTCCAGATTCTAAGTGAAGCAAGACTGAGTTCATTGAGTAGTAATTGCTGAAGTTTGATAGCAGTCGTTCTCCTTTATCTATGTAGATGTAGCTTACATTTCTTAGTCCCTAAATATATTATTCCCAATTTTAAAAAATGTTGCCCTCTTTGTATACATAAATATGTGATGCTAACTAAACTAGACCATATAATCTATGTTGTTCTGGGGTATTCCCAGATTCCCACTTATTTAGTAAGTAAGCATTCACAATAGTCACCAGCAGCTTCATGGAGCACATGTGTGGTCATCACACCTACTTCAGCCCTGTCCTACAACTAGTATTTGCAGTGAGAGACTACATTTTCTTTTTTCCCACTAAAAGGAAGTTACTCATTGCCATTAGTTTTTTTTTTTTTTTTGAAGTTATCTGTTCCATTGCTGTTCTGTTACTTCTGATGGGCATTTGCAGGGTCCTGTGCAACCTCTGCTGGTGTCTGCATTATCTGTGGATTATGGATGTAACTTCCAAAAACAATTCCATCAGTATTCTGCCTTTTATGCAGAGGTACCAACAGTAAGTTGGTTGGTGGCCAGAGAAGGATCTTAATTGCTTCCTCTAGTGTTTAAAGCAGCTGCAGTCTGTATCATATTATCTTTAGCCAAATATATGTGAAGAAAACAAATACCAGGATCTAGTGGACTGTTACAGAGCGCATTATTTTCTTGCCATCACATGGTGTTTCATTTTGAACCAGTAGTACCTGCAGGTGAATTTCCATACTGTCAGTAATGATTATTGTATTAACAAAGACCTTGAATGACTCAACATGGGTGTTCTTAAGCCTTAATACTGAAACTGGTATTCTTTAGAGAAACTTTGTAATTGGATTATGTCAGGCTACTGAAGGAGCAGTTTTGAGTTTCAAATGCCATACGAAATGATGTCTCTGCTTGAAGAAAATATTGTGGATTTTTTTTTTTTTTTTTTAATTAGGATTTTAAAACTGATTTCTTTAAAAGGTCAGATTTAATCTGTTTCTTAATGGGCCAGTTGGCTTGTTGTCTACTATGTGCTTCATTTGCTATGAATAAGATAAATGAATTCTATTAATAAGAGACCAGCTGCTTGAGGAATATTGTCTTTACTACAATGGAAAATATGATGCTGTGATCACTGAACTTGTCCAGATCTCTTGGGTTTTT
The DNA here is from genome assembly GCF_017639235.1 of Corvus kubaryi. Lineage (NCBI taxonomy): Eukaryota > Metazoa > Chordata > Aves > Passeriformes > Corvidae > Corvus > Corvus kubaryi. The sequence continues at coordinate 2,776,025 of NW_024581076.1, forward strand.
GTGGGCAGAAGTGCTACAGCAATTTGCAGTTTCCTGTTATAGTAAATAACTTCGTATTCATCCTCTGCAGAAAAAAAAAATACAGAGGACAATACAGTCTTTCTTCCTACTGAATAATAAGCCAGTGCTATATCTTTGTCTTTCTATTTTTCCTATATTCTCAAAACTGTAATTATAAATAAATCTGGAATATAAGGAAATTTGGTGACATGGATTTACTTTATTAAATCCAGTCTCCTGCTAGTATTACCTAATGTAATCCCTACTTGTCAAATTCCATTTTAAAAACAATTTTTATCCTTTCTATTTCTGCTAGAAGGCTGTTCTAGAACCTTGTTACTCTGAGAGTTGGGTACCTCATTAAAAATAAATTTAATCTGGAAATTCAAACTTGTTTATGCTAATTTTCCTTTCACTCAACATTTCTGTACTGTTGTTTACTTGGATTTGCTTGGTGATAATCACATCCTTTTGCTGGACTGAACAAGCTGTTCTCATCCTCTCTTCTAAGTGGTTCTCTGGTTTCTTGGTCATTTTAGTAGCTCTTTTCTATGCCTTTTTAAATTCACTTTTAAGTTTTCAAGAGCTCTAAAAGTAGGGAAAACAAAACTAGCATAATATTTTTCATAAGTTTTATCTTTCCTCATATTCTGTGAGAACATCAATCATTAAATGAAATCAATGGTTACGGTCCTCTTTTGATTATGTAGTACTACGGCTTCCTCAAGTGTGTCATTAAAGGCGAAAAAGTCTCAGCATCTTAAAGGCAGTAGCAATGAAGTATATATTTAAACTGAAGAAAAATAACTTGACCTTCTTCCATATTAATATGGAATTGAAGTACTGTTGGGCAATAATGTAACCTCCCATTGGCACCCTATGAAGTGCAAATAGCTTTCATTAGAAAGATACATTTCACAGCACGTTATAAACTATGTTACAGCGTAGTTTTCCAGATTAGTCAGAAGTTATCAATTTAAATCACTTCCCTCTCCTGAATTATGCGGACTTGTATTTCACAGGACACAAAAGCTTAAACATGTTACTGTACTCTGGTGTTTTGCTTAATGTAGTTCTGACATGGGAAAACAGTATGGAAATTCTGTACGTCTTAAGAAGTCTTTTCTTTTAGCTCAATATTCAAGGCAGGATACAAGGTGCTGCAATGCCTCGGTCATATAGTTTTTCCTACTACTGATGTTAGTTGAATTGCAGGTTGGTTAAAGAGAGGTTTGCCCGCCAGATGTGGATTGTAGTGTCTGTTTACAAAGGTACTCTTGGTCTCTGGAAGATACTATGTAAATTAAAGTAGGTATCACCATTAGGATTAATTTTCTACTGTGAAAGCATTTATTTAAAGTAAACATAATGAAAAATAAAACAGGTAACAATAAGAAGAATCAATTTGTGATTTTGCCAAGAGGTTGGACCAGATGACTCTTGAGGTCCGTTCCAACCTGGTATTCTATGATTCTGTGATTTGATCTTGTGGAACCATCAGTCTGACAGGAGATCAGCTTCTGGTGTCTTCTTGCAGAAGCCACCTCTGCAGTACTCCTCCGCCTCTACCTTGCCTTGAACCAAATAAAGCTCTTCTCCAAGTATTTTCCATGCTTCTGTCTTCGGAAGAGAAACATTTTGGTTCCTAAAGAGCAGCTGCCGTCCAGGCATTTGATGACTGAGAATTGTTCTGTTTTTGTTGATAGGGACAGGTGAACTTAGGAAAAGAATAGGGGAATGAATTATTAAAAAGTTGCAAATTTTTAATTCTTTTACAGTAAATCTTAGATGAGGTGGTCATTCAGCTGACCTGTTCAGATTTCTAAGGATATAATTTTTTTATGCTGACTTCTTCCTGCTGCTTTCTGCTCAGAAATACCTGGGCAAGAACCTGGTTGCTTCTAGAAAATGATCAGATATAAAAATCATCTTTGCTCTTCTTCCCTATGTCCTCACCCTTGCCACTATCTCACCACCATGCATGGAAAAACCCCACAAATCCTTGGTAAAACAAGCAATACAGGGGGTAGGGTTTCATAGTAAAGACATTTCCTTTGAGTCAGCTGAGTTCTTTGTTTGCTAATCGAAAGTGCACAAGAAGGGATAACTGGATGTATTTAAACTTTTTTTTTTCCTGCTGTAATAATTAGATTAATTTCAAGAAGTGGCCAAATGTCAGTGTAAATATGTGCAGATCAGTTCTTAAAAGCCATAGTTCTTAAAAGTGCAGATCATATTTAAATGAAAGAACAGAGAGATATGTGATGTTGTAGGGGTGCATGTTGATGTTCAAATGCCTTCCTAGATTATCAGTGTTGTCGAGGCCTTTGGAACACTGGGACCTTGCTATTCAAAAAGTTTACATTCCTCTGTAAGTCCATTCTTTCCATCTTCTCACCCTTTTCTGTCTTACCTTATTTACCTTTAGCCTTTGTTTACAAATGATGAGGAGGAGTCAAGAGAGGTAGGAGTAGGGAGAACACAGGAATTCATCTTCTGTGGAATTTACTATTTGTATAAACTGTTTAAACCCATGAATGTTATAGAGGGGTGATCTTCCTCTAAGCCTAAAATTACTTCTAGATTGCAGGGAGCATGCAGAAGAAACTTGCTGCTTTGAAAAAGAGTGCTCTGAGCCTGTTCTCTTCTTGAACCCTTTCATGTCTAGAACTACCACTGCCATTAAAACAAGCTGTGTAATGATACCTAAAGAAAAAAAGAAAATAAATAACTTTCTGTGCTCCTCTTGTGAATTACCAGTTGGCCTACATACACAGGGAAGCTTTAGAGCTATGTCGCTTACCTTCCGGGAAACCTTGAAATAAGTAAGACTTGAGCTTTACTGTAGGAGTGGTAAATTCCCCTTATTCTGGAGAAGTGCAGAAGTTATGAGAACATTTGAGAGACTGATACTGCTGAAACATGTTTGTGTAAAAATACATCTGTTCATTCATGAGGTATTGTCAAGTTTTTTACCTTCTAGGGTAAATAAGAAGTATTTATAAAATATTTTACCTCTAGGTTGGGTATTAGGAAAATTTTTTTTCACCCAGAGAGTGGTGTGCACTGGAACAGGCTCCCCAAGGAGGTGATTATGGTACCAAGCCTGCAAGAGCTCAAGAAGTGCTTGAAGGGCAATGCTTTCAGGCACATGTTGGGATTCTCAGGCTTGTCCTGTGCAGGGCCAGGAGTTGGGCTTGGTGACCCTTGTGGGTCTCATCCAATTCAGGATGTTGTATGAAGCTGTACTAACTTGCATACTACTATGAAGAATCTGTTTTAGTATAGAAAAAGAAAAATGAACTAATGGCTTCTTAATAAAAAGTAATAGTTAGCTTATAATAAAAATTTCAGTTCGCTCTGTGTACTCAGAGATGCTTTTGTGAATCTCGTCTCATGGTATGTGCTATTTGCATAAAAGTCAGTGTCATCAAGAGTTGGGCTTTGTCATTTTCAGTATTTTATGAGTTGGTTTCTCCATCTGAGTTGTGCTTTGAAGAGCCAGAGAGTGGGACCAGGCAGAGATGCAATAGTACAAAACAGATCCAAGGAAAAGAATTGCTGCTTTCAGTTGGTATCAGATCTGGTTAAATAGGAGGTGGTTTAAGCCACAACAAAGTAGGTGAGGTTAAAATAATCTTTGGGCATATTAATATTTGATTAACCGTGTGCACATACTGAAATGTAATATGGCTTCTTCACCTCTCCTGGTTTTTTTTCTTTTCCCAGTTTCAGCATATTATTGACCAAGCCTGATGGTTAAAAGTAGGGAAAAATAGTGCAGTTTGGTAAGCATCATGAATGCCTGATGTTTTTTGACTCATAGGTCTTTGTCTAGGAACTCCTGACTGGTTGTATTTGTACAGTTTGGATATAAGAACTTGTTACCTTAATTTGATAAATTTGTTGATGTAAGTCAGTTCAACTGAAGTAGCAAGGAAATGAATGTACTGTAGCTTCTCAACATATTTTCTTCTTGACAATGGCCAGTGCTTCACTCTGGTTTTTAGAGGGAATTCCCTTGCTGCTTTTTGTTTTTAAAAAGTATGGTGAGACTTCTGTGTTGGAAAACATGCTTTTCTTTTTTGAGAGTTGCAAATTGTTAGAATTGCAGCAAATCACTCTTTGTTGTCCTTGCATAATCTGTTTGAAGACATTTTCAGCAAGTCAAGAAACAGCAAATGTGGCATGCCCCCAGGGCAGCTAACACTGACTATGGAAAGTAGTTGGCTGGTGAAGGGGGAGTTGAGTCCATTTAATAAAGTGAACACGGGCTTTCAGACTGACAGATGCCAGAGATGTATGATGTTTGCAAGTATTATTTGAGGAGTTTTACAGATAGTTTTTGCATTTATCGATGTTGAGTCTGGTTCTGCTGCTTGTTTTCTGGAGAATGCTGAAAAATTGTGAAGGCACAAAGAAGACCCTTTGAACATTTGAAGAGCATATGAAAATGCTTCAGCGTCTTGAAAACTACGAATACCATATAGCGTATGTTTTTTGCCATTACTTAATCTGAAAGTTAAAGACTTATTTATATCACAGGAAAAAATCTTGATGGGAAGTTTCTCTAAGAGACCAATGTGCATGAAGATCCAAGTGTTGGCAGAAGCTATACAAATTCAGATTATAAACCTGCAACTGCAAAAGTAGTAAGATACCTCCTTAAGACTATAATGGACTTTTCATTGCTGGAAAATCTTAAGTTGTTTGGATTTTTTTTCCCCCCTAAGTTGCAGTCTTGTTCACTTATACCTGTTGGACTTGAAGTATTAAGTCCTGAAACTCCTGTTCAGGGTATGAGGCTTGTTGATTGTCTTGCCTTAAAAAGAAATGTTTTGAGTCTACTTGCAAATCATGAAGTTACATTACTTGAAGGTACATGTGTGAGTGAAACTTTTCAGTCTGTGAAGAATACATCCTTAAGACATTTTACAGTTTAATCTTTTTCATATTTAAAATACTTGCAAGTAAGGTCTCAGATGGTTTCTTCTGGTAGTTCTTACTTTGTTATCAGCGTTGTGATACAAAATGGAGGTGCTATGCTGTAATAACTGTCTTGGGGAGATGTTTTTAGTGTCTGGTTTTGTTGGTTTGGTTGGGTTTTTTTTCCACTTTCTTAGTTTTGAATACTAGGCTGTATTATTTTAGTATATATACATGCCCGTGCAAATATACATTGAAACAAAACCAAATAGCTGAAGATGGTGATACTATGTTTCTTTTCATATATAGAGACACTAAATAAATATGTTCAATTCAAGTTGCTGTCTTACAGGTATGTAAAGATAGCAAACCTAACATTTTTCAAAGATTCTTAATGTCCGGAAAGTGGGTTTAATAACTTAGCTTTGTTATGCTATTGAGATAGATATAATCTGAAGTACTTCAAAAACCTTAAAATTCTCACAGTTCTTGTATATACAGTGTTTTGTCATCTATTACCATGACTGGTTTAATTGGAAAATAGAAAACACTGACAGAAGAACACAGAGGTGTGTCTAAGCAGATTCTTATAGGCATAAATATGAGCTTGGCAATAGACTTAATGAAGTTTTCTCACAAATACAGTCAGTATGGTTGGCTTTTTGCTACACGTGCTTAGGACTGCTGCATCTTCATGCTGTTTGGGAGCCTAAGGTCAAATGAGAAATCCAAAATATTTCATTTTATGAAGAGGCGTTTAGGCACAGCAGTACATTTCCTGTTTACATAGCCAAATCTTTTTTTGTATGATGAGAGATTTCCTGATACAGTCATACAGAATTTTTGAGTTTGCACTTTCAAGCTGTAGCTTCTGTTTCTTAGCCATCATCTGCACCCCAGCCAGCATGATACAATTCATTTTCCCGTGAACTGATACGATGTTCGTCTAAGTCTTACCGCCTTTTGTTTATACCCAGATTGCAGGATGGAAGATGAAAATGTTAAGGCCATGTTCAAGAAATTTGTTTAGCATTTATTTTTTCAGGTTTAATTGAGAAATGAAAAATTACAAGTTTTGTAAAGGTACCTTTTTTTGCCATTCTTTTTCTTTTGTAATCCAAGAGACACATTGGTCTCTGGTCTAAGTGAATGAAACCCACAAATTGACAGAATCTACTCACTTCCTTTAGCTCCATACAACCTAAGAACTTACGGTTTTTATATTCTTGTGCAATGTGGATAACTGGACATAGTGCTACTTTTTCTGGTTAGGGCCTTCTCTGTGTAGTTGAAATGCAGCAGGTTAAAATGTGTTTATTCTTATTCTGCTTGCATTGCTACAGCACAACAATGATGTAATTCTTTGTTTTGTTGATTCAGTTTGTTTTACTCTTGTCTCTTAATGCAGCTTATCCCAAATCTCCCTGGGAGAGGTAATCATCTTAAATTTACTAAAATGGCGTTGCAGATGATGTGGTTTTTTCCGCCACCAGGTTTCTGACAGCTTCCAAATCATTTGTCAGTGAAATATGCATTATGCTGTCACAACTCCTCCTAACTGACACTCCAGAGGCTCTTTGATGCTCTCTGTGAGAAGCCAGAGTTGTCAATGCACCTTGAGACTTTAAGACTGTTTTACAATAAAAACTCATTTGCATGCCTACTTTTATCACTTCTCTTGAGTCATTATGGAGCTCTGAGTACTGTGTTGCTGGGTCGAGCGTCAATTTTACAATGTTTTCTGGAACATTTAACGTTCCCAAAGGAATCTGCGTTATTTTGATAAACATTTCTCTTGTCCCTTTGTAAATCAAAATGGCACTTGAACAACAATTGCATCTGTACAGATGGCATGAAACACAAGACGGGAATGTTACTCTAACTAGTGAATGGGTTGGGGGGATGTTTTAGTAGCTTGATACTTTCTTGGTTGGTTGGTTGGTTTGGTTTTCTTTTTAAAACATATTGAGTGATTTAAATCTTGATCCCCCTGCCCCATTGTGGGGTATGCAAGAGGGGCTGAGTGCAGTGAAGAGGGGCAGAGACTATGAGGTTCTGCACCAGTGGGAGTTGGAGTTTCTGCATATCAAATCCCACATCTGGATTCTATCAAAGTTAAACTAGTTGTATGCTAAGTTCTTGCCTTCCTTCTTGTCACAGTTGTCCCACAGTGAAGTAAACCTTGTGACTTGGGGAGATTTATCTTTAACTTGTACATCTTTCTCTGGTTTTGCTGTTTATAAGCATGTGTTGAGTAATTTAAGTGTCTTGTAAGTGTTATAGGGGGATTTCACTTCCATCTCAGTTTCTACATATGCCTTTAGTTGGAAATTTAAAAAAAGTTATTATCTATGAAAGCATTAAATACCATTTGTAACATTTGAGTTACTGTTTGAAAGTGTTTGATTGGGGTACTTATGAAACAGGCACTTTTAAGTGTAGGAGTGAGATCTTAAAACAGTTGATGGGTATATTGTATTAAAATAGCAAAGGTATTCAGCATATTTTTCTGAAGCTAAACAGATTCTTCAGATAATCCCTACTAACAGTGCAGTAGAGTTTTTTATGCTCTGTATGTCGTGCTGCCTGCAGAAGTGTTGTCATACTGTTTTGTTAAATTTTATTAAAAGTATGTTAACTCTTTAAATATGAAGTCTTCTACTTCTGTAACTCCTCATTCATTCCAGTAAGGATTGTATTTGTGCCTCTCAGAGAAATTTCAGAGGGGGAATTTATGGTGAGGTACAGATAAACAACATGGAATTTGGTCTCTCAGAAGTTCGCTTCTGCTTCTAAAAGGATGTCAAGTATATGGAAAGTTTGGTTGTTTTTTTAAACAAACAAAACTCCATAAATTGATAAAACATGTCTGCAAAACCTGATTGTTTCCCAATGAAACAAATTAATGTAGTCAGTAATTAAGTCCTATTATTACTGAAATGCAAGTTTCAGATTTTGTGAGGATACTTGGGTTTAGAGTTGTGTCAGCATCTCTGCGGTCTCAACACTGTGCCTTCAAACTTCCAGAATAAAACTGGGCAGTTGGTGACCCTCACAGAAGTACTGAGCTTCTATAACAAGTCAGACAAAGAGACCCTCTAAATTGCATAGGCTTCTGCTAAAGTTTCCCCAAGTGTCCTCAAATAACCCCTTTTCAGAGAGGGATTTATCTTACGTGAGTTGGAATCCAGGTGCCCTGTTAGGCTCCACACCAATCTGTGACAGCAAGTGAGGAGTTTCATGATTTAAGTGTGGACTGCAAATCATTTGTTGTATGTCTGCTGCTTGGTTATGTTATCTGACAATGTCAGTTTTGGTTCTATGAGAAATAGTGACTGTTGCCTGTATACACTGCCTGCCCTGTTCATCTGGATTTGGATTTTTTTTTTTTTGAAGGTCTTTCTTTTCTTTCTTCGTTCTTTCAGGTTTCTTTCCTCAGCTACTTTGAAAAGTTCCAGTTTAGTTAGTTTCTGCTTTTAAGTTAGCAAATCCACCCTTTGGTTGTCCTTTGAAACTTCTTTATGGTAACTGTGCCCGTTCTGAGTTAGATTGGAAGAAACTTCACGGAATATTCAAGGGAATAATGCATCAAATAGTGATAGTTTCTGCTTCTGGCATTCTTTCTCTACTAGGCCTTAATATTTCTAACTGTTGCTGATTGTTGAGTTGATATTATAAAGTAACTGCCTGCAGTGACTCCAAGATCTTTCAAGCCGTATTAAAGCTAATGTAAATAGCATCACTGTGTAGATATATTTTTTTTTTCTATGTGCATTAGTGTGTGCTTCCTAAATGTAATTTTCCTGTATCACCTTACCTCCTTGGCATTTAAGATTGTGACATCCTTCTGCTGCTTTCAAGAAAGGAAAAAATGAAAGCTGATTATGAATACATGTATCAGCAGCAAAATATGTTAGTCAGTGTTAACACCCTTTTTCCAATTTGATCTCCAGATTTTATGATGACTCTGATAAATAGTAAGACTCCTTTGAGATTCAGAAAGGAATTATTTGGCAGGAAAAAGAAGTGTTAATACAGAAAATCTACTAAAATTTGATTCCGTTATAGGAAGCTGCTGCAACTGAGTTAAGTACTTGTTGCTGCCTTCATGCCCTGGCAGTTGTAAAACCAGTTTGGTTGGTCTATCCTGTGATATTCCAGATCACTGAGTATTTTACTGGCTTAAAGCCCACATCCTCTTGTGTTTCTTTCAAGATAAATACTTTACACAGCTGGAATATGCACTTTGCTGAGTTCAGTACTTAGCAAAACTGAAGCTAAAAGAAGAATCTTGTGCTACCTTCCTTACAGCTCTACTACTGCCCTACCTTGATCTTTAAATGAAAATGTTTGTTTGGACTGTAAAATATTATGAGGATTGTATAGGTTGCTAATGATATTTTCATAAGTGTAAAAGAGCAAGAGCTAAAAGCTCTTGAATTCTCAATGGAATGTGATTTTTTCAGAAATGTGTAATTCTTCACTGAAAAAGTTGTTATGCAAGTACCTTGAGGTATTGCTTATCTGTGGAAAGATGATAAAAAATGGAATCTGACTATTGTGGACATCCATGTTATGTTTTTTCATGCAGTAGGACAAACCCATGAATTATAAAATTATGTTTTAAGTATATTTTGGGAAGCTATATACCAGCTAGTAAAGTTAGCAGCTGCATAATCTTTTAGCCACTTGGGTAATTCGGTTCAAGGAGACTTCTTAAGCCGAAGACTTTACTAAATTTTCTTGCTAAGGCTGAACTTTTGAGGGTTATTGGATTTTGTTTTTCTTTGAGGGAAGAGTAGTTTCATTTTTCATGTTAGAAGCAGGAGGAGGAAGGATTAGCACAAAGAAAAATAGGCATCTTGAGTGTCATTACTGAAAAACTGGCACTGTAAGTCCTAGTTTTTGTTTGACTTAGTTGGTGTTCTATTTCTAAGTAACTGTGTGCGTATTTTGGTGACTTCCAAAACCAATAGGAAAATAATTCTCAATGAGGCTATTTATGACAAACTTAATATTGGTTCTCTCATCTATATTTATAGTTACTGTTTCCCACACTAATTTTGAGAGCACTCGTTACTTGTCTTTACCCAGTTCATAATTAATATTCCACAGTGATTTTTTTAAAAGAAATTATTTTCAGTCTTTATGGAAATTAACAGCAGAATACACAAGATTAATTTATATATTTAGGTTGAGGGTATGATACCAAAGTTAAATTTGCTAGCTCTTTGGCTGCTAAGTAATGAGTGTGACCGGGTAGCATAGAGGTAGCTCTGATTATATCAGTGTTCTGGGCTCTTGTCTGTGCAGAGTGGGTCCCAGGAGTATTGTTTTGTATTGGAAGGTGCTTGTAAAAGCATTTACCAAGCCTGTCTTTCTGAATAATTGGCTTGATAAAAGCTGCTATGATACACTGTATGTTTACGGAGCCAGAAGTTGTTATAGCACAGAGCTGTGCTATAACAACAGTCAGCAGGAGTCATTATGATCTCTCTTAACAATGTGTGGATTGGGTGTCCTTAATTCAGGTACAATTCACAAAATAGAATTGACTTTAGGGAAACTTTGTATTGCCCTTCATGTTAGACCCAAAGATATCTGCAAAACCATCTGCTTATTGGTTGCTGTAATTTTAAATAAAAGAATTAAAAATAACAAACACCATCCCTACTCCCTACTCCAGCTAGTTAGTGCCATGTTTTCCTCCTCTTGCAGCCAATATTTTAATGTGCTCTGTTTACTTATGTCAAGGAAGCTAACATGAATGTTTTGGGAAGAAGATGTTTTGCTTGGCTGCTCAATGAAGTCTCTTGAGTAATTCAAAGACTCTTCATTGATTCGTGTTTATGTACATGCTCAACTGAAGATGAAAAAGGATTACAGTCAACAGACATGGAAAGGACCATCCATTGCAGTTAAGCCTTTTACATGCTCACAGAAAGAAAAAAAGATACTGCATTTGAGAGGCAGTGTCCAAAATCCAGACTACCACGTTTGTGCTCTGCTTGTTTGGTTCGTATTGCTCATTGTAAACAGCAAATGCTGTCTAGACTGAAACTTTTCACTTTGCAGAGAATTCCAGTTCCATTTTAAAAGGAATTGATGATTTGAGAATTGGGTCCAGTTACAGAACTCGTTTAGTTTTAAGCTTGTTAAAAATTCCCATGGTTTTTGAAAAGTATACTTTCATGGAAAAGTACCCACTTTTATTAAATTGAATTTAGGGAAGCCGTATGTTAAATGCTGCTGGGCATTTGTAATGAAATCTACAACTCCTTTAAGCCACTTCTCATTGAGAAAAGGGAGAGGAGGAGGCTGTGATGGAATGGAAATCCAGCTAGCCAACAAACCGTGAGCCATGCAAAACTGGTGCTCCAAGTGCAACTTTTTGCAGCGTACTTGAGGGAAAATGTTGTTATGGTGAGGTCAAGGACATTCTGCAGTCAGTCTTTGGATAAAAATACACTCCTAGGGTTAAACACCAAATTTTCCTTTATGAATAATATAAAATAACTGGTTCAGGCTCAAAGTGTTTCTATTTTTTTTTTTTTTCTTCACTCTCTCGGTGAATTATTGACTCCTTGACTTATTATTGACTTTTCCATTGTGTGTGGAAAACAAGGTGGGTGGGTATTTTCCAAAAGCTGTGTTATCAGCTATTTCAGTGTTGTTTTGTATCTTTAAAGAAGGATTTTTTTCCCATTTCTCTTGGTGAAAACCTGTGTAGGCTTCTTCTAGAACTTTTATGCAAAGAAATTTTTCTTTCCTGTCTTTTCAATATTCCCTCAGATACTGATTCTTAAGATGGAGCTGTGATGAAGTTAGAGTGAAATCTTAGTTGGAATTAATCCTAGTGAAAATGTATATGTTTTTTGAGAAAGAGAAATAACATCATGTAGCACCTGAAAACTGATGGAAACATTGTATATGCAAAAATCCTATATTAAATTTACTTAAATGTAAACTCTTCTGATTTAGAAACATCAGAGTTTAATTGTGCAAACCTTAATAGTTCTGTTCCAATTTTGTCTCATCTTTTTCTTTTTTTATCTTTTTTTTTTTTTTTTTAAAAGATGCTTGGACTAAAGTTTAGCAAATGGCTGTTAAGGAAGCAGGCATGTTTGTGTGTCGGGGGTTCTTCATTTTCATGGAGACTGAGTTGAAACAGAGAGCACTAACTGCTGTAGCTGGAGCAGCTGGGCCTTCTGTAGGGACTGCATTAAATGGATCAAAACAATGTTGTGCTGCTTATTTATATTTTTCTATTATTTATTTTAATGAAATTAGGATTTTCTTCGCTCTGTTTAATATAAAACTATTTCAAAATTGTGCTCCCTTGGAAGAAAGAAGTTGCAGATTTTGTGATGACAGGGAAGTGTGAGAAGCCATGTTGTTTGTAGCTCTGGTTAACATCTCCTGGTCTGACAGAATGGCATCTGGAATAATGGGCAAGAAGTTGGGATCCACAAAGGTCTGCGTAATCACCATTTTGGGGTGTGTGGCCTTAGGCCATCTTGCTTTCAGCATTTCCATCTGTAAATAGGGTAATGGTGCTGGATAGGACATAAAAACATACTTCTTTTACTCTTTCTAGACTTAGCTTTATTGAAGACTGAGAGAATTCCGTGTTCATTACAGGACTTGGATGCTATGCAGTGAGCAATAATAGGAGGAGGAAAGATCAGTACTGAACCCTGAGGAAAAAAAAAAGAATCATGTAATAGTTGTCCACATAGTGACTACCCTCATGCTAAGAATAATTTAGGAAAATTTTTGAAGGAGAATAGTGAAGATAATATACAAGTCCAAGGAATTAAGCTTTATAATCAGCCTTCATTGAAGCTGTTTTGGTTTGGTAGTCCAAATCAAGTTTTTGTCAGCTATTTATTTATTAATGCAGTTATTTTTACTGTTAAAAGTTATACTTAGTTTACCTCATAGTACAAATCCTTGCTGGAAGAGTTAGAGCCATGTAATATAACTAAGGGTGTAACGGCCCACATCGTCTGGCTGTGAAGCAGTTGAAGATAATACAGCTTTCATCTCCCTATCATTGCTCACACACTGGAGAACATCTCCTGTGGTTCAGCTGGCAAGACAGAACATTTTCATGATTCTTACTTTTTCAATGTGAACTCAGCTGCTTCTCCTATTACTGTTTGTTACTAAAACAGATGACCCTGGATGGGTGGCTAAAGAGGGATAACCCCTGGTGATGTATTGGCTCATCCGTGAGAGTGATAACCTCCTACTAGCAAGTGGTGGTGATCAGCTAATGGTGTCTTGAGACATTCAAGCAATTACAAAATATGTGTCCAAATCTTCCTACAAAGAGCATGAGCACAACTGTGCAGGGTTGGACATGAAGCTTATCTGGTGTTACATCCTGTCTCTAGATATGAGTGAGTGCTGTGCTGTGGGTTCTGTTTTTCTTTCATGCACGGCTCTGACTGTCTAAGGCAGAGAAAAACAGCAGGCACAATGTAGTGAGGCCTTCCACTGTCTACAGTGCTTTGGGGCTTGAAGATTTCCTGAGAGAGGGGTTAGTTATGTCTTTAATAGCTCTCAGTGGATTTTTCTTCTGTGAATTTGTCTAGTCCTTTTTTGAACCCACATAAATTTTTAATATCCAAAGTATCTAGTGATAGTGAGATTCATTATTTAACTACAAATTCTAAGAAAAACCATCTTCTTACTTCGTTTTGAGTTTGCTTCTTGCTCTGTTAGATAGCCTTTTGTTTTCACCTGGGAGACAGCCATCATTTCTGTACTGGTTGTCATTTTTTAGAACTCTTGTGGGTTCCCAGTTATCCCTTTCAGGCTGATTACTGTGTGTGCATTTCTTTAAACAAGGTATTCTTGCCATTTGCTTACCATTTACCTTTGCCTCAATTCCCTATACCTTTGATATTAAGAGACAGTGTCAAAGAGTAAGACAAAATCTGTACATAGTTTTTAAGTGCAGGTCTCTCATGGCGTGATGGAGTGGCATTAATGGTGTTTCTCTTTTTCCCCAGTTTCAAATAATTACTAGTATTTAATAGTATTCTTGACTGTGCCTGAGTGTAGAGCACTAAAACAACCTAGTTATTATGTATCTGTTTTAATGACAATGTCTCACTTGTTAGTGATAGTAGTTAGTTCAGAACTCATTATACATGCCATAATATAAACATTACTGGTACTAATGGATGGTAAGATTATTAATTAAAGGATATCACTCTGCCAGGAAGATAACAAGAGGATGTTTTCATATGTTCCTAAATCTGTTTTTGTGACAGGAAAGTAGAACAAAATGCCAGAGAATTAAAATTTGAAAAAAATGGTACATGAACTATGTAGAAGGCTAGTTGGTCCTTCTTACAGGTTAGTTGACTTAAGAAAAATTGAACAGACTTCAGCTGAAAGTCATTCAAGTTCCTTCTTTTTGTCTGAGAAGTTAAGTAAAAAATCCAGCAAAACGAATATGAGGGATATTTCTCTCTTTTTTTTTTTTTTTTTAATACAATGATCCTGTTCCTTGAAATACCTTTATATGTAGAAAGAAACATCATATACTGATTTTTACAGGGGTTATTTCTTATACTCTCTGGCTGAATGCAGTAAATCTGGAAAGTAAAATGCAAAAACTGTAAGTGTTAAGGAAAGTCTCATGCAAATCAAAGTTTAACTCCAAACTCCTTGGGAATGCTTAATTCTGACTTGTTTAAGCAGGAGCTCACCTGGTGAAAAACTGATTTGTAGTTGTGTGTTTCATTAGTTAATGAAGCATATTTCATTTGGCTGATATTTTTTCCCCCCATTATTAGAATGTAGGTATTTTGGTAACAGGTTTTTGAATTTATGATACTGCAAGTGATTTAATTTAAACCCTCAAAAGTGTACCTTTAAAAGGCTTTTAAGTGCTTTCATGGCTCTCATCTCTGCATTTTGTGAATTCCTGTCATATTTTACAGGTAGAAGACAGTTTAACTAGCATGTTCAGCTGTTTTGCTGTATGAAACTGATGTGTTTAGTATCCATTTTCTCTAAGTAGTGAGAAGGAGCTAAGCAGTGCATAGTAGTGGACTGCCTCTATGGTAGACTGAATGCATAAAAACTGCCTTTAGGCCAAATTTGGTCAAGACATTTAGTGACATTTAATGTCACTGAACAAAATCCTGTTTGATTAGGAATCTCAGTTCTGCCCTCCATGTGTGGAAGTGCATATGTGACTCTCTAAACAAATGTTACATCTGTTTGTGTGTGTGTGTTAGAACTCTCACGCCCCCACCCCTTGTTAAGTGCAGTACTGAAGTACAATGTGACTGTGATATGACTTGTCTGATCAAAAGAATCTAATCAAGCCTTGTATTCCTGAGCTTTACTAGCCTGAAAGAATTTCATATGGAAAGTGTTTCATTTCCTTTAAAGCCAAGTGGTAGTATTTTCTTCTTTTTTAAATAAGCTAAATATACGCATTTTAATTTTTTCCCGTCTCCTCCTCCTCCTGGTCTTACAACACATTTTACTTTGTTGCCCAAGCACAGAAAAGTTTGTCAGGAAGAAGGGTGAGCAATGCTTCTGTTTCCCATGACCCTCAACTCTAATGTTGTTCCAAGAGCTCACTACTTAGAAATGCCTTGATAACTGCTTTCATTCCTTTCATCCCTCCCCCACCATCCAGCAAAGGCCAGTGGGACCCATCCTCCTTTGAGCAGCTCTCTTCACAGAACAGGGGAATCTACTTAGTGTAAAAGTCATGGAACATAAAAGCATTGGAAGATACATGACAGAATTTTTTACAGCTGAAGATCTGCATGATAATTGCTGCAGTGATTTATTCTTGGTTTCCTAGAAGCAGCTTCTCAGAGCTCCCTGTTCATACCACAAATAATCTTATTTTTTATTTTTTCCTCTGGATAGGAAGGGTAGGGGTAGTAGTGGGGAAATTGCATCTCATTCTGTATGTGCACAGCACAGAACTGGCAGAACTGATCTTGGTCAGATACTCAGAACTGTGGCTCCTTAAGAATGTGTTGCAGCATAGGCTTTAATTACATTCTGATATTATATTATCATATCATGCATTTCTTTGTTTTTCATTGTCTGCAAATAGGCACATGTACTTTTAAAATTTCTTTGGATGCATGGTAAGATTGAGAACAAACAGAGAAACATGTCTTTTCAAGTACTACTGAAAGATCATCCGATGCACCAATACCTTACATTGCACTAGAAATGTGGGAATTCCCGTGTTTTTTCTCGCAAATCCCTAGCTGCCAGACAGGAAATCACTCTCTGCTTTTTCAGCCTCTGACAGCATCTGCTGTTAGTTTCTATGTCCTCTTTTTTGTGGTGCTTCTCTGCCTGCTCAGTGTCGCTGGGATGTGGCAGGAGGAGTGAGAAATGACATAGCATGCCTGGTAAACCATGTTTCATTGAAAGAGTCTGGGGGGAGAATACTGGAACATGGACCCAGCTCCCTGGAAAAGTCTGACACTGTTCTGGGAAATAAACATCCGTGGGGTGGGGGAAGAATGTGGAAGATCATGAAAGAGCATTTAAAATCCCCAGAAGGAGCAAGAGAAAGTATGTTGAGGGTCAAAGCAAGTTTGCAGGGACGAAAGTTTAGTAATCTTTGAGACATTGAGAACTATGGAGTAGTTTTATCAACAGACAGGGAAAATACTGAGAATGCAGAATGATACTCAATTATTTGAGAATGGAAAAAAAGTAGGGAAATACGCTTGTTTTCTAAGATTTATTTTTCTCCAAGACAGAAGAAATGTTGGAATATTTCAGTCCTTACAGTGGATCTTGGCCAAAAAGTTCACAGGATGAAAACAAGCATATCTGCAAAACTGTCATTGTATAAAAATGTTTTGGTTTAATGTAATTTAGAAAAATATAATAATATGCTAGAAATAGTACTAAGTTATACCCTACAGCAAATCTTTACAATTTCAGAAGTAGAAGGAAACCAAATGCTTTCTGAAAATTCTAGCCTTATTCGTGGAAAAATACTGTAAAAAATTGCAGTGGTGGCAAAGGAAAATTTCCTCTTCTGCTTTGTACCATGTGATTAGTCACTTGTAAAGTGTAGTTCTGTGAATATGGTTTGATGATTGAAAGGTTTAGACCATGGTAATTCCCTGCAACGTCAGTTTTTTTCTAATCAAATGCAACAGTATTGTTAGACAGTCTTATAAACTGAAATATTGAGAAAGGATTTTGTAAGAATGAGATAATGAGAAATAAAATACAAGGATGTGGGAGTATCACTTAATATGAGAAACAGCTATGAAGTTACATACATGTTTTAACTTCGGAGAAACAGATGAGCAGTTTGTACTGTGTGGTGTCATCCACATTAAGGGTTATAGGGCATACATTTTTAGTTGCATTTGTATTATTTCATGTATTTATAGTTATGAAAAGTCAAAACAAGTAAGTAATTTTATAGACTTTACAGCTTTTGCATACTAAACTAAAGTTCATTTCTTTCTATTCTGATTATGTGAATAAGGTTAGGTTTCCACATCTACACATGAAGTGAATGGGGGTAAGGAGAGGAATAGTGAAAAGAGGGATGAAATATTATCAATATTGTTTTTTGTCTGTATAATATTATTTGGTTTACAGTTATTTTTCAGGGAAGTTTTATTATGTTTTTTATCAAGTAAGCATGCAAATGTGGTGTAAAAATCCCCCTCTCATTAGATATCAGTGTTGCATTCTTGGAGTGTCTTCAAGACGTATTAGATTTAGTTCCTAACTGTAGAGGATTACTAAGAATATCCAAAGTACTGCTCAAGTGTCCAACAAAAGGAAGTTGTGATTTTACAGCGTTGGTATGAATAGCTATGAAGTTTACAGAACATACAGACTTTTCAGTAACTCTTGCCTCATAGTGTTAAGAAGGTGGGGATTTTGTTGCATTTGATCAAGGGGATTTCTCAGTACTTTCTAGAATGGGAAAGTAAATTGTGCATTTTTCTCATGGAAATATTCATGAGTAAGAGAATGACACTGAAAAATTTCGGTGGCTTATGTAACCCCAGAGGAATGCAGCAATGCATGGACTGCATGTTGACATATTCCCCTGATGTCCTTTCCCTGGAGATTGTGGGAAAAAATTAGCTTCCCTGAAATTAAGAGCGAAGCATAGAGCCTAAGGTAAAAAAGTAATCTGGCATTGTAGGGGTAGGGAGTTGGTAGACAGTTTGTTTTAGTTGCTTATTGTTGTTCCATGAATAGCAAATTGGCAAAGAATATGCACTGATGAAGCTGGCAAATAAAGGGAATAAAGAGTTTATTGAGATCAACAATGAAAGACTGTGTCAATACAGAGCAGTGGCCCTAGAGCTGCAAAATCTCTGGCACTAGGCACTGGATTCTCTATTCCCTTGTGGTCTTTTCTTGTGGATTCTTTAAAAAGCCTTGTGGCAAACGGACAGCATTAGCTCCATCAGCCCTTGCAGATAGTCTCTACTCTGTGCCAGCCTGCCAGCCTGCGCTTGTTTTGTCAAATTAAATTCTTCTGCAGAAGTTTGGATAAAATGTGGTCACTCATTAGAGGAAAGGGTTTTTTCTTCCTTTTGTCTTTTTTTTTTTTCACGTGACAATCATTAAAGTTAATATGATCCGGAAATTAACTCAGCTGAGAAGTAAAGAATAACAAATGTGTGTAAATAATCTCATCAGATAGACTTCTAAAATAGAAATACCGTGGAAAATATTCCATGCAAAAGAAGGACTCCAATATTGAAAGCCATGAAACCAAAGACGTCAGAAGCTGCATCAGCTGACTGTACGATCTTTTTGTCAATGTTTAAAAGGCGTGTTAATGTGCACTGTAAATTGCTCTCTAACTATAGATGATCTGGACATGTTATGGCGGTGATGTTTTATTAAATTGGGATTGCCTGTTCTGGCAGCAAGCCTGAGAATTCTTTTCGTGTACAGTTGAAGCAATTAATTGTGTTACCAGCATATGTGCCAACATTCCCATGCTCAGGATTGCGGCTTTGGGCTGATTTGTAAGACATTTTCAGGTCCCCGTATTTGTGCTGACCTGCTACCATGTATGTTATGAATAGGAAGATTTTTCTAAATGTGATAATTATCTAAAACCATTGATATTTATTTATTTTTCAATTTAAATTAGTAGTGAGCAATGAAGAGTGGAAAGGCAAAAATAGTGAAGAAAATACATTTTGGTGCTCTTCTCCGAATTAAGACCAACTACTGTGAAGCTGGGAGTTTTAATGAGAAAGCCCTTAAGCCAGGAAGAAATTTGAAATATAGCAGTGATATACGCAATCTTGTATGATCACTGCTTTTAACTGCTTAATCATTCATACTGCCTAAATATAATTGTACTGCCAGCTTCTGTGTTTACAGTGTATGGTGTGGAAAAAGATATCCCACTGTGACATGTTCTACTTACAATCAAATTGACTGTACCAAACACAGAAGCTGTTGAAGTTCAGTGCTTCTCAGTAGGGTGTTCTTGTTCCTCCGGCTTATTTCTGGCTGTTGATATAGCTTGTATCCGTGAAGCTCATTCCCTCATAAAATAACAAAGCCAAGGAAGTTCCCTGTTCATCTTCACTGTAAAAGAGGATGTCATGAACTATTTAAGAAGACATGTATCTCACAAGCATTTTTCTAAATAAATAATGTTTTGCAGATTTGTATTTGTAATACTGAAAGCCCTTTTTTCACTTTTATGAATTTTTAAATGCTTCCTTGCTTCTGTCATTTAGCATGGTAAGAACACTGCAAATTATGCTCGTAGCTGCTGTTTCACAATAATAATGTCTCTCATATAAAAACTACTTTCTCAAGTGTTTAAATAACTTAGCCAGAACAATTGTTTATAGCATGAGAGTTGCCTATGAAATAAATCAAAAAAATAAATCTATTTGTAAAGCAATTAAAAATAACCATAACAATGACTCATTTTCAGGTATTGAGGAGCAGAGGTCAATGAACTAGATAAGTGTTTCTCTGCATTTTAGCATGCTGTTTTATCAAGCACTCTGGCAATACTTTTCGATTTCTGCTGTGTTTTATTCACATATTACAATGCCTTAGTGCTGAGTTCTGCTGATTAGCTTGGGTTTTTAATAAACGTGTATGTCAGTGCATGACCAAATGAGACAGCTCATCAAGCATGGCACCACAATGCATCTAATCATATCTGGTAGTGGATTCCTACTGCCCCAAAGGTTTGAAACACCAAAGGTGACTGTACGTGGTCTCCTTTCCAGTCTTCAGCTGTCCTGTAATTCAGCTGACTGAAGGATTGCCTCTAATGTTCTAGGTCAGTCATCACCCCTTTGCTTCTGCTTTCTTTGAAGCCATGTAATAATAGCTAGCTTTGTGTCAGATGGCCAGATATGTTGCTGTTACTGTATTAGCCAGAGTGTCTGTTGTCTGAAGTCCCATTTACTGCATTCCAGCTGGTGCTCGGGAGTTCATTTAGGCATGTTTAATCCTCTCACTGGATTTCAACTGCTGTTTTTCTATATTAACCCCAGTGAATGATACCAAGCTTTTTCAGGATAATTGACATCACTCAGGAAGAACATTGGTTATTAGAACTCCATTTGCTAATGAAGTCATCTTTGTAAGCAGACAAGTGGAAAGACTTTGGCTTTGACATGTTTGCTGAGAGCACTTTCTTGCAGGCTGCTACTAGGGTAGGGATATAAATCCTCTGCAAGTGCAAAAGTTTCTTGCTTTTGGAGATTGATTTATCCCTATCAAAAGTTTGGACTTTATGCTGTTCTTCCAGACACCAGACTGGCAAAACCAAACAAATGACAACCTTCCCAGCCCAATAAAACAATTCATTGTGCTTACCAACTTGTGGAAATCTTGTCAGGTGTCCTTATGTGTAGGACTTTGTCCTTGTTGTGACAGGCTGTGCCATGCCAAAGCATACACTCGTTTTTTCATCCTTTGGGTAATAGCATCTATAATTTCATCACATTGTTGCAATGTATTGTTCTTTCCTTCTCCTCAAGACTCTATATAAGAAATTATTTTACGATCTGTTTAACAAATCTAGGACAAGAAACTGGAAGAACAATTCTGGTAATACAAAGGGTTTGGATCATAATTTTATCATCCTATATTGAGCTGTAAGGCCCTGATGCCTAAAATAAGTTAATACATTACAGTTCATATTCCATACTTCTCTTTGGCAGTTTCAAAGAAAGTGAGTCTTAAATAAACCTGCCTTCTAGAATAATCCAGAGGAATTTTTTGCATTTTTTTATTGAAAAAATACATGTTAAGGAGATTAATCAAATTTATAAAACTTCAGGGAGAAGTACAATAGAGTAGTGCATTTTCTGATTCCTTGGTGACTTTCCTGGATGGATGATGACTTTTATTATTCTTTCACTAGCACTATGATACTGATGGTTGGTATTGTATGTATCCATATGCAATACTGATGTTACATTACTTTATTGTGGTTAAGCTTTGTTGTGGTTATCCTTTTATTATTTCCGGTCACAGTGTAGTAGCTTTTTAGTACTTCCTCTGTCAGCTCCACAAAAAAAATAAATCTTGTTGGCCAGCTGACTTGCTGCAGCCCTTACGAAAACAGGCAACTCTGTCACAATTATCTCCTTGCTCTGACAGTAAGTAGTGTGTAGATGGCTACTCTTGACTATGTGTCTCACTGCAAAATGGAACTGAATCCTTCTTTGGAATCTGATAAAACAGGGAACAAATGGTAGAGGGAACAAACTGTCAGAAAATACATATTAACAGAACTACCCCTCTGGCAAATGAAGGTTATCAGGTTGCATTTTCATTCTTTTGCTGGTACCCAGAGAGATTACTTCATTTGAGTGCCTGCAGAGGAGCAGGGGCAACAACATTTGTGAGTGCATTGAGACTTTTGAGCAGCCATCCTTCCCTGCATGATAGACTTGTACCGCCAGTCAATAAAACTGGTGAGGTTTTTATAGTAACTTAGAAGATTGGTTGTCTCTGCTTGGAAGGAGATTTCTGTCCTGAGCTAAGTGAATGTCCTAGTTCATGTGGATTCAATGAAAAGAGGGACATGACTTTACAATGTACCTGCTGAGTAAGAGCAACTCTTAATAATGCCATGTAGCTTGCAGATTCTAAAAAGTTTATTTGTTTGGTGTGGTGATTACCTTCCTTCTGGAAGCAGCAGCATGCTTTGAGGAATCTCAGTGACATCAAGACTTTGGGATGTACTGTGATAAATGACATCTTGTAAAACTGGGCAAGGTCTCTGCTCTATCTGTGCTTTTCATTGTTTTGTCCATCATTTGCCTCTTCTTGATTGGAGACAGTTGCTCTTAAATCCGGTTTAATTCAGTTTTGAATCTTCGTATCTTTTAGAGAAGATATGCTTACTGCACAGCTGCTCCTTTCTGTGGCTGGGAGAATTTCATAATCAATTAAAATGACGATGCTCCTAAGAAGGTGATAAATACAACCAAGTGGCACCACTTGGTCCAATGTTGGTGATTCAACTGCATTGTCAAACTTAGAGTCTTACAGAGTAACTCCTATTTCAGCCTTTAGGAAGATGTCCAAGTCAGCTGGAATTTTCTGTAGAATAATATTTTTTTATCTTTTCAGGTTAAATTAACTTTGTACAGAACTTGTAAGTATTACAGGAAACATCTGACCTTGGAATTTCATTTTATTCTTTGCTACATTAAACAGCTTTAATCTTATTAGGGTATCTTCTAATAGTCTGAAGGTATTAGAAAAGGCCTCATATAAAGGCAGATATCTCCAAATGGTATTTTGCTGCATGATTTTATCAAGTTACCTAATAAGCTCCTTAATTCTTCAGACCCACTGTTTCTGAGTTAGGTTAAACATACCTCCTTCAGGTTCAAAATGTGTAAACTGTGTCTGATTTGCTGACACAGTGAAAGAAAGATTGGCATCATGTATCAATAATCCAGGATATGAAATGGAGACTCCTCCTTTGGTATTTTTAACATTTATTTTCCTTTCACATTGGTTCCACCAAACCCTGCATATGTGGAAGAATGATAGGGGAGAGCCCATGCTCCCTCATTTCCTTTCACATTCACAGAGATGCTGTTCATTGTGGGCAGTTATTAGGTTGTCCAAAGGAAATATATCTGCATTCCTATTTGCAACAGTTAATTTTTACATTCCAGTGTACTTGCAGTATAGAAACTTTTTCATTCAATTACGTTAAGGCCATGTAATTCCTTTCGACATCACTTGGCATACAGCAATTTTGTATAAGGGTTTAGGACTCAGTGTGGTAACTTGGTGAAGGAGTGTACAATAAAACTGTGTTTCTTCCTTTTAAACTTGAATTTGTTCGCAGCAGGATATTTTCAAGTTTAGATCTTTCTAACAAATGTAGACCAATCATTTACTTAGCTATGAAAGATGCTGTATTTGCATAAGATACAGTGCTTCATCTTATAAAGATTATTTTGTTTTCATCTATACAAACAGTAGGAAACACTTTGTGTTTAGCATCTAATTTGTTAATAAACTTAATAATATAGTCTTCATGTACAGCACAGTAGGAAATGTGCAGTAAGGATGCAATAATTCTGGGTAGGATTCTTTCCTGTTTTCCATTTTCTTTATCAAAAAGATACAGAATTTGTTTTCCCAGTTCTTTACATCTTCGTTATTTATCAGATATGCATACAGAATTCCCAAATAATAGAAGAAAAAAAATCTGTTCATGTCTGTCCAAAGATGATGGTTCTCTTTTTGGACTGATGTACCATATAGCTGCCTGTAAAAATACAAAATGAACAGGCATTGAGTAAATTCTGGGCAGCGCAAAATCCAGGTAGGGATTCTTTTGCTTGATAGTGATTACCTTTAATTAAAATTTTAAAAAGCAGTCATCTTATTTTGTGGATTTTTATTGGGAGGTGTTTGAAACGTTTTTCAATCTTTATTTCATTTAGGATAGTGGAGTTGTTCTTTGAATGGTTCATTCGAATTTAAATGATGCTTTGTTTGTATGGGGGTTGTTTGTGTCTTGATTTAGGACATTAGGCCAATTTGTATATTTGTATGTTAGGTTTTACTCCTGCCTGTAGTCTACTTACATATGCAATTTGTCACTAGAATTAATTTCTTATACTAATTTCTTGTTTTTTAAGAAGTATGAAGGTTCTTCAGTTGTCAATGTAATACATGTATTAATGTTTGAAATCTTGCATCAGCCTATTTCATTGGTGTCTAGGAAATCTCAGGTTCTTTGATTTTGAAGTGGTGATGGTGATTTTAAAATTATGTTAATGTCCAGAAAAGATACTGGAAAGGAAACTTTGTAAACAGAAAAAATACTTAATGCAGAAATGCATGATGCCTTGCTGCAGTGAAGTTCTAGTGGAGTAATTCTGATTTTCTGTTTCTTTTTTCCTTGAATTCTAGATTTATCCATGGCAGTACAAAAATTTTCACAGTCTTTACAAGATTTTCAGTTTGAGTGTATTGGAGATGCTGAAACTGATGATGAAATTAATATTGGTAAGTAGGCTCTTTGCTCTGCTTGCAGTAACATTTTTATAGTTTCTTATATATCTAGCATGTTATCAGAATTATAGTGGGGCAGTTCACAGTTATTTTTTAATGGTTCATGTCACAAAACCAGAAAAATTTCAATAAATAGAAACCATGCTGTTCCGGTTTAAAAATACATGTCAAAAAAGCTATGTCTTCATGTCAAAAAAGCCATGGGTTTTTTTTCATGGCAAAAAAGCTGTGTTTTCATGGCATAATTTGATTTATTGTAGTGGAAAGTATTCAGCAGTACTTTTGTCAGCTGAGTCAACTGTGAATCCTCTAAATTCTGCTGCTACTTTTATTGTGACAGTTTTCAGTGGGTTACTAAAAGGTACACAAGTTTCTATGATGTAACATAAGCCTGGAAAAAGCCACCTAAGTGCCTAGTAAGACGCAGGAAGTATTTAAAGGTCTAAAAAGAGGAATATGTTCATTACAACTTGTGCATTCCTGAGTATATGGTTGTCTGAACTTCTGCCAGTGAAATTTAGTAGCTGCTTATTGTTCTGTTTCTGCACACACCCAGAAATTCTGCATTTGCAGAACTGAACAGCTCAAATTGTCTTGAATGTAAGCCTCTTTAAGGTCATCAAAATATTCTTCCCTCAGCAGACTAATCCTGGAAATGTTTCCAGGATTCAGAAATTCAGCCACTCTTTACTGCAAGGCATTGCTGCAGTTGTAGTGATGCTTTTTTGCACAGTAGCACAGCAGCTGGAGTGCTTTAACCCCCACTGGTAAGAAATTTGGATTATAATCTATCTTCAGAATGGCTAAATTCAGTATCATGAGTCTTACATACCACATGGCCCCCATGTGTCTCCGAAAACATCTGAGAGGAAGTAAGATGGTTCTTAAAGAGTAGTAGCTTCTAAAAATAAATAATTTGGCTGTACAAGAGGGAACATAGGACTTGTTGGTATTTTTTTAAAGAGGTTCTACGTAATGCAGAGAGCAAACTCAGATTTAGCCTTTTCCAAGTGTATCTATTATTGTGATCTATTTTCAAGTCTCCTCTCCCTTCAATTTTTTCTTTTCCTGACTGAGTCATTGGACAGAAGACCTGAGCTGCTTGTTATCACTCGCAGGGTTTGCCTCATCCTCTCCCTACAACATTGTGGTAGTCAGAAAACTGTCATCAAAGATGACTGGTATTTGGTCACTGTCTTCCAATAACTTTTGGCAGGGGGGTGGGAGGGGAGGTTTAATTTCACTGACAGTTAAAAGTAGGGGAGTGACATCACTGAGCTGCTGCTACTCAGGTACAAAACTGCATGCATTCTTCAGGTGTATCCAGCTTGGAAAGAGAAATGGTGTGTATGTACTCTTTGGCATGCTAGATATTATTTCTTGGCTGTTAAAATTATATTGTAGATATATTTATAAACTAAATCTGCAGTATCTCAGTTATATGTCTTAGATTTGGTCAATAACTTTTTTAAAGACATACGATTTTGCATTTAAAATGAGGTGACTGAGAACAAAGGCAACATTCATTTTACTTTTAACCTAAACATAGCAAAGAAAAGGCATTTTATTTTTTGGACGTTAAACAGGCATTTAAAACTGTTTAGGAAAAAAACAGCATTCATGAAGCTTGACAGCTGATTTGTTTCACTTGAAGCTTCAAAGGGATTTCTAGCTTCTAAAGGACCAATCACTTGATGGATTGTCATACACACCAAAGAAGCTTGTAAGAGTAAAAGGTAAACTGACAGGAATCAAATTCAAGTCCAACAGAGCTTGAATGATACTGTGTGCTTTTATAGGGTAAGGCTAAATTTTTGATCTCCCTAGAGCAGTGACCTAGAATTTATCCATATCTTTAGCATGCCCCAACAAGATACGTTTGCTTATCATCAAAGACAGCTTTGTATAGATGAATCCTACTCTGTGCTTCCTTCTGCCTTCACCTCCTTTTTTTAAGAATGTCTGCAACTGTGCAGGCCAGTGGGAAGTTCTACTTCAGTCTGCAGTGATACTCTGACTTGATATGATTTGTAAAAACCTACCATATACATAGGGGCTTATTGTAAGGACTACATTTCTATTTCAAGCTTAGCATTGAAAATCTACCCTAAGACACCTTAGCATTGGAAATTCACCTCTACATAAGACTTCTTCTGTCAGGATGTGATTATTTAAAAAATAAAAGTTTCAGATTCTTTCAGCATTAAATGTAAGGGATTTAAGTGATTTTTTTTCTTTTTTTTCTTACCAGCTAAAAATATTTGGAATTGAATTGATAGCTCCATTAACAGTTTTTGAGGCAATACTGGAGTTGAGGGTCTCCCTTTAGTCACTAAGCAAAACACTTTTTTTTGGCTTCTTTTTTTTCCAGTCTAAGATCTAATAAAAGCAGTTTTATTTTCATTTCCTATAACGTGTGCATTTTTAGTTGCTCTCAATATAATTTATCTATTCCAGTGAGCCCATTACATGAAACACGTAAGAATTAGTAGTAGTTAAGCTTCATGACACTCCACATAAACAGAATTATAGTGGTCTTCATGCTTATTTTAATCCATCTTGTATTTAATCCAGTGATTTATTTGTTTGGGTGGGTTTTTTTTTTTTTAATTCCTGTCTTTGATTTCTAATTCTTCCATAGAAGGGGTGTTCTTCTTTGACAAAAAAAATCTTATCTGTGACTGTGGCTGTATAATGCATTTTAGGTATTTTTTTCATGTTGCTGCAGGTTAGCCAGATTTATCTTCATAGCCACTTTCAGACACACCATGCCTAGTTTAGAGTCATTTTATGCATGAGCTGTAGGCAATTTCTCTGACTTTCTTGGATAAGCAGACTGCCTTGTTCCTCAAATCATCTACAGCTTCTTTTTTGTTTTTAGTTGGTTTTTTAACTGTGAACATCAAAGGATTCAAGCTATAAAAACCTTTTCCGTTTTTAAGCTTTTTGCCAGAATATTTGGTTTGGGAAACAAGGTGTCCAGCTTTACTTGCTTTTCTTATTAAAAAAATAAAACAAGCTGGCAACAATTGCTGGTTTTGTCTCTTCCTCTGCTTTAGAATGCTCGTGGAAGCATGTGATCTGCAACAGTGCATGGGCTGTGCTATTTGATGGCAGAACATGGTTGTTAGCACCAGTTGCATGTGATTCAGCCAAGCTATAATTGTTTTTTGTGCCACTGAAAAGTTTTGCAGAAAATAGCATTTTCAATGCAAAAATAGCAAGATGAATGACAGAAAATTGATACTACTAAAAAGCCACAGTAATGAAGGTTTTATGTAACTTGCCCTTACTCTGAGAAGAGGGTGTTGCTTTCCTAATCTAAAAACTGTGCTTT
The DNA here is from genome assembly GCF_017639235.1 of Corvus kubaryi. Lineage (NCBI taxonomy): Eukaryota > Metazoa > Chordata > Aves > Passeriformes > Corvidae > Corvus > Corvus kubaryi. The sequence goes on from NW_024581076.1 coordinate 2,803,821, forward strand.
CCTCAGAAATACCAACACTTGATAACACTTTGCCATTTGCTTTTTAGACATATCACCCTGCCCCCTTTGTAAATATTATGCACAAAAATTAAATACTTAAGATTGACAGTGAATGTAAAGGAGGTCAGTAATTTGTCATGCCCAGTGGGAGTTCTGTGTAAAAAGGATGCAGGATTTTTACGTGTTTCACACCTTATAGGTAACACAGAATGTTACACAGATGGGACAGCTGCAAAAACTATGTTTTCATGATCATCTATATTTTTCCTCAGTATACACTACAGGCATAAATTTTGCAAGGAGAAGGTTTGCCCAGCTCCTCCTAGTGTTATCCAACTTGTGTCACCTGGATCTCTCCCCAGGAATTTCCCAGTTTTGATCCTCTTTTATTCTGTTTGTGTTATCTGGTTTGTGGCTGCTAGAGATGAAAATAATAAACGTTATTAACTCAATGGAATTCTGTCTTGTGCTTTTAACAAGTTTGTGTCTATTTTGTATTATGGCTAATTATATATCAGTGAGATCTAATATCTGCAGTGTAAGACCATGCTCTTCAGCATTAAAAAAAATAAGACAAATAAATACATGCCCATATTCTGGCATTTTATTTTATCTGTATCTGGTTTTTATTAGCATGTGCTGTTTAGGAAAGTGCACTGAAAAGCATATGTGTTTCACTCTGTAACTGCTGGTTTTGAAGTTTGGGGTTTTTTTTCCTGAAGAGAATTATATTATGACAGATGTTTCAGGTAGCATCAGATGCTTAATTTAAGAATGTAATAGGATTGTGATGATTTATGAAATCATTATTAATTGAGCCACAAAGAATAGGTCAAAAGTTCTAAAATGTGGTGTCTTTTCTTGTGGGAACTGAATTCTTTTCTTGCCACTAGCAACTGGTGATCTTTGCTGACTCACACCTCAAGTCATTCATGGGATTATTAAATTGCTAGCAACTAGCAATCTACAGAACTGTTAGCTCATACCTGGCAATTACGTTGTTTACAGCAGTTAGTTTCAAGTTGAACTTTGAAAAATCAACTCAAATGTACTGGAGAGAAAGAAGTCAAAACCAACCAAACAAATGCAGAATGCTAATAGTAGTTCTTTGTTAGAGTCCATTGCTGTGTTTTGCTTTCTTGTTCTAGCTGAGCAATGATGCCAGAAGCTCAGCCTTCTTTTTTTCTCATACTGGGCATCCACATGCACAATGCTTTTCAGTTAGCTTTTGCTCTAGCCTCTCAGAGAACTTGTCAGAGGACAACCATCCTGTAATTCAAAGCAGCAAATAGATCTGTACTGGGAAATTTATATATAAAACTACACAAAAAAAGAGGAAAAAAAGAATGATGTTTCTTTTTCCCCCCATCTCTTGTAACAATGTATAAGTTTAATTGACTTTAAGAGGTACCAAATTCCATTTTTAATGGTACGTACTGTGGATACAATGCTCTATTCAAATAAATAAGTTTAAAACAACAAGAAAATTGTATAGGAGCTTTATGCATGCCTAGTGTGTAGAGACAAATCTTGACAATCAGTCTATGGACTTGGCAATCTCCAAGTTAGGACATTGTCTTTTGGAGGTTCATCAGGAACCTGAGATGGTAGATGTCAGGTTGCTCATTATTTCAAGCCACTGTTGCTTGTGGTGTGTAATGGCTTCTTGAATTTGCTTGGCTCTTCCTGAATTATTTATTAAATGCAGTCGAGCCACCTACAGTCTGAATCACTTGGGTATCTTACAGGTCATCTCCTTAATTACTTGAGGTTAGCTTTCATGTTCAAGAAAGTTCTTTTTGGGGTTAATATTCAACCTACTTTGCACTGAATTTCCATTTGTAACCAGGCTTCCAAATGGAATTACCAAATTCTAAATAAGTCTAAAATTACTTCCACCATCTCAGGTCTACTACTGCCTTACTCAAAGCAAAGAAAGAACAGGATCTCGCCAACACCTTGAGGGCAGGGTTCTGGGGGTGGATTTTTTTAGCATAGGCATCATCCCAATAACTTTTCTAGTTGCTTGAGTTTGTTGACCTTGTGGAACACATTAGAGACAAATGTATTTACAAAAGGCAGTTTAATTTTAGATGGGTGGGGAAGGGTTGAGTCCTGAATTAGACTAGAAAGCTATTTACAATGGGGTGTGAATTTGCATAGAAAGGTTATGTGCTGCTTTTCCACAGTAATTACCTGCTTAGATTTGCCAGCTCTCTTCCTCCAGCTGAAAGAATGAATTTTAAGATTTAACTTTTTAGATTACTTTCAAAGCAACTTTGCATAAGCTACTTGTAAGATCACAGGACAGAGTTCTTTGGTACTCCTATTGGATTATTTTTATCTACAGAAGTTAAATGGTAGCAATTTATGGGAGGAACTCAGCACAATCAGGGTGTGAAATGCCTGAAGTGTTAGTTTCAAAACTGTTGATTCTGTTCCTACCATTATTTTTTTATCCATGTTGCATATTTGACAGTTTAAATAAATGCCACCTGTTTCCGGAATGCTATTGTTTCTTGACTTCAAGATGAGTGATTTTATGCTAGTGCTGGGATCCTATCAAGGCTTCAAAACAACATCTGCCCCAGAAAGTGAAGGTTGCCATTCTGTTGGTTGAGCCCAGAGCTCTTGTCCTTGTTTTGGAAGGTCAAATGAGGTTGACAAATCAGGAAACAAAATAATGGTGCAGTAAGTTTTTTATCTGTTCAGGAAGACAAGGTAAAATAAGATCAACAACACTTGTTGTCTTTGCTTCTTCTTCTCTTGGCTACCTATCAGAAGGTTGTTAGAATTTGCCTGCTTCATTCTTTGTTGACCTTAAGATGAGTATTCAAATGAAAAAATTAGATAGGTGTGGCTGATGCAGTTACTGCCATTCCTGTCTGTCCTACCTTTCTTCTGTGTCAGGAGTAGCTGACAGTAGTAGCTCTCCTGAGTCCCTGCAGTTTGCATCCTGGTGTACTAACAGAATCTGAAATTCGTGTTAGTTCATTTTACTGTATTGGACTGCAGTCTGTGGTGTCTCAGATACCACTGGCCTTGGAGTTCCTACTGTGCACAGAAAGAAGTTGAGGCAGGTAATGGACAACAACAACTTTGTTGTCCTGGTGCATTTTGCTAAGGAGTTGAGTCAGCATTTGATCTGAACAGCTGAGTAGATGAATGGACAAGTCCATGCCACTCACAGATAAAGATGGAGTAGCTTTTGTGTCTCTCATTGATATTTTGAACTTCAGGATTCTTGAAGGTGTATTCTACTTTATTGTCCTCATTCCATGCCTTTAACATACCTCTTTTCCCCTCCTTAGTCATTTAACTTCATTATTTCTAGAGTTGGACGTCCCAGTGGAAGTATGAATGCCTGTGGGGAGACAATCTTGAGGACTAGAGAGTTGCTTTATAGAGTTGTTTTGAAAATAATGAGTATGTACTTTTGATGCACATAATAGACTTCTAGTAAAATGGCATAACATTTTTGAGTTGTCAGGCTAGCATACCTCTTGAGAAAGAGGAACTAGTTTTCAAAAACAGATAATGGTTTGATCAACTCAGCTCTGAGATATTCATCTTCAGGTCTGAGCAAATAAATTGAAGGACTTGTACTTTCTGAAATCAAAATGCTTAGTAGAGATTAGAGTTTTAAGCACAGGAACTTTTTGATCCCTTTGTAGGCCTAAATGCAATAAAGCAGTTATGGCAAACCTAACATCTGTTGAAGTATTTGGTGCTATTTTTTCTAAACTCTTTCACTATTCAAGCAATAAATGCACAAAACTTTAAAAATCAAAAGAACAGTATTAATGATTGTCAGATGCCTTCTGAATATATTACTTTTGCTTTTACTTCCCCTATTTCAGCACCCATAAAGAGCCGCACACAAATAAGGTTTGTACAGCTGGGAAGATTAAAATACCAGGGTTTTTATCTTTAGTTAAAGTATGGATGTGCCTCTGAAAAATTGGGGATTGGCCAGTTCCATTTGTACCTGTTGGAACTCTAAACAACAATAGTTAATTTCTTCCCTCCCCCCCTTCATCGCAAAGGGATTTTTGGGGAAACAATTGGCAAAGGCATGGTTTTGTGAGGGAAACCATGGGTGAAAAAACGGATTGGGAATACACTGGGGGTAATAGGATATAGGATAAAAGGGAAAGGTGGGATTAGGAAAGGGAGACTGTAGGGACTGTTTATAATGTGGATATTGTCTAACATGACTACGACTTTTAGCATATATACTGCCTTTTACAGAAACACCATCAGGCCCAGTGACCTCTGCTGCTTGTAACCCTTTTCTACCTTGCACAATTTTGAACTCTACTACTTCTCCATCTCCTAAACTTGGGATGTATTTTTCAGGGTTATTCTTTTTAATAGCAGTTCCATGAATGAATATGTCTTCCTGGTTGTCACATCTCATTATAAAACCATAATTTTGTTTAACATTATACCATTTTACTATTCCTTAAACCTTAGCTACGATGATCTTTTCCTTTTTCCGAGTGGCTGCTGTTTTCTGTCTTGCTGTGTTTTTGCTTTCTTTTTTGCTTTCGCTCGCTTCCATGTTGGAACTGCCAGGGTTGTCAGTGCTGCTGGGGCCGTCGGGGCTGCTCGTGCCTGTGCACTCTTCCCGGGGCTGCATTTGGGGCCGCGCAGTCTGGGCCAGGCTGGGCTGCGCCGCTCAGCTCCCTGCACGCCAGCGCCTTCTCTGCTCTCAGCTGCGCTGCTGCTGCCTGGGGCTGCTCCCACGTCTCAGCCGGGCCCCCAAGCAACGACCCCCCCGCGCCCTGCTCCAGTGCGCATTTCGGCTGGGCACGGCTCCGCTCCTCTCACAGGGCTCGCTCCACCACCCGCTGCGCGGGGCCGGGCGGGCTCCTGCCGCGCCTCACTCTGCTGCCGACACTGCGGCTCGCATGGCTCCACCCGTGCGGGGGAACTGCCTCGCTGCTGCTCAGAGAGCGCTCGGTGCACGTGGCCGAGGCCAGACGGTCCCTGAGCCAGGCTTCCCTTTGCCAAGACACAGCTGACATTGCTCAACAGTCTCGGTAACTTAATAATATTCACGAAAATATTCTTCCATCGGCATATATTTTGACTCAGAAATTAACTGTGTCCAAACGCTCTTCCAAAAGTCTTTGGTAAGAATCAAATCCCAAGAAACGTAGAAAAAGTTCTTAAACAACCATGCCAGGAAGTGTTTCAGTTCCTTTTGAGCTTGAATCAAGCTAAAATTTGCAAATCGTTGTTCAAGAATCTTTTCAAGTTTAAGATAAATGTCCATATGCAGCTCGGAGAGCCAAGACTCTTTCCATGGTTCCTCCATAGTTTAGAGATGGAACAGCAAAACGAAAACAAGAAGAGAAATCCAGAGTTTACTCACAAATCAGTCGCTGTCCCTAGGGATCAGGGATCGTTCTGCCCGCAATTCTCTACCATTTGTTACAGTGTGGATACTGCAAGACGTGTATCAGACAATGAGGCCTGTGGAAAAGAAATACATATGGACGGATTCTTGGTAGATGTTTCAGAGATGTTTATTTCTCCAGCCGCGTGGCCAGGGCTCTGCCGAGGAACTGCTCAATCACAGGACCAAGGGTCCTTCTGCCCGCGCAGGGAACACAAACCAACCGATGGGGAACGAGGCTGAGCAGGGGCAGGAAAACCCCGTGTCTGTGCCCTCAGGGCCCCTCTCCCAGGACCACATGGCAGGGGGGAAGGGACCCCGACAGGTAGAGATTGTTGAATTAAATGAACTTCTATGATACAGCAAGTCATGCTGTTACTTTTCAATAGGGGCCCATTCAAGCTGCTATTTTTTCAAAGTAGGTCTCCAGCAGCACTTTAAGATCGCTTCTTACCTCTTAGACAGAATTTGATTTATTGAATATTGTTCCCCACGCCTGCTGAGTTGTGCAGTTATGGAGCTCAGCCCCATTGCTGTGCATGTGGCTCCATCAGGTGGAAACAGAAGCTGATGTCTCTTCGACAGGTACAATAATGTAAAACTCCATTTTGTAGTGTGGCATAGAGATGCAGTATTTCTTAATGACCACTTATCTAAACTCTTACTTTATTCTATCAGAACAGGGCAGAAATGGTGTATTTGTTGTGACTCATCCCAAAAGCCTTCACCCCTTCACAGAAGTGTAGAGGAAAGGGGAGAGACAAGAAAAGTGTTACTGATTTGTAGACAGGTTTTGATGTAGTGCTCTGTGAGGGAGATCCTTCTCATGTTCCTAAGAAAATGGAAGAAATTATTTAGATTTAAAATGTTTTTGCTGGCACTCCAAGATACCATGTTTTGGTAGAGGTGATATAGACCAGTAGAGTCTAAAATGGGCTTTTTCTACCACATCTTTGCTGTGTTGAAGAATTCATGCTACACAAGAATTTACACAAGGTAAATTTTCCAAATTGTATGATATATTTTCAAAATCTGTACTGCTTTTATAAATAAAGTAGAATACTAACACAGGGTAGATATGTTGCAGCTGTATTATTAATAAAGTGTTAAAAAGTGTATGGTGAAAGTGGAATTAGTCTTTGGTGTGTGTTTTTGTTTTGTTTTTACAAACATTCTGTGGGATAGATAGCCATTATGAACTTTAACAATCTTTCAGGACTCTCAGAAATGTTTTGCCCTTGCTTGATCTATTTAGAATTTTCTAGTTGTATTTGCTTTGTGAGGTTCTGCATGAGTAGGGCATGGCAATTTACTGATACTAAGTAATTGGATTTATTTAAAGTGTGTAGCATTGCATGTCTTCAGGTTATCTCTCCAAGTATTGTGTTTGACAAGTGCTGACAGGAAATCTGGGAATTCTAGATAACCTGACTTTCTTGCAAAATCTTCTTAGTTTGTGTATAAATATGTAGTTTTCTGTACAGACTTCTGTTGAAAAGTAGTGGAGTGGAAAGTGTAAATGTTATTGGCTCGAAGAGTTGGTTTAACTTTTGTACAAGGCTTGTATTTTTATGTTTAAATATTTGTGACATGATAGCTACTTTTTATAGCAAAGAATTCTCAAATATCATGCTGTTTGTAACTGGATTTAGATAGTTACCCTGACAGAGGTTTGTTTCTGTAATGGGGAAAGGATTTTTACTTCTAATAGCAGCCGTACACTTTATGCTTTACATATGTTTAGAAAAAAAACTTCAGAAAATACCTTGCTATATTTGTTCATTAAGTTTTGCAAAGTGAAAATTTTATTGAGTTAAAATTGCCTCATATGGTATGTACAAGTTATGCTGTCCTGGCAAACACATTTTGCAGAGCTTTGGGCTTCAATTAAGCTCAGATCTTGGTTTGCTGCCTTTTATGGTTCTCATATTGGCCTGCAGTGTGAGGCACACGTGTGATGCTCAGGTGGGAGGTTCCATTCTTACTGTGGAATCACTGGCCTCTTCTGCTGGTTTGTCTCACCGTTATAGTGTGACAAAACCCAAATGCTTGTGCCTGGTATATGGCCAGCAATTAAAGGCCTTTGAAACTTTGTGGGGAATGCTGCCTGGAATATACAGGGATCAAATGCTATAGACCAGGGGAGGCCGAGTGGGGAGATTGTTGTTGAGTATCTGATAGTTTCATTGTTGGTTGTGTTTTCATGGGGAATTTGGAGCACTTACTACCATCTCTCTGTCCTAATACTGTGAAGAGCCAAAACGCTCCTAATTATGATGCGGAGGAAAAATTACCACTGAATTTACTCTTGAGTTTACAATGCCTTAATTCAAATGAAACAGAGAGAGCCCTTGTGGTTTCTTTACTTTTAGTTACATGTATTTGAGTAGCTGTGCCTTGATAAAATTCTCTGCTTGCCAGTATGTAATGAAAGATGTGATCATATTTGGAGAACAATACATAGACCTTAAAGCATAAATTTGGTCATAAAAGGCTTAATTTTGTAATTTTTCTTGCTTACTCATTTGTGTAAATTCTTTGCAGAAGCTTTAAAACAGGCATTTGTCATCTCTGTCTCTTTGCTGTTATCATACTTCTATCATACATCTATAATGATTTTTTTGGCAAATTTGGGGTTATTTCTGTGATGTAGCACACTTATTTTCAATAATTAAAAAAATTTGGCAAAATATCTTTCCTCACAGTTCAAGGAGGGAATTGCCACAGGAAAAAAAATTACCACTGAAACTTGTGCTCCCTGGGAGATGCTTCAAAATCTGAAAGATCATGGTACTATTTGATATAAAAAGCATTGGATTAAGCCCTTGCAGACTTCATGTACCAGACTAATTATGGAGCCAATAGTAAGAATGTTCATTTATTGCATCTGAAATAGCTTCACATTGTCTGCTCTAAGAATGTCTTGATTCTATCACAAGAACAGTACAGACCAGACAGGGTTGTCTGTACCTTGGTGTGCCTTCCCGTGATGGAAGTCTTCAAGGAAATTTGTAGTTATTTGGACTGTAATTTAAACCACTGTCTTCTGGCAGAAATCACTGTCACTTTGAGAGTGTATTTCCATGCTGGGGTATGTTGATGTAATCTTTAAACCTCTACACTTGAATTTTTGTTTCATCCTATGTCTTTTACTACCAGAAGTGCATTTCATTGTATTATAGGAAGGTACAAATAGCTTTTTTTACTGTTCTTGTGGAGGCTGTGATAAATGTAAACACAGCCAACAGGAATGCATGAGGTCTTTATTACAGATCCATAAAACCTGATACCCAGATTAGGGAAGTAAGAGAAACCAAATGGAGAGGATAAGGCAGCACATCCAGTAATAATTTTCCAAATTTAAAATGAGATTGAAACCCCATGAAGAAATGAACCATTATCTTGATATTCTAACTTCTTTTTTCACAATGGAATCTTCTAACATAATTCATCTCTTGACACCAATACTCAGCTTAAAGTTCAAGTATATCTGACATGCTGCAAGCTTGAAAACTGGAATTTACATAAATACCTAACTGATATTACCTTAAACCTTAATAAAAGAAAGCAGTTGCTGCATTTCGTCTATTATCTTGGGAATGATACTCAAAAGGGTACAAAATAACAAAGATAAACATTGATTTCAAAATCTGTACTCCTCTCCTATTTCGTCATCTTTTCTGCCTTCCCGGTAAATATTACTTAGGGTACAGAGCTCAGTCTTCCAAGCCAAAGTTTCTCCAAAAATGTTGCCACTTGGAAAGTGAGGGAAAATGACATAGGGTAGAAATAGTGGAAGAAATAGCGGTAGGTAAAGAAAATAGAAAACCTGAGCAATAATTGGGAAGATTTATCAGACGTATGTCTTTTTGTCCAAATACAGGTTTTCTGAAAATGTGTTTTAAAAATAAAACCAATACCTGTTTTCTGTAGGAAAATGTTGCAGTCAGCTTGCACTACTGTTTTTAAAATCATGTTACAAAGGCGCTTCAGCCCAGTCAACATTAGTTATAAAATGCTTTGACACCAATACTCTGCTTAAAGTTCAAGCACATTTGACCTTTTTCATAATTTGCATAAATTATTCTTTATTTCTGTTTGTAGAGTAAGGTGTTGATCCTTCAGCTTGTTCCCATTGGGCTCAACTGTAATTCCCTTTAAAGCTCTAGGTAATTGTACACTTTTAATGTTTTATATGCTTAATTCTGTAGGAGAAACAGGGACAAAAAAAGGATCATTAACAAATCAGTCCAGGTCATGACAGTGGTAAAGGAAACCTCTGTTGTACAAGGTAAGGCTCTATTTAAAATCACAGCCAACATATTGAAGGACAAAGAGAATGGCAGGCTTTGGGAGTCTTTTTTTCGAGACAGTCCTCCTCTTGCATTTCCATTTTGTAATGTGAAAATGCCGTAGTGGTGATATTTTGTGACATCCAATTTATTTACCTTCTGATAGACATTACAGTTCCTCTGTGGCTTTAATGACAGCCACAACTCTTGTTAGGTACAAATTACTGAGAAAGCAGATGATTATCTTCATATCTGTTGTGGCCTGTCAGTGTTACTATGAAATGTTTCCTTTTTCTGTCTGAAAGGAAGCCTTTTGTTGCTACTCTTGTTCTGCCTACTATACCTCCCCATCACCACCACCTCACATATTTTTTCAATGTCCTAAAGCCATAGAAAGAAGAATGGAAATTTTATTTGCTGTTGTGATTTGTTGAAAAACTGCTTTTCATGGCTGCAATTAATGTTAATCATTAAAAGCTCTGGAAATACAACTGTGAATTAACAACTATTTAATAATACATTTATTTTAATTTTAGAATTGGAAAAGAAAGTCTCTTCTCCCAGCCTTCATGGATCTTACATTGACTCTGCTTTCTCATGGAAGTCTAGTAAATAAGTGTTAATCCTTAGAAAATATCCTTATGGGCCACTGGTCTATCTTGAATTCTGTTTCAGTGATGTATTATTCACAGGGAAAAACTCCCTTCTAGACTTTAGCTGGAGTTTGTGCTCAGGCATGAATTCGGTGCCTGCTATAGCAAGTCTGTGCTAGGTATGACCAGTTCTGGAGGATGTACTTCACTGACCTTCCTGCCAAAGAGTACTGGGAGCAACGTACAGCACAGTCGTGGCAGTTCCTCAGTCAGATCAGGAAGATGTAAGGAAATCTCTGACAGTCTTGCTCATTTTTGCCTTTCATACAGCAAGGTGTTATAAGAACACATGTCATATATCTGTATGAATTATTTTTTCCATGCTGGCATTGACATATCTGAAGACGGTGTTGGTATCTGCTCATAACGCTATAAAATCTTGTTCTGTGTACTTTATTTGCATAAATTGTCTATGCATCATTTAAGGCTGCATGTGTAAGTAGAAATTAAACCAACAGTCCACAGAAAAGAATGTTCAGTTGTATTGTCTTCCACAGTAGCTTTTCATTTCTGTCTTGGGTTGAACATTACCTTCCAAACTTGGCTTTATGTCTTTGAGTTCAGTATTGGTCATGCAAGACTATTATATGTGTCATACACTTTGTTAGCCTTTTCTCAGTACATGTAGATGATGTCATATCTCCTGTGTGACATTTAGTAGGACAGTGTGACACTGAACTCTTTAATATTAAGCTAAGGTTGATAGAGTAGCTTCAGTAATTTCCACAGACATGCTGTTTTAAGGTGAAGCATTCTCTACACAAGTATATAGCAAAAACTTCATGAGATTCATTATGTGCATTTTTTTTCCTATGAACAACAGAGTTGATTTCAATGCAGTAAACCAGATTTCTAGTGTGTAAATGAGTCATATTTTCAATAATGCATTCTATAAATTCACATAAATGAATCTTTATCCTTTTTTACTTCTCCCTCATTCACTTAATTCTACATCAAGATTCAATTCCCTTTAGACTATGTGTGCAGTTGTTGCGGAGTTGTACCGTGTGTTTGAAATGATAGGGATTTTGGAAAAAAAAGGACATTGTTGATCTACACCATTAATGTTTAAGCTGTTGGTACTGTTAGTTTGTTTCTTTATGAAGCAAATTAATTAAGAGACTTTTCATTTAAAAATTAGAGTTGCTTTTTTTTTTTTTTGTAAATGAAATAAAGGGAGCCCTTTCTCCTGAACAAGGGAAATTTTGCACCACATGATTGTTGAGTTGGGAACACTCCAGAGAGAGCAGCTGACAGCCTGTTGTGATTGTGATGAATGAGACCATAAGTGTGCATCTGGGTACACATATAATTGTTTTTGCTTCTTGGGCATTGCTTTTCACAGGCATCATTTCTGTCATGATACCAAATGTATCTTACAAGTCCTTTTGAGTAGCCCTTAAATAAAAAGCAGACTGTAAAACTGTTGGGATTTTCTAAGTTAATATCGCCTAATGACTTAGAATAAAATATTGAGTCAGCACTTTGTTTTTCTTTAAATGGCCCACCAATAACAATAATTCTGTATGAAAACAACCAAAAACACCTTTATATTTAATATGCTAGGCTGCATATTGTACTTCATATTATTGGTGTGTTTTCAGAATTTATTTCTTATCAGCACATTCCCATGACATTTCCTCTTGCAAAATACTTGACTCTTCTTCCTCCCACCCCCTTTTTTGTTTACAAAGTTCAGTTCAATTCTTCTGTGTCTATTCTGATTAAAAAGAAGTGGATTTAAAAAAATGTTGTAGCGTTACTAAGAAAAGATTGTGAGGCTGGTGTGTAATGCCTGAGTGTCCTGACAGGCTGCATCTGACACAGATGGGTCGTATTTCTAAATCTTCTGGTTTTTAACTGCACAAAAGCACCTCCAGTTGTTATTGTTGGAATATCTGTTTGTTTCCTGTTGAGAGCTATGAATCCAGGGTTAGATGTGTGTACCCTGTGCCCAGGGTTCATGCTGAGATCCTGATGAGGGGACCAGTTGTGGAGGGGAAGGACGCCCCTGCCCAGATCTCCAAGGTGCCCAGTGCCCTGTGGGTGAATTGCCTGGGAGGCCTGACTCCCCTCAGTGACTCTGCCCTCAGCATCCCTCTGTCTGCCCAGCCCCAAACTGAGGTGAGGCAGAGCTGTTGCCTCTCTGCAACCAGAGGGCTCTGTGGGAGAAGAGGGGAGAAAGAAGGAAAAAGAGTACACTGGGAAAAGAGGAACAAGCACTCTCCTTCCTTTTCCCCCTCCCACTGCAGCTTCCAGCACAGCCAAAGTTCTCTAAGGACAGACCCTGGCTTTTAATGAGGCCACACTGAGTGGGGGTTGTATGAGAAGAAGTGTGTAATAACATGAAAGATCAGAAATACTGCAGTACTCAGGGGTATTGTAGGAGAGCTGACGTGGATAAAGCCTTTCGTGATCTGCGTGGTGACGTTGCGAGGACAGAGTGGTGACCATTGTGGTCACCAGAGATGTCCATGTTGCAGAACTCTTGTGTACTGGGTGTGCATCCTTCACTATCCTCTGAATAACACAATGCACATGTTCTCCCTGTGAACCTCCTGAGCAGGGGAAGGACATCCCATGGCTGTATGCAGGGATGGATGTGGATGTTGGGCAGTGAGCAGCAGAGGTGTAGTCAGTTTTGATGCAAAGGTGTCTTTGCAGTCACAGTCTCATAAGATCAGGGGGATGGTTTGTCTTAGTGCTGCTGAAGAGTGTATGTTCTGTGTTCTTAATGAAATTTTGACCTTTATAATTCCCCAAAGGTGAGCCAGTGGGGAGGAGAAGATGGAGACAGTTTCTCAGTCTTTAGCTGAGGCCCTGTACAGGTGACAGACTAGTACCTTTATATTAGTGTTAAATATTGAGGAAAATCTTGATTTGCACACTTACAGAACATATTTTATATGCTTTTTTTCCCTGTGGCTGGCCTGAATTTATTTAAATCCTAAGCAAATGTTTCAACTTTGAAACTAAAAAACTTTCTGGTTCTGCCTTGAAATTCAGAAGATGAAGCAAAAGCTTCTCGTACTGGTTTTGTGTTCTGGTGTTTTGTTTTCTTTTTACACCCCCCTTCACCCCCCAATCCACCCCCCACTTCCTCATAGTTTAGCCATGTCTGTCTGGCTAATAGTTTATTTAGCTTTTAGCATTTCATATTGGTTATTTAGGTATTCTTGAGTGTAACTCTCTACAGATCCCTAGTCAGGTATAACCAGTCAGTTCATCATCTCATTTCTTTGCCTGTTTGTTTTTCATGGGATATTATGAGCTGATTAAGAGATTGAGTTAATTCTGTGGTTATCAAACTAAAATTCTTGATATTGACATAACTGGCAAAATCTTATGGTGCCTGTGTTCTCAGGAAAATATGTTAAAGGAAAAGACTCAAGGCCCAAGTAGATGGATGTTTAACTTACCAGGTGTATTTGGACTAAACCAAGAGCTCATAATGGGGAAAAAAGAATTTGTCAGCAAAAAATGACTTAGAGGTCAAGATACGCAAGTATAACATCATAGTTGCAAAAAACAGACTATGTAAGTTCTTGCAGAAGAAAATTGGAACAAACAACAAAGTGTTCTTCAACTTTAAAAGTTAACAGAGAGAAAGGGGAATGCAAGGGTGACCTCTGCAAGGTCCGGATGGTATAAAGGATAGAAATTATTTGGGAATGGTCCAAAAACTAAGTAGCAGTTCATGAATGCAGACAAGGCAGTTAAGGCAAGCCAGATACTAGTTCCTTCTTAAAGGATCTGTTCCAGTGCTTTCTAGAAAATGTGCTTATTTCCTTAAATCTTTTAGGGAAGTTGAGAAGGGATAAAGCCATATTACTGGAGACTGAAACAATTGTAAAAACATTTAAGAAGATGTAAAAATAACTAAGAGGAGGAGTTCCATTAGCATACCCTCAGCGCTGTGTATTGGTTAACTGTGAAGACTTTTTCAATCCTGTTTTTTTTGAGAAAATCTGTGGTTTGATTCCATGTTTGTTTTTTCTCTCTTTCAAAATAATTGAGACTGCCTCAAGTTTAATGTGAGAAGCTGCAGTATTTATCAATATGTATTCTGATTTCAGAGCTTTAAACCATAAAATTTAATATCCTGTTGTTGGTAGCAATTACTGCTAGCTGCACCAGGAGAAAGTAAAAAGAGATACTTAACTTTCTTCACATGATTGTTCGCTGGGATTGTCGCCTGTGGGACTGTGATGCTGAATCTGAATAACCCTTATACCCTTGAGAAAGTAATACAAATGTAAAGAAAGGGTTTTTTTGACAGGTTTGCACTACATGCTTAGATGAGAATGAAGTCTTAAGAGTTTTCAGAATGTTTTCCTCTTTCTTGCCCTCTTTTAGGGGTTAATTCTTGTATTATGTTTCCATTGACTCTGCTTCAGCCCTTTGACTTCTATTTGAAAACAGTTTTGAGCAAAGACTCTGTCACAGTTGTAACAGAATTCAAAGCTTATAAATCAATCATCTGTTTGGGTCACCTGAGACCTTGTTCTCATAAAACATAAAGCCAAAGATCTGTTAAATATAAACACTTGGCATTTCTTCTAAAAAGTTGACTTTCAAGTATTTACTCAAATATTTTTCACAGTTCTTGCAAATACTTGTTCTCCCACCTTAGTGGGAGAAACTCAATTCTTTTCTTCATTTTCCTTCTGCTCCCAGTATGCTAAAGTGAATTTTGTGGCTATGAGTAGAATTCTTTTGTTTTGAGACTGATCCTTCCATGTTTCAGGAAATTCAGTTTGCCATATTCCATTTAAAAAACTATTTTTAAAATACATACGACTCTTAAGACTCGGGTTCTTTTTCTTTGCTCTTTACCTGCTGCTTGATTCAGTCTGTATCTTGTTTAATGGCTACTGATTACATTGCAATACTGTGTAAGAGCAGTATTTTATCACTGTAGCTTCCATCCAGGTAACGGACTCACCTGGTCATAAAATCTCATTTTAAGCAGAATGTTTTTTTCTTTGTTTTCCTATCAGCCCAGTCATTGAAGGAGTTTGCTCGGCTCCTGATTGCTGTTGAAGAGGAGAGAAGACGACTGGTAAGTTTGCTGGCAGTAATCTTGCCTTGGGCCTCTCCTTGTGTAAAATAGTACACTTTTTTTCTATCCCCCTCAAGTCATTTTTTAAGATTTTATTTGCGTAGTAGAGGTTAAGTATTTCATAAGAATTATTTGGAATTCTTATGCAAAGGCAGAAGTGTACTAGCACAAACTACAGCAATTTTTAGTAAACTGTTCAACCAAAGACTTTTGCATCGATTTAAAAATTGTTTTCTCCCAACTTCCTATCTCCCTGCTCCTTGACCCAAAATAACCTTTGAATGCTGCTGTACCTTTCCCTTCCTGCAAAGAGCTTATACTGGAGATGTAGATCTATATATTTAATGAAATACTCTTGAGTGTTGTCCAGTGAATGTATGTTAGTAATCCAAGAATATGATAATTGATAAGAGAATGCAAATTCATCAGTCACCCCAGAGAAACTCTTGTAGAATACATTATGGATCAGACTTGTCAGTCATCCATTGATATGGTGTCCTTATGCCATTTGAATCTGTAGTGTGCTCTCATTTTTATATTTCTGTTCAAATATAGCTTTGTTAAAGAAGTTTTAAGTGTATTTTCATGCAACTATTTAAAAAAAATAATACCAGGTAAGCAGTGAAGCTGTTTTTTTCGTTACTTGGGAGACAGTCATGAATAAATGAGTGAGCTAAGAATTAACATCAGTAGGGGATTTTTAAATATTGTGAAAGTTTAACTAGCTCTAGTCCATCCAATGACTGACTGTCCTGGTTTTCCTTCCTCTTATGGGTACTCAGGGCATTGAGGTAGGGCATTGTATTTTGCTTGACAAATAAATAACCAAAGAATTGGTCTCCCACTATTTCTGTTTAGATAAATATTTTAAAGTGGCAAAGTCATAACATTTATTCATTACAGTTGCATGGTTAGTATCACTTAAATGTATAAAAATATAAAATTTTTTTGCTTCATGCTAAATATTTTTTCCTGGGTAGCTGGAAGAATGAGGTGGCTGTTCTGTACTTACCACCTTAAAAGTTGGTTAGCAGAACACTTATTAATTCCTTAGTTAAACAATGTTTTTAAATTAATAGCTTTCCAGTTTAAGTTAAAGATTGTTATGAGCTAACTATTAGAAAAAGAAAAAGCAATGAATAGGTGAGGGTTTTATTTTTCAAGCTCATTAGTCTTTCATAATATGTACCAATAATTTCCTATTATTTTCTCTCTTTTTTTTTTCCCCTCTTTTTTTTCCCCTCAGAGGAGTCACTACCTGTTTCACTTTTAGAAGTTTATGGCCTGTCTTTGGTTTATAATTTGGTCTTGCTATATAATGTGTTTGTAAAAGATGTAGGAAGGCCTTTAGCATACAATAAGGAAAAGAATATTAATATTGTTAAGCGAAAAAAGACCAGTCAGAGGGAATGGTTCGTGGTGGGTTGACCCTGGCTGGATTAGAGGTACCCAGCAAAGCTGCTCTATCACTGCCCTCCTCAACTGGGCAGGGGAGAGAAAATATAAGGGAAGGCTCATGGGCTGAAATAAGGGCAGGAGAGATCACTCGGCAGTCACTGTCATGAGCAAAACAGACTTGACTTGGGGAAATCTGTTTAGTTTAAAGACAGTCAAATCAGAGTAGGGTAATAAGAAGCAAACCCCAAATCTTAAAGAAACTTCTTCTCACCCTTCCCTTCTTTTGAGGCTTAAATTTAATCCCAATTCCCTACCTCTTCCCTGCCAGTGGCACAGGAGGGCCGGGAATGAGGGCTGCAGCTGCTTCCTCCTCATGGGGAGGACTCCTCACACTCCTCCTTTGCTCCAGTACTGGTCTCTCCTTTGGGGGACAGTCCTCCATGAAATTCTCCAACATGAGTCCTTCCCGTGGGCTGCAGTTCTTCATGACCTACTCCAGCATGGGTCCTTTCCACAGGATTGAGTCCTTCAGGAACAGGCTGCTCCAGTGTGGGTCCACGCAGGGTCTCCATGTATGGAGGAGCTGCTCTTGACAGAAAATCATTGTAACCAGCTTTTCACTCAGTTTCAAATAACTTCATTCTGTTCTCATTCTCTGTCCAGAATGAGAATGTTGAGGACACAGAGTTCTCATGGTAGTTATATTTGCATAACAAAATTTATCAAACTTAGACTTTCTCTGGTTTTAAAACGTTTGAGCTGCCTGTTGGTGGAATTTGTTTAATTATTATTGGAATAAAAGTATCACCTTTGTCAAATGTATGGTTTTTTAATTCTTCAGTCTCTTACTGCACTTTTCTACATGTCATCATAGAATCCAGAGGTCCCTGTGAGGATCAGTGTGCCAAACAGATTCCTTGTATAAGTTTTTTGCTTTACAAACTTGTAATTTAACTGTGGAATCTTCAGAACACTTTGGTTATTTCTGAGGAAGTTTGGAGCATTATTCATACACTTAGGTTTCTCTGCTCGAGGCACTTCGAGTCAGCCAATTTGCAGATTAGTGATGATTTTAAACAAAGTTCTCAGCTGATGGAAAATCTTGAGACATGGGATGCAGGTCTTTAAGAAATTGGTTTCTTTCTGCATAAAAAGAGAAAGCTTGCAAAAGTTATAAAAAAAAGAGCTTGTTCTTTTTGACATTTTGTAGAAGGCTTGGAGAAAAACAGCTAGGCAATGTTGTGGCTATTTATGGATACACTTCATCATACCACTTTCAGCTTTCTTTTAATTCTTGTAGCATGTGACAGTAAGAGACACTATTGTATTACTGAATGCAGGATGTATGAGAATATGGAATGACAGATACTAATTTTGCATACCAACTAATGGCCTTGTTTCCCTGCCTTGAACTTTATTTTGTTAAATTATGAGCACACATATACATACATTAATCAGATTTGAATATGGAAAGTATATATTCATAGAACCAATTTATTTCTCATCTGATGCCTATTAAATTCTTCATAAGTCAAATTATATTTTTGTCTTGGTGAGCACAGTGTTGGAGTGCTTGTCTACAGAATGTATAAATGAAGTGTTTCCAATGGTCAAGGAAATAGTTTGAGAGGTGTTTAGCAAGTCTTCTGTCCTTCCTGCATGAAGAACCAGAAGGAACTATATTTTTTTTATTTAGAAGAAGCTAATGAAGCAAGACATTATGAACAGTATTACTGGGAAAAACACTGAAGTATAAAGTTAAATGAAAATGTGTATCACATAAATATTCTGTTGTGTAAGGCTTTGTAGCCATTATTACTGGCAGAAGTAATAATATGGTGATTATTGCAAGTCAGTTTCTTTTATCCTTGTCTTTTATTTCTTGATGCTAGAAAATTGACTGGTATTCAGAGAAACCAGAGGCCATGCACCACACATTTCCTCTTAAAAAGCAAATAAAGGAAAAACTAATTCATAAGATACCTTCTATGATATACAGCCTTAGGTTTGGTATCTGTCATTTTGTGGTGGTGTTAATTTAGTGATGCTGTTGGTAAATGGCACATTAAAAAAACCCAACCAAACAGCACTACTCTTGGGCTTCACATGTACTATAAATAGGGAAAAAAGTCAGATTCCTCCCCACTGCGTTTCCAACGGCTTCAGCAGCGAGCCACCAGGGATGTAGAATAATGACCTCTATTTCCTAGTGTTTATTAGGGAACAATAGAGATGATATAATTTAATCCCATGTGAATGTTTGAACCTTTATCAAGGGAACTTACTTAAAATAATTTCCTTCCTCTTTCACTGAATTTGCATTCTTTCTGTTAAATAAGTGATATATTTTATTTTAAAGATTCGTATTTTATTTATGCTTCCTATTCATTTGATATTGTTAGTAAAATTAATAACAAACAGAAATTATCTGAGAGTAAAATAAAATGCTACTTCCTTTTCCTTTCATAGGATTATTCTGTGCTAATGTAAGTATAGATGAACTGGTTCATGCTACTGGTCCTAGAGATCCCCTATGAATTTGAAGCATTGAATGAGTTCTCTTGAGTGTTCATGTTACTGTGCTGGAGCTCCCTGATTATTTCTGAGAGTTTACTAAATCCAAGATTGAAATAGGCTCTTAATTCTTACATTCCTTGCTATTTATACAAGTTCTTTTTGGGTTGTTGGCTGGTGATGAATGGTCCCAGGGCTTTTTCTCTCTGGCATCATGAATCTGTGAGATTCCTGACCAATATTAAATACTCCAGGGGATAGCATAAAAATTCTGAAGTGGATAGTTTTGTACTATCCTCGATGAATATTTTTCTTTGTAAAGTCTGCCTTTTTGTATCTAATAATCTTCATGCTTCAGACAGTATCTCATTTTTGTGGACTTTTTTTGTATTAACTGGATGTTCTCATTGTGGTTCTGTATTTGCCCTCACACAAGGGGTCTGATGCTATCTGCTTTCAGGGAAGGCATCAAAATATTCAGTTTCAAAAGCTGCACTTGAAGAATAATTGAGCTGTTAAAACCTGGAATGGTACATAAAATCAGATACTGAAGGACACAGCATGTTGTTGAGCAGAATTAACCTTTTCCCTATAATGCAAAGTGCGTTACAGATTCCATCAGAAGAGTAAGCAGTCTCCTATCCACAGGGCAGCTTATTACTCAGTTTATACAAGGGAAAAATAACATTGCATACTCCAGCACCCTGAGACTGCAGAACAAACCCCTGGCATTTTGTTTTGCATGGTGTCTCTCTCAAATTGCAAAAAAATAATGTTTGATGGTGTTTTGATCTACTTGGTAACTGATTTCAGTGTTTTTCACCTCTCGTACAAGATTTGGCATTTAAATTAATCTCCTTGGTAGGAATCTGCCAGCAAGAACAGTGAAAGCATGTTACTATAAGTGAAGGAAATCACAACAAATAAAGGGACTTCTTTGAAGTTACAACTGTTTTTTTGTTCCTTTATTTTTGTTGTTCCTCCTACTCCCTCTCCCCCTACCATGTTTGCTGTTTAATTAAAAGCACATGGTTTTAGTGGGTTTCAGTTTTTTCCTGATATTTAAGATGACTGTACATCCTGTTGAATCATTATGGTAGCGTGGACTGTTTTGTTAACCTAACTTCTTTGGAAAAACTTTCTGAATTTGTGCATCTGATTACTAACTTGGAAATACCACTTTGAGATTTATATTGAAGAAGGATCAGTAAATCAGTACTGAATTTTTAAATTTTCTTATAAAAATTATTTTTATCTACATTTATGTATTTATTTTTTTACCTTTTCTTCCTCCAATTTCACTCCAGGTTTAGCAGACAACATATTTGATATTAATTACAG
Organism: Corvus kubaryi; assembly: GCF_017639235.1. Classification (NCBI taxonomy): domain Eukaryota; kingdom Metazoa; phylum Chordata; class Aves; order Passeriformes; family Corvidae; genus Corvus; species Corvus kubaryi. Next base: position 2,824,485 of record NW_024581076.1, read on the forward strand.
AAAAAATCCATGTCTTTGGCAAGGGAAATTCTGCAAGATAGGAAAATACTGATTTCAATGGTTTTGTTAAATTTTAAATGGTTTTTTTTTTCACCAGCTTGTTGTTCTCTGACAATCAGGCTAAGTTTTAGAAATCATTGGGAAAATTACTGAAAACAAATCACATGCCTTCATAAACATTTTTGGGGAGCCCCCATTTTGAATACTTGCTGTATGCCGTTTTGGCCAGAAAGTGTTATGTAGACTACAAAAGATACAGAGAAAGGCAACAAGGAAGGCGTAACACCCAGAAGCTGAGAATGAGAAGAGGCTGCAAGGAGGTCTCTTTGATTAGCTTTAGTTCAAACAAATCAGATCAATGTTATTTGGAGGCCTGTGATTCATTAATTGAAATTACATCTTTCAGCACACTTGAACTAGTTCTCAGCAATAGGTTGTCCTGGGTTGCAGTGTATTCTATTACCATCCTCAGGAGCCGTTGAAACCAGGTGGGGCAGTGTTTCCTTGCCTCCTCCCCCCAGACTATCTTTCTGTTAATTGCCCATCATTGTCCTGCCGCCTGACTCAGAGATAACTCCCTCCGGACTATTCTCCTGTTAATGAGCCTAATCAACACTTGGCCTCATGACTCGTTACCCCATTGTGAGATGCTCCGCCCAGAGGGAGGAACCAAGCATCCCATCGTGGATATAATCTGAGGCTGAACACCAGAGACACGGGCTTCCCACTGGATTTCCAGAGGACAGGAGCTACACAGCCACCATTGGACTTCCTGAGGAAGAGCAGACTGTTTTACTACAGCATCACTGCTTCAGAGGACTGCAGCCACCATTCCACCAGACTGCTACCACCACCCTGCCTAACAGGGTGTCAGGTTGTACCTTGACTCTGTCAGTTTGACAGTGTTTTCTTCTACCTTTTTTTTCCCCTTTTTCTTTAATTTCCATTAAATTGTTATTCTGACTTGGTGCCTCCCACTGGTTTGTTTTCAAACTAGTACATAGGTTAACACTTCATCCCTTGAAATCAGATTTTTTTTTCTTTTTTTTTTCCCCTTGCTGATACAGTTGTCAGTCTTACTTTGTGAGAATAAACCAGAGCAAACACTGCAAAATTACTTGGAGACATTTCAGAAGCAAGAGTGTACTCAGTAGCATTGCATGGTTTTCTTCTGTGTTTTAGCTCTGGAATGACTGGAGGAAATGTGCTACAGAGAATTTTATCTAATTAGCAGTTTGCAGAATCAGCTTTGCCCCAAATCTCCATTAGCCTTGTGTTCCATCTTCTTTCACCGTCAAAATTGGAAGGTTACTTAGGTGGAGTTCAGCAACACTTAGAATAACATTTCTATATTCATACTAATTGCATATTTGTAGAGTGTTTCTTGAACCTTTTGAGAAAAGGTCTTCCCTGTTGTACTGGTACAAGTGTTTGTGTGACTTTGTGGTGAGCATAATTGGAGAAGTGATCTAGCTGGAAAAATAATTCCTTTTGCACTAACTTTCTGTTACTTTCTTGCCATCACTTCAGTGCACACAAGGAAAATGAAGACCTTCTGGGCCATAATGAGTATCCAGAAGATAGTCATTTCTTTGATATAATTGCTATCAAAAAGATATTAGAACTGTACCTTCATTTCCCTGCAGATGTTATCTGTGACCATTATAACTCATAAATGAAATCAGGAACAGATAGGCATATTTCTGTCATGCAGACTTCCTAGAGGCGCAGATCTGCAACATGATCCTTTGGTGGGTTCTTGTCGAGAGGGAGCTCTCAGTGCAGCTTTCCCCCTTGCCGTGTCTTGGGCTAGAAGGAATCCTGTTTGCTGTCTTTCTCTGTACCACTTAAGTATGAAAATACACGTCTTCAGTGAATGTTTCTTAGCTCACTTAAAAACCAACAGAGTAATAAAAGTAAACAGTTCATGTTCTGTTATCATTAATGTAGTTTAATCTGTAACATCTGTAGGTATTTCTGAACTTTTCCCATATAAAGAACACGTACTAGGCCAAACAATTTGGAGATAAAATTATGGGTGCTATTAGTACAGAGCATTAGCTGACTCCTCCAGATAACACTGCATCAGCTTCCATAATTGTACACTTGGTACATTCCTAATTTGTTTAAATACAGTTCTACTTTCTCCAATAATTTTCATGATTTAAAATAATTTCTTCCACTATTTTTTGTGGAAATGAAGAAAAAACAGTCATCCTGGAACAATTTGATTATGATAATTTTTAAAAGATCAAACTGATCTCAATAGAAACTAGTTGCAACTAGTCCCTCTCTCATTCCTGTAATTGCCATCCTCTGGGATAGAAAATAATACAGGTCCATGTTTTCTTTGACTTTGCAGAGGGTACATCGGGAATCATTGTGCTATGACAGAACAATGCTATTAATTCAGAATATGCTCAGAGTTTTATGATCATGGAGTCAACAGACAATCTACTGTTCACATTTTGCTCTATTTCTTAGCAGCTTTCCATGTTTTTGTTTTTCTTTTGAAAATGTGAGTTGTTTCCTGTTGATATGAATGTCCGGAGCACAGAACCATATCTTATGCAGAGCCTTTTGCACCCTATCCTCCTCAGCTTGGGCCTGGGTAATTTCATTGCCTTTAAACCTACCTGTTGAGGAGGAAAGCAATTTGACTGTTCTTAGAGACAGTCTTTGCTGTATTCCAAGATAGTTGTCGTGTAGTTGATTTGTGATGAAGTTATTTTCTTGTAGTAAACAACTTTGTAAGAGGTGTGAAAATGTAGATCTTTCATGTTGATCTCTGCTGTTGTTTCAACTGGTTAGTTTGTATCAAACAGGGAGCACTTGTCTGTCTTGATGGGGCCAAGAGGCTGTGAGTAAGACAGGAGAGTGGGAATAGGATAATTGTTCAAGAGGAAAGGAAAGGGGAACAGAGATAAGGGAATTTATAAGATTCATATATGTTCCTTTAGTATCTTACATAGGCAGTATTCCAAGCCTTAATAAGAAGGCTTTGATAATTCAGTGTCCATCTAGTATTTGCTCTTCAGTTTTCTGCAGAGAATGCAAATTAAGAAAATCCATTTATTTAAAAAAAACCCAATATTTGTTGCAGGAGATTAGTGTAATTGGTTGTTAGCAATTACACTAATTGAATTTCTATATCCAAGGTGCGTGTATTTGTACTGGCCTCCATATGGGTATAAAATTAGAGAATTGTTTGGGTCAGAAGGGATCTTAAAGACCATACTCCAACCCCCCCTGCTATGGCAGGGAGGCCACCCATTAGATCAGGTTGCTCAAAGCCCCATCCAGCTTTCAACACTTCTTAGGGTGGGACATCTGCAACTTCTCTGGGCAGCCTATGCCAATGTCTCACCACCCTCAAATTAAAGAATTTCTTTCCTAATTTTAATCTAAACCTACCCACTTTCAGTTTAAAGACATTCCCCCTTATGCTGTCACAACCTGTCCTTGTAAAAAGTCTCTCTCCAGGTTTATCTTGCAGCATTTTTCAGTGAGAACATTCACAAAATGAGATTGCTTGCTATTCCCAGTTTTGAAGAGTATCATGGCGAGAGACATGAAATACTATCTTCATTAAAAGTACCAAATGAAAGGTTAGTCAGAAAGCCTCTTGCTACTTCTTATTTTATAAATCTAATTTGTTCTCAATTCATATGCTCATTCCATGCAAGCATTTCACTTCATGTAGTCTTGCATTGCATGACAGCACTTCCCAAAGTTTTGAGAAGCATTCCGTGAGTAGCGTGGCTGGAAGGAGTTTATTTTAATGATGTTTTAGTCTTCACAGAAATGTGGTAGTTGCAGTTCTAGTTTGTAGATTCTTTCGCTTCCACCACAGTCACTAAGTGTCTCTTCAGATGACTGTTGACAGAGAAAAGAGAAAGAAAGATGTTTACACTTTTAAATGAGTATTTGAAAGGAACATGAGTTCTGGATCAGCCAAAATTATAGCCTTTCAGTTTGATTAATTTATTTTGTGACTACAGAGGGAGGGAATGGAGTTGGTCGTAGAAGAGTATATGTGCTGTACCCATTACTAGCTTGTAGTAATGTCAGAACATGCTGCTACCTGACATGCTACCACATTCTAAAATTTTTTTAATGTATTTGAAATTTATCTGCAGTTCTCCTGGAAGTATGAGAAAAGGTGCTTCGTTCCTCTAAACTTACTTTTTAATTTTCCTTCATTTAGTCTGATCTCCGGAATGAAACCCCTGTATTTGTTGTTCCTATTTAGTGTCCTGGGAAATGTGATTAAAAACAGAAAACTACACTAGCACTTTATGTACCAAAGGGTGTGTAGAAACAAATATGCCTTTATTTAAACCAAGCAAACACCAACCCAAACCCCCACCTTTTCACAAGGAAGTGAAATATTCTCCTTTGAGCAATCTGTGTAATCTGGATGGGATCATAGCTGTGTTACATACAAAGTTGTTTCATTTAAGTATTCTCTGTTAGGCTGTTTTGTTAATATTTGCAGACACTTAGGTTGCTTTTATTATACTTTTCAAATGTCTGCAAAGGCTTCAGTTATTGTTACTTTGAGAAACTTTCTTGGATGAATCTCCCAGAGCAAGTGCTTTTGCTTTGAGCTAAGATTGAAACAGAGTACCAGTTTTGTCTGGTTTTTTGGCAGCCATGCCACTTTATTATGTACCCACTTCACAAAACTGACCTGGCTAAAAGCAAAACAAACAAAATATTTAGTGGTTATTTTTCAACTATGTTACAACAGACCGTTTCAGTGTCACAGCAACAGAGGACAGAAGTCAAAAACAGGATGAAGGGGCATTTCAAGATCAGCAAACTCTGCTTAAGGTAGCATGACCACCAAAATGAATGACTACAAATCTACCTCTTGATCCAACATTTGTTGCAGCCCTGCTATTAAAACTAGTTGCAGTCAAGGAAAGAGATTATTTTTCTAGTGTTAGAAGGAAATTAGAGTAGAAATCTGGAAGCCAAGGTCACATGGTCCTAAGGAAAGTTTTGAAGGATGGGACCACAGAGTCCGGTAGCCTTAAGGATTAAAATATTTTGAGAGCTGCTTCTTTGGATAGCTGTTCTTTAGTAAAAGGCTATTTTTCAAACAATATTGAGTTATGTTTCCTTTCTGGATTAAATGAAGGTGGCCCATCCACCTTGGTCAAAATTGGTAAAATTTTGGCCTAATTTGCTGTCATGTGACATGCCATGACATGATCTCATGGAGCTGAGGTGAAATTTCCACTGAAGTCCAAGTGTCACAGTCAATATGGAGTGGCCTATGGCCAGCCATGGCCTGCAGCAGGGTCTGGCACTGACCTGGGTCTCCACCTGTCCCATGTCTCTGGGCTGGGGCCAGTGCGCAGCCGTGAGGCAGCCGCACGCAGGGGTCAGCCTGGGCCAGCCCGACCGGCCCCACTCCTGTGGGCATCCCATCGGTCTTAACAGCACTACCCCCCAGCTGCTGTCAGACTGGACCCAGCAGTTCCACCCTGTGGGTAGAGGCCATTTTTTCAGGAGGGATACTATCGAGGGGGCAGTGAAGCTGCTTGGTAGGGTGGGACCATCCATAATTCCCACACTGAGGCAAGGGTCAACTTGGTTTCGCTGATGGGTATCCAGCAGGACCACAGGGAGGTGCGACCTCTGCAGCTGAGCCTACTTAGCAGCACAGGATCCCATCTTAATAGTCACAGTTTAAAGAAACCAGGCTAGCCCTTTCTCTCCCCTAAGCTGCCTCTTAAACTATATTGAGACCTTTTACCAAGCTAGATGAGATCTTTCTCAATTGACTTGTTAGTCGTATTTGCATGAGAGCAGAAAAAAAGGCTAAAAAAATCTGAATCTGATACTATTTCTAGACCTTTTGCTCTAAATGTCTTGTCATGGCATGTGTCATGCTGTGTCCTGTGTCCCTTTCTTAATTTTGTGTGCTGTTCCCAGCATATTCATTTTGAATTTTCACCACTGACAACTGTCAGAACCTTCTATTTTATAATTATTCACCATTTGAGCCTTAAATAACATCTGAACATTCTTCAGTGTGTCAGCTTCCAGTAAAACTTCATATGCCAATAGCATGGAGAAATGGAAAGGTTTTCTGTAGATCCTATACCTATAAAAGTTCCCTTACCTCTGAGTAGTTTGCATCTGTGGCTAACCTACATTTCTTCAGAAAATATCTTAAATGTTCATACACGTGCTTTTGTTTCCTGAAAGGATACATACTTCCAGTTTCAACATTAACAGTTCCTGGGCATAGTACCATTACAAACAGCTAAGCTGATTTTGGCTTTATGCCTGGATATGTCCATTCATGAAGTAGTTGTTAAAGCAAAATACAACTTCTAATTACATTAATCTCTTTGAATAGCTAATTTCCTCAGCATCAACTTTTTCTTATTTTTTTTAACAATGATTTTTGGGATTTGGTTTTGTTGGTACTGAAGAGATAACAAACAGTAGATAGAAGAACCATGGCAGTATCCAAACTATCAAGAACAAGACATGTCACAGAAGCAAAGCATTGAACTGTCAGACTGCCTTTCCCAGTGTTTTATTTCACAGCAGCTGTGCAATATAATGCAAAGTGATTCCTAATAGTAACAGATAGTAGACCTATTATCCCTACTTGTGCAGTTACTGACATTGACCTGTGGAGACCTACAGTATCTGTGAAGGTGCAAATTAATTTTCATACTGGCAGGCAGCACATGATGCTCACAAATAGTGCAAGGCCAGCTGTATACCAGCACAACTTGGCCTGTTTGAATTCTCAGCTTCACTAAGAGCAGCAGACAGGTATTATGTGACTCCTTACACAGTAGCTTAGTCTCATAGCCACCACTTGGCCACAGATAAGGCATTTTTTCTTCACACAGAACTGATTGCATGGACTGCTGAAAGAGTAAGTAGGTAGATCAGTAGTTAAGACCCCTTTCAGTTTGAACTGTTCACCTTTTCAAGCTCTCACTCTTTGATTTGAAACTTTATTTCTTTGTCTGGGAAGTGTGAATGCTGCTTACATCATCTAGCTAAGAAGAGACAATCATCTGACAGGAAGAATTTGGGAGAAAATTTAGGCTGAATGTCAGGAAAACTTCCTCATGATGAGCTGCATTGTGAAATACTTTGCCAAAGAAAATGTCTAAGGCACAAACTGAGATTAAGCCAAGTGTTGGAAAATGTAATGTAGAAACAAAGTATTTTGTGTTGCTCAGTAACCATGCATTCCTCTTAGCCTGGAGCATGGTTAATCAGATTGTCATTAAGTATTGTTCAGTAAGTTCTTTCAAGGGTGCCCATCATGGTAATAGGCAAAGAGTACACTTATTTCTCAAGAAGACTTCCACACTCTTTTTTGAGGTAGGGATTATGGGGAAAATGGGAAACAGGCAGAAGTTTGACAACGTCTAACAAATCTTCTTTTCCAGTTGAATTTAAGAGCAACGTCCTTATCCATGACATTTTTCCCAAGAGCATTTTGTGTGAGGCTCTAAAATTGAATTCAGTATTTAGGAGCCTAAATTTCTATGGAGAGTACTGTACCATTTTTACTGCTTGTTTGTTTAAAGAAAATCAGACAAAGGAGCCCTTATGTCAAATATAACCATTACTGGCAATTTGAAAAATGTAAAAGAAAATCCTTGCTGTAGTAAACATTTCTGCCAACATCTTGGCTTCCTTGTTGGGTTAGCCATTTGTTTATTTTTATCCCTCACTGCTAAACTTCCATTTTGTTTATTTGTTTGTTTCAAACTTTAAAATTTGAAGTGTTTGTTCTTACTTTGGACTCAGAAGTTGTTGCTTATGACATCCAGGCAATCAAACTCTTGATCTCTTAAGAAGTCAGTCATTAAAGAACAGCTTGTCTGTCTGCCTTAATGTGTCCAGCTTCAGTTAGGAAGAAGGAACCTGCACTCTGACTTTCTGGTCTTTTTAAGGAAAACATACTTAAAGCCAGTTTCAGGAATTCTGACAAATGAAGCTTTTCAAAATAAATGTTGTGATGAGTCTGGCAGCTCAACATCCCTTAGGGAATAATCTGTGCTAATTAAATAACATTGGTTTTACTTTCCATGGTAAGTTAGAAAGTTCTTACTTTGATTAGTTAAATGTTTATTTATTCTTTTATTGATTTCCAACTTTCCCTTCATATCCTAATGGACCTCACAAGGAGGCCTCTCCAGGGTACGTTCACTCCACTCTGGAGAGGTTTTGTTGACATCTGCACAGTGAGGGGAACAGGCCTGGCCGCAAAATTTACAGATCAGGATTTGGAAAAGCAAAGAGAGAAAGTAATAAACATATGGAACTGATTTGGGGTAACTGTTAAGTAGGTCTAACAGCCAGATTGAAAATGTCTTGGAAGGTTTAAAATAAGCTCTTTGTAGAGTAAAGCTTTTTGCTTATTTGCTAGGATTTATCTTAATCAGATAATTTCTGTAACTCTTAATGTATTAAAAAAAAAAAAAAAAAGAAAAATGTCACACAGCTCTCCACAAAAGCAGAGATTCCTTCACTTCTGCTCTTCTTAAATTGAAGATTTCCCCCTAGTAGATGATTTGGTTTTGTTTTCTTTACTTGTTCTTCATGGGAAAAAATATGTTTCATGTGATAAATGTTTAAGAAGTGAAGGATACTTGTAATATCCTAAAATATCTACGTTTACCAGAGTACTCAATAGAATAATGTACTATTAAAAATGTTATGAAGTGTGGTATACTTGAATTCTGGATCAGTTTCTTTCTTAATTAGTTCTGTGGTCCAATTATGCTGTTTCCTGTGTTTATGTAGCCATTTCCCACTTGATAATATGTAATGTAAACATTCAAGCTGAGAAATTTTTTGGTTTGTTTGGAAAGCCATAAAGGGGGGTAAAAACAGAAAAATTTTCTTCTGTTGCCTATCTGAAACTACATTCTCAAGCTCTCCTTTGCTTTCAGTATGGTTTGAACTCTCAGCTCAGTCAAGAGACATGCACTGTTTGTATTAATGGTAGTGATAAAAAGATAAATGCCCAGACTTGTAAGGACACTACTGAACTGTTTTTCCTTTATTGTGGTTGTGTTTGTGGTTGCTTTATCTTTTACAGTTTTCACTGAGTTACAGTACATGGAGTAGGCTGTAAAAAGAAATGGTATCTCTTACTGGATGATTAGCTACCTACCATGATGATATCCATTGCTGATTTTGTCCTCTAAATATTTTCAGGGGGTTGCTAAAGAAAAAAGGGGAAAAAAACCCAAGCTGTTGGTTTGGTTTGGTTTTGTGCTTTGTTTGTTTGCTTGTTTGTTTTTGGTTGGTTGGTTGTTTTGGGTTTTATTTTCTTTCATTTATCACCAGGTAGGTTTTTTTCTCCAATAGGAGGAAACCTGTAGCTTTCAGTCATCTTTGTAATTGTGCACAGATCAGAAAAAGTTAAATGCAGTCTTTAACACTTTATAAAATGTTCCCCTCTATGTAGAAAATAATTTTGCTGATGCAACTAGGCAACAAGTCTAAGAGACAGGAGAGGCTACGAGAGAGAGGAGGCAGAAGGGGGACATAACAGTTTCCAGCTAAGATTGTTAGTCACAGTAGTGACAGAAACCCCACTGAGCTCTTTCCTGCTGAAGGAAAAACAGGAATATGGGGCACAGAGAAATCAGGTCTTTGAAGTGTGTCCTTGTGCAATGAAAGAGTAGGTGGCATGCATGGTCCTTGTTATGTGAAAGGATTTTGAGGGGAAAAAAAAAGCACTAGCATATACTGAAAAGAAATGAAAGCACAGGAGAAGATAGAAAAGTGGAGCTGAGGTGCAGCAAATTCGTCCCAGTGTATTATCTTCTAGTGGGCTTTTACAATAAATTACAAGGTATAAAAGTCAATTGGGTCTTCCCCCTTTCTTTTATAACTTACTGGCCACTGTATTCTCTTAATCCATTAAAAACTCCTGTAGGGCAAGGTGTGAGTATTTTTTCATATAAATTAAAAATACTGGAGCACACACTTTGATGTACAGTGCTTTCTGCATTTGAATTTTACCTTACAGTGATCAATGTATGTAGTGTGTCTGTACTCATAAGCAACCCGGTTCTCTGCAGTGTCTACCCACTGTTCCAGCTCTTTTGGGAAGTTGCTGGGTGTCAGTGTGCTCAGTGCCTGCTTGGGAAAATGTGTTTGGTAATGACTAACACTGCATTAGAGAAAGTTAGTCTACTTAAACCCACACATCAATGAAGTGAGTGAAGAAGAACCAGTTCATGCCTTTTGGCTTCTAATTTCTGAACACGCTGAAAATGAGGCACTTCAGTGCTTCTTATGACTTTTTCTTGGAACTTAGGACTTATCTTTTCAGTACCTAGAACAGGAATTTTTCAAAATATATTAATGTGAGAGTTTTCTGGTGGATCGTAACATCTTAGAGTCTGATTGTAAATGTATTTTACCTTTGGGTTGGCCAAGTTTTTTCTGTTTTCAAGTGATCTCTTTCTTCTGTGTATTGAATGTAACAGTATTGGAGTCCCTCCTCCCAGTTGATCAGATTTAAACATCTTGCCCTTCAAGTTTTTGACATTGACTCTTCGTAATTGAGCTGAAGCAGTGATGGGAAGTTCTTCAATAGGCACTGCTCAGGCACATTTGGTATTTTCATGATGAATTCAGTTTTGGTATTATTTTTGAATGCTAGGAATCTTGAGTTCTGCCTTTTGCCTTCAGCACACAGCAGGAGCTATGTTATTTACAAGAAGGGTAGCCCATGCTACTGTATGAACCCTCCAGCTGTTAAAGATTACCAATTCGTGGAGCTAGGTTTGTAGCTTGTCATTTTTGTTCAAAACTCAGTGTTTAGAACTATGCTATAATGAAGATTTCTTAAAACTGAGCTAGGCATCCTATTTAAGATATGCAGCTCTGGCCTGAAAACATGAATTAAAGATTGCTTAATAAAGGTAGTGTTACAGGAATTTAGTTTACAATTCTGTTGATCCACAAGTTGCTTGAGGTAGATATGACATTCTTTGTTTTCATGTTGGTTCAGTGGTGCTATCAATAGTAAAACAAATATTTTGTGCTGCCACTAAGGTGGTAGTAGTCCTCTCAATACCAGTGGAGTTTTCTGAGCAACCCTGAATAATTCTGATACTTTACTGCACATAACCACTACATTTAAGAATCGCCAACACCTTAAATTTTGCTCAGAAGCTAAGAGGGAGCAGGTAAAAAGGATTTGAGCATTAATACTCTTTGCATAGTTCTATCATCTTTCACATACCATGTCCCAAAGCACATTGCAGAGCGTTGCTAGGAGTTGAGAAGGTCTCAATAGTGACTGTGAACTCTACAGTTGGTAGAGGAGGACGGCATCCTAAGCTTCACTATCAGGATGATACGTGCATGGATGCTACAAGTTTATTCCTGTGTTGCTGTTAAAGAGCCCGGGAGCAGCAGCTGACGCAGTAGGACAAGGCTGGGACTGGCTTGTGCAGACATTGTTGGTAATTCAACAAAGTAGTTTTCCTTGCATGCACTTCAGCAAACCAAATTTCAAGCAGCGCTTCCCTCCAAATTTTTATTGCTAATGAGGGCCCTTTATTCAAATCCATTTCTTGGCAAGGCACATTGTGAGAGGAATGAAGTCAATTTTGTTAAAAGTTACTGTGGGAGGGCAGGAGCAGCATTGTTAAACCCATGTCTGGACAATTCCCTTAGTACCGTTCTTTGCATCTTAATTTCCCCATGAAGCCTAATTTACAACATGCCAGTATTTACATCTTTATTCAGTACTTGTAATACTTGATATAGAGTTTGACATTTGGAATAGAGACTTGACACACGAGAAGAGCTGTGGAATTACTTTCATTGTTTTATTCAGGCTACCAAAAGGAAGGGGAGAAGTTAAAATTAAAAATTAATAATTTTGGTATGATATTAATGTTTGAATTTTTACCCTTACCACTTCAACTACGTTATAAAGAATAACATTTATGAAATTTTTTGTGCCCCTCTTGTACACAGATGTTTCTTCTGGGGACTATCCAATGTTTCAACAAACATAGGACTCCTTTGCCATTTTGTATGCTGTGAGTGGGAGATGACAGACAGGTTACGTGCTTGCTCTGAATGCTTTCAAGTCTAAGACCTGATTTCCTTCAATTTAACACATGCAACTAGTGTGTGTTTATTAATGGTCATAAAACTAGCCATGTCCTTTAATAATTCAGCTGCATTTTTTTGTCTTGATACTGACCTCTGGCATTAAATTTCTTGAGACTATTACGGATTACTAGCACACTCTCCTTTTTATTTCTCAGAATTCTTATCAGCTGCTGTTTTTTATTTCTCCGTTTCCATGTTTGTCTTGTAAAGTACTTCATGTTGCTTTTCCTGAAGGCTTTTTGCATTTACATTGGTATTATTCGTAGTTCACAACATGTAAAAGTATTGCAATTTTTTACGTAATCTCTTATTTTAAAAGATGCTATAAATGTAAATTTTTGTTGCGATTTTTTTATTAAAAAAATGAATATATTTTAAATGTCTGGTAAAAGTTTAGACATTTTTGAAGGTTACCATCACATGGTTTTCCTACTGTAATCTAAGTTTATAAAAGTCTGTTAAATATGACGGTAGCAGGAAAAGATACAGTTTGGTCTTATAACTTGTCTCTTCATTTACTTACCTAGAAAAATTAAATGTAGCAATCTTTTGAGATTTGCTGTAAAATAAAGAATTATGAGAAAATAAGCGAATATCTGACTTTTTATGTAGAGCATAAATGTGAAACGTGACTGTTTTCAGTAATCCATTTTCTTCTTAAGCCTTTGTTTTGTGCATCGTGAAGATATAAACCAGAATTAACATAAAGGTATTTGTAGCAATTTCACTATAGCAGTTCCAAGCACTTGAAAGGCATCTAATATTCCTCCTCAAACAAATCTGCTTTCTGTAGGCAGATGACATTGTATTATACAGTGTAAATAATTTTTAAGGCTGTCCATAAAATGTATTAGACGTCTCATTGCCAGTACGTGTTACCAGAAGCAGTTTTTTTACTGAGCATGCAGCAGGTTTGTAGCCTCAGACTTTACTGCTACTAGGAGTGATTGATAATATGGATCTGCTGCACTTTCTTAACTTAGCAGGACAATTCGAGCATCAGCTTTTAAAATAGAAAGTAAATTTGGTTTGCCAAACCGAACCATTTAGTGGAGGATGATTATAAATGCAATATCTGCTCCACTTACAAGTCATAGGAATTGAGTAGCTTCTTCTTGGTCAAGCTTGAAGTATTAGTGGTCCAACAATGCCCAAGAATCTTGTGTTTATGACCTAAACAGATTAGCATACAAACATTAAAACTTAACTGCTGTAAAATAACAACAGTTCTGGGAGTTTAAATATAATTATATTTTCTCTTCATAAGGCAACAAAGATGTATTAAGCTTACTGCAAATTCTCAAATGTGGAATTTAAAACAGATGGAATGAATATTTAGCTTTTCCCTCCAGAGAAATCACAGGCAATGAATACATTGAGTGAACAAGATAATTAAAAGGAAATAGCATTAAAAAGAGGTATTAAATGAATGTGTTGATAATATAATTTATCTAAACATTCCAAGCACCATTTTTGCATCTTTAAAAACTTTTAATATATGGAAATCTTGTTGCAACCTTTACTTTCTTTTGCCTACTATGATAAGTTCAGTCATAAATAACCTACCTTATTATGCAAAACAAGAATTATTGAGATGCATTTGAAACTTGTTGTTGTAAATTCATGGTGCAAGTATTCTCATCTAAGTTCTTTTTTTTACTCTTTCTTATATGTCTTGTCACTCACTGAGCAATATCGACAGAGGCCAGTCTTGCAGTCACTGAGAATTGTTTCTTATGGTTGCAGTTCATGAAGAGATGAACAAACCATTAAGAAAAAAAATTGTAGGATGCTTGAAGTCATTTGTAAGACATGCTGCATCTTGTATAGTTCTGTTAAATATATGTTCCTTTGGGAATTTCTGGTGTGCTTCTATAAAATATTTCCAGTGGGTAGCATAAGATGGTTCTGGAGCAGCACCGAGTGACTAGAGGTAGATGGGAGGAACTTCTGGTTTCTTGTGATCCATTTTTTTCTGTTGATTTCCATGCTCTGCTTCAGTGAGCTCCCTATGTGAGCCCTGTCTCTGTCAGACACCAATGAGCTGCCATGTTCTGGAGTCAGCTGGTGAACCTGGTGTCCTAATACCCATGAATGACAGAAAGTGTGGGTAGTGGAGGCAGCATGCTGCCAGGGGATGGAGGGCAGAACGGTGATTTCTGAGGCTGAATGAAGTCCCTTCTCAAAGAGGAGTGATATGCAATGACCAGTTTGGATTCTGACTGTAAAAATAGCCTAGATCAGATAAGAAGTTTTGATTACGTACTTGTTTCAGCACTGCACATGTAATCAGTCGGTGATAAATGTAATAACTATGCTAGAAATTAATGCAATAAAAGGAATCAAGAGGTATAAAAATATTATTTCATGTTGGGATTGGACTAAGCCGTATTTTGTATAACCTAATATAATAAAATATAACTTATGTGATCCCTATTTAGCATCACCATAGAGTTAAAATCTGACTATTTTTTCTTTAAATTCAGAAGCAAGAGATTTGTTACACTATTTCATTCGTTGCAGTGCTTTTTTAATTTATTCTTCATCAATTTGGGAGTATGACTGCATTTGTAGTTCCTCTGTTTGGTTACATTAGAAGTGCCATATACCTTTTAAGTGTAACTTCAGACTGTGAAGTTAATGTGACAGTAACCTTTACTGAATCCTGTAATGTCTATAATGTTTTTGCAGTCTCTGTTGAATCCAGCTGCTTTCTGCTGAATGAAAAGCAGCTCTTGCCCAGTCCTAGATTTCTTTGGCTTATTACAGAAAATTCTAAATGGGCTTGCAATATCCCTGAGGGAAAGCAGACTTCAAGCCCAGTGGCTCAGACGTTCATTTGCTTTCTTTTGGGAACATGTAATACTATTGTATTAAGCCTTTATACATCTACACAGAATTACCTTCACGTAAGCAGATTAGCAAACTTGAGTTTGATTGCAGACAGCGTGGCAGTTTCATGATGTGATGCATCTTGTCTGAATAGTTCACAGGTATACTGCACTTATTTCTCCCCATTGTTTGGGAAGGGAAGCTTATGTGGCTGTATCAAGTTCAGAGACTGTGGATATCTAATGTTGAGTGACTGAGTTAATTTCCTGGTAAGTCCTTGAGAATCTTTGTATTGGTATTGTTACTGAGATGATAATGCCCTCTGCTCTGTCAGATCTTGCTGTTGGCAGTGCATGAGCTGATTCATTCGGGGACTTCTGAAGTTCGCAGATTTTGTGAGGTAGCTGTTACTTAAACTCAAAAATGTTTTTTTTTCTTTCTCTATTGTATTAATGCTAATCCAATCCTTAGAGTTAATACTTCTCTGTTGTTCCTTGGCCCTAAAGCAGGTTAACCAGTTTTAGTACAACATGGTCTCAAAGATCCAGGCTTTCAGGGTCATTCATAAGGCTTGGCTTCTGGGAGGAAGAAAGGAACTTCTGCTCTTCAGTCGTTGCAGACATGAAGAATATTGGTGCCTCCTTCCAAGAGAATCAAGTTGTTGTTTTCATGAATGGTTGTACTGGACCTTGGCATCTCTGAGTGCTAAACTACCATAAGTACTGTCGTTTGCCGCAAAGATTGAGCTACCACAAAAAAGGCAAGATGCTTGAGGGTGATTGGGCTGCATTTGGTAGGTACTTGCTATGTTGCACTCTCATCTAAGATAGCAGAGGTCATCATAACCCTGCTTAGGAGCATGTGGAAACAGCTCAGAAAGCGTACACCTCAACTTTGAGACTGCTGGGGTATAAAATTAATGAAATGTGGCTTATATAAACACTTAATTCATGTGCTGATGTCATGAAAGTATTTTAAACTTAATTATTTTTAATTACATACTGTGTTTAGTAGGATAGTGGGAAGTTGAAAAATAGGGAAAAAAAGAAGATAGTGTGATGGAGTATTTCTAGAATTATGTGTACTCACTCATTCCTGCCAGTGAGCTCCCAAAATACATTGCTTGCTAATTGTAACTGTTTTCATCCTTGGCTGATACTTGGGATGAACAAAGGAAACTACCGAATGGGACACTATTACTATCCCCTCTCCAGCTCTGTGGGTTCTGTGCTGGAGCATGAGGTGTAGCGATCTCTAAAGAGCATCTCCAAAGCGAAGCCACTCAGCAGGATCAGCCACACACGCTCACACGCGTGTGCACACACAAACACACGGATAGCTTCAGTTATACAAGGCAGCGGCAAAGAGGTGGGAAGGGTCCTTGCGTGGATTGCCACAGAAGCAGTTTATTGCTACTACACTGTGAAGAGTTCCAGAGGCAAAGACCCAGAACACGGGAGAACTCAGGCTTAAGTACAGGGGTGTGGCTGGCACCAGGAGCCAACTGGGGAAGCAGAACAGGTGTAGATTACCATAACTGAACAACATTCTGGAAGAGGCTTGTTTTCCTCACCATGACCGAGACAGAACTGTCTGGTACTAGGGACTTTCTTATCGAGAATTCTCTCTGTCCCTTGTACCACAGGCCAACCAGCCACCACAGGACAGAGGAAGAGAGCCTGAGAGGACCTCCTGGTATTTGATATTCCCACCAACTTATGAAACAAGGTTGCATCTGGTTAATGACCACAAAGATAGTCACAGTACTCTCTGTAAGGTTTGCTTGTTATTCTAATGTGTTTAGCAGTCATCTTAGCTTGAGTGGAACTGTTTGTTCTTTGATTTCATTTGTTTATTTTCTTTATTTTTATTTCTTTTTCCCCTTCAAGTGCAGTTCTGGGAGTAACTGTTGAATTGGCTTCCATCAGTGAAACTCTGTTTTTCTTTGTACCCTTTTGTGTGCTAATGGTACAAGTACAGTCCTGATGTTAAACATGCTTTCGAGAATGATGAAATGTTTCTTTTCCCTCTCAGCTCAAGAACATAATGTTTGTTAGAACTAGTCTCAGTTATAGTTGGTGTGATACTCTCTACAGAACTTGTCCTGTAGCTTACCTGCACAGGAGACTGGTAGAGAAAAAAAGCAGAGTTCAAATCAGTGTTGGTAGGCTGTCAACTTTGTGACGGGTCTTATTCACTCTGGAAGATGAGAGTGAAAAAAACTATGAAAATATGTGGGTCTATTTGTGTGAAAGATGTGCTGTCTTAAAGTTTGTACAGTAATACAAATTTCTGCAATAGCTTACTTGAATGGAAGGGTTCAACAGAACCGAACTTCTGATTTTAAAAGTAGCTTTTAAATATTTTTTTCTCTTCTTCAGTTTATAGTTCAACAGCTTACACCTCTTGGAATTTTCTTTTTGTCTTTTTCATTTTAAATTCCTGGAGTGTCAGCACAGTTAAGCATGAAGTCACAGGAAGGACAGTGGGTCAGATTCAATGCTTGGCTAATTGTTGTGGGATTTGAATATATCAGGGAAATAAACTTTAGAACTGGAGGTCTCTTGCTACCATGGAATTCACAGTATCCTGAAAAAGGAAAGCTTCATGGGCAGAGGGATAGAACAAAGCACAGGAGAGGTGAAGCAGTGTCTCCAGCAAAGGGGAGTCCTGGAGTCCTACATGGATTTAAGGCAAAACTGACAATGGTCATGGAGAGCTCTGACAATGATAGGATCACTCTCTCTGGCACTACCTGCTGTAAGTTTTCTGTGCCAGAAAGTTTTGAGCTCCACTGGAAGATTTGGGTTTCATCGGGATATGGGATTGTCAGAATCCCGTTAAAAAGTACCCTAAACTATCTCAGATCTTAAGGTCTTACTGGCAATCTACTTCACAAGATTAAGTATACTTGTCCACAAATGAGGTTGTGTGCTTTCTAGTAGATCTTTCCTCTGTCCGAGGGTTGTTCAGCCTGGAAAAGAGAAGGCTTTGAGGGGATCTTCTAGCAACCTTCTGGTGGTGACAGGACAAGGGAGAATGGATTTAAACTGAAAAATGGTAGATTTAGATTAGCGATTAGAAGGAAATTCTTTACTGTGAAGGTGATGAGGCACTGGAACAACTTGCCCAGAGAAACTGTGGGTGCCCCATCCCTGGAAGTGTTCAAGGCCAGGTTGGATGGGGCTTTGAGCAACCTGGTCTAGTGGAAGGTGTCCCAGCCCATGGCAGATGGGTTGAAACTAGATGATCTTTGAGGTCCTTTCCAACCCAAACTATTCTATGATTTTGTCACTCAAAAAAATGTGTGACTGGAAAAAATGAGAAACTGGAACCAGTTTCTTTTCAGATGAACCTGAAAGGCTATAATTTCCCAGATGAAGGGGAGGTTCAGGATCTTCTGCTGATTCATCCAGAAGTGGATACAGCATCTGTACTTTGTCAGTTTTCCATAGCCTGGAAATAGAAAGAAGCATTGATGGGAGGAGGCTTGGAGTTAATATTAAGCATTAAGGTACTATGTCCTCATTAGAGAACACAGAGATAAAAAGATTGACCCTTATTTCTCTGAGACATTTGTCTCTGAAATACGGGTTCTTCAGATGAAACCTCTATCTTACTTAATCTCTCTGTAACTCAGTACTTCTGGAATAGTGGAAAAATACTTCTGAAAGTGGAAAAAAAAAGAATCTTATGGCAAATTCTTGGAAAGATGAAGCTTTCAAATCTAGTTTGTCCACTCACCCATAATAAGATGTTCTGATGGGAAAAGTATCAGGAGGCCTTCAATTACGAAGACCTCTACCAAGTAATTGCAAAGTCAAGATACACAAGACCCTGAAGATCAGCTCAGTTGGGCAGAGCTTGGTGCTGATACCACCAAGATTGTGGGTTCAGTCCCTGGATGGGCCATTCTCTTAAGATTTAGATTTGATGATCCTTGTGGCTCCCTTCCAACTCACAATACCAGTAATCTGAAATTATGTTTGCAATGTTAATTTTAAAATATTATATTTACATATAATATTTTTTTCTCTGTATATTTGCACTGCATATCAATGTGTACTTTTGGAATATAAATGTTATGTTTAAAAAGCAGGTGGTAGATCTGAGTCAGATTCTTTGTGAAGACTAACCTTTTTGAAGGTTGGCTGCTTTTTAATCTGCTTGCTCTGTAATCAGTAAAAAGGAAAAAGCTCCTTGAGGAGACCTAACATCTAAGATTCTTCCGTTGTTCTTCAGATGAGTTCTGTTCTTCCTCTAATGTTCTGTGAGGGCTCCATAAGGAGACTGGCCTTTCTGTGCTAAAGGCAGCCTTTGTGCATATTCTCTTGTGTCATTTTTTATTATTTTAAGAAACACTCACTTCAGGTTTGACGCTACAGTAATTTATTTTTAAACATAAACTGTATAATACAGAAAATAGAAGTTCACTTGAAAAAGCCTTGTCTAGTGGAAAGCATTGCTGCCCATGACAGGGAGTAGAACGTGATGATCTTTAAGGACCCTTCAACCCAAACTATTCTTTGATTCATACCTGTAACTACTCCCAGCCTTGACTAGCATGTGATTTATAAGCATCCCCTTGTGGCAATGTATTAACACCACTTGATACAGCTTTAGGTTTTGGTAAGAAGCTGAATGTTGTATTACACATTGTACGTGGAAGTGTCCAGCTTATGTTACTACTTGTCTGTAGACGTTCGTAGTCTTCTGAATCTGCTTTAACATCAGCTTTACTTTAAATAAGTGACACTGGTAGTGATGTTTTTAGGAAATTAACACAAGCTTGTGTATTGTTTGATGTCATTTTTTTTTTTGGTAAAGGTGAGAGGGATTAAGATAAACTTCAGGTATATTTGGTTTTGTTTTCTAAGTATGTGATTTGTCTGTGTAGAGTTTTCTGTACAAAGCTGTAAAAATATTTGTCTTGCTAAGGTCAAGTCACAATATTAACTTTGTGTAATATTTACACTTTTTAACTTTTAAAACAGAAACTGTGGACTTAAATACATGAGTAGTGTTTTATCATGGCATGTTTATATTCTTTGTAGCGTGCAATTTGAAACATAAGTTTTACAAATGCCTGGTTGTCTGTATTTGGTCTCAACTGTTGTAGTTGAAGTTATATTGATTAGGAGCTGTTGATACAGGCCTCAGACTGAAAGAGGTGGTTTTTTGATCAGATGTTAGTAATTGTTAGTAATTGGGGGAAAGATTTAAAATTAAATTGTGTTTTTGTCTAGTAGAGCAATATTTTTCTAAATTAGAAATGCATTACTATGCGTATATTAGCTATGAGATTTGTTGCCCCCTTTAATGAATTTAATATGTGTTTTCTAGAAGCCTCCTACTGGCATGAGGCAAGTTAGTATTTGTCAGCGTTCGGAATTTGTGAGTCATTTAGTATTTCAGGGTAGTGAGTTTTATTTACCATGTACAAGTGTGATCATTCTGTGTTGCCATGAAAAGTACTCATAGAAAATTTCAGAACAAAAAATGTATTTCCAAGATACACTATATAAACCCAGAAGTTTTTCATAGTTGAAGGGTTTTGGTATCATTCAGGTAAGTGTAATATAATTTCTGTCACTGCAAATGTGCCTCATTTAATGTTGTTGCTGTCTTCTGGCATTTGGTAAATCTGTTAAGTCAGTTCTTTCTGTGACCTACCTAGTCCTTATCCCTACAAATGAAAATACAGAGCTCAAAAGGTATTGACTGTTCTTGTTACTGCAATTCAGCATTGTAGATACTAAGGTGAAGATAAAAGCCTATGAAATAATTCAGGGCTTTAAATTTCTGTGTCTGTATTCTTAGTATTTAAAAATTATTTAGCAGCTGCATCAATGTTTTTAGATAAATTTCTATTTATATCCACTGGTTCTACCAAAGTAGAATTATAGATTATTTTGGGTTGGAAGGGACCTCAAAATCATCCAATTCCCTGCCATGGGCAGGGACACCTTCCAGTAGACCAGGTTGCTCAAAGCCCCACTCAACCTGTCCTTGAACACTTCCAGGGATGGGACATCCACAACTTCTCTGGGCAACCTGTGCTGGTGTCTCACCACCCTCGCAGTAAAGAATTTCCTTCTAATATTTAATCCAAACCTACCCTCTTTCCATGCAACTCTTTATCTTCCCTCTTTAAGTAAAAGAAGAAGAAGAATGCTGAATGTACAGGCTGTATATCATTCACTCTTCCAAATTCAGAAAAACTAGAAAACAAATTAGAAAACTCATTCAAAAAATTAATGTTGACTTGAATTGAAGAAAATCTAGAAATGGAAATATTCAGATATGTTTGCAACAAATTTATTCTTCCCTTTCTAACATTGTATGATAATGATGATTCTCTTAATGTTCTTCATTCTACTGACTGAAAGTTTTAGTAAAAAAAAGAAAAGTTTAAAGAATTGTGAGCCCAAAATGTCTCCAACTATAGATGTGGAGTTTTTCTGTGATGTGTGAAAACCACAGCTTAATCTCGGTATTGGTGCATAAGTTCAATTTCACAGCTAACTTCTGGAGGGAAGGAGGGTAGGTTGGAAAAGTGGATGATCATGAATCAGAAAAGACAATTTAAGTGGCTTTACCATGTTGTCTCAAAGGCTGTCAGAGTGTATTGAAAAGTTGCAGTTATGCAAACAGCAACCAACCTCGTAAGTTTTCCAAACTGCCTTAGAAAAAGGTATTTTGAATTTTTCAGTGTTTCTTTTTCAAATATATTTTACAAGTTCTGGGTGGTTTTAGTGATATTTATTTCAATGGTGCTTTTATCAACAAATAGAGTTAACTATAACTAAGTGAAATTCTATATACCAAATATAAAAATCTGATTTAAGTTTTTTAGTTTAGAAAAATCTTTCTTTATTACTGTATCTATATATAGCTCTCTCAATTGTCAAAGTAATATTCTTGTATTATGTCTGCTAATACTTGTCTAGCATCTTAATTAAAAAAAGACTGATGAACTGTCAGTAAATTAAAATTGTGTTATTCTTTTTTTTTTCTTTTTCTGGAGGAAGACCGTTGCTTTTGCCAAACAAGAGAAACAATCACGTCATTTGATTAACTGCCACATATTAACCATTCTGAGCACTGAAACTGTGTAACGTTTAGTAACTATTGGATCAAGAGAATGTAACTTCTTTGAAGGTGTAACTAATCGGAATAAGCTTGGAAGGATAAGATCCGTATTTTAAACACAATGTGGATTTCTGAAGTTGCTGTTTACAAAAACTGTTACAGTCTTTTTGACATTGTTTGCCTGTTCCAAGTGTCCCTGATTTCAACCTAGCACAATAACTGAGTAGGAGAGGGATTATCATCTTGGCAGGAAAAAAGTTACTCTATTAGGACCACACAGTGAAAATTTCAGATTATCTAAAGCAATCAGATTTCCGCAGAAATGGTTGTGGGAGTATTAGATTGCTGCTTTGAAAGGGATGCAGAAAAGTGGGGGAGGGGGGCATGTGTTCATTTATAACCCGTGAGAAGGAAACTGTAAGATAGTTGCAGTGATAGTTATTGACAAAGAGAAGAAATTAGTAAGTGAATATGTAAGGCAAAATTTCTACTCTCTATAATTTTCAGTTTCCAAAAGCTAGGCACAGCCTGGTGGAAATTAATGGAAGTCTTTACACAGTGGAGCATTCTGCATCTTGTAATAGTGGCTGTTGAAATGCATCTGCTGGGATTTTCCTTGGTCCTTTCCTGCCACATTCTCCCTTACCCAAAACCAAAGCCTATTTCTTGCCTAGCTCCTCATTTTGCTGGGAGATGAATTGTCAACACCAGAGCTCTTGTCAGTAGAACCTTTCAGTCCAGGGAAGAACTTGCAGTGTGTTCTGTTGATGTGGCTCAGCAGATCTATTCAGAGGCACAGACCCCATCTAGATACAAGCCTGGCAATGCCCACTGTCCATTTCCAGTTCATGTATAACTGTGGGGGTAATGACACTGTCCTTCAGCCCAGCAAAGCCACTTACTTCTCAGATGAACCCTCTCAGTTCCATATGCTTCCTATGTGTATGCTCTTCCATGGTGTTTGAAGAAGTATTTTTTTTTTCCAAGATACTTCATTTGCTTTGCAGCAGCTTTGAGCGAGATGGGAAGAGTTGTGTTTCAGTCACTTTAACACTGCCAAGAGGACAATATATGCAGTGAGGTCTCCTGGTGTGGCATGGAGGCTGCATGACCATGGTAGTATGGAATGAAGGGAGGGGCAATTCAGCTTCACATGGGGTTAGTTTGACTGGCAATGACTAGCAACAGGACTAGTAGTGATTGCTGGTATCAGTAGTAACTACTTAATAGTATACGTACGTCTCCCTTAATTGAGCTGTGACATATTTAACAATGAATCTAAAAGACAGAGACAAACGTAGTTTGGGATGTGAAAAAATAAAAAATTGCATCAGCATTTCCATACCAGTGACTTGAGCAATCATTTGTGATTTCTGTGTGTGTTGCTAAAAGCCATGTACATGCTCTGTAAACTATCAAAACTTCCAGCTGCTGCTTCCAGGTGTATGCACTGCAATTGTGCTTGGTTGTGGGCAAGTCATTTAAATTTTGCACTATTATTAATCTGCTTTGGTGATCCTTGGGATTGAAATTACCTTTTGCTAAGTGCATGCACTTTGCCTTGTGAGGTGTTGAGTCCCAATTGGATTGCTGGATGATGGCTAAAAACCTATATATTATTGGGAAGCGTCCACTTGGAGAGTAATGTAGCTTGTAGTCTGGTCCAGTGGAACTGATGGAGAATGCAATGAAAACACTCTTCCTCATCCTCTGTGCCTGATTCTTGTTTTTAAATGTAGCACTGTTTGATCATGGTATCACTGAGCATTCCAGTGTTGCCATTGCTGTCTTGGACTTCACTTCATAAGGGTGTCAAAGAGAGTCTCATCTTCTCCTAAAACTTTTCCCTGCTAAGAGATGTGGTGATTCTGTGGTCTTTCGAATTGTAATGTTAGGTTTGGGAAGAAAGAAAATGTGTTTGTATTTCAATGGGTTTATTCTATATGTTTTTTATTACAGCCTTTTGGGAAGTTTTTGTGTTCAACTGACAATGTAACGTATCAATTACTGTTATGGAAGAACCACAAGAACTGTATTCATTCACGTTTGGCTTAGGTACATGTTAGCTTTGCCCAGACCTCTAAACCTGCCAAAGCCCAAATGATGAGTATTGGTAAAGACTGTACTGGTGAGGAGGAAAAAAAGCTGTTTGTGCAGAAAACCCACAGTATTTGACTGTATGATATTCAGTATAATAGAATATTGTAGTGTGTTTTATTGTGCTTTATTTCTGATATGTTGACAGTTTTTAGTTTGTCTGATTTTCATCAGTAAAGTCAATTTAATTGGTTATTCTTCCTGTCCCTAAAAGGCACATGAGAAAATTATGCTACCTTTCCTTGGTGAGTGGCATGATGGCTTGGCCACTATTTGTATTCTGCTGCATGTGTGTTTCCAGTCCTAAATGGCTAGAGACTGCTTTGGGTGGTCGCTGCTGGGAATGGGTTTCAGGGAGGGGTTCCCAGGACTGGATTTACTCTAAATAAACAGAGGCCATGAGGGGAAAACTGTGTTTCATTAAGAGCTCTGGTTTAGGTTAAAGGGATAAAAATAGCTGAAGGACATCTCAAATTAGTTTAAAAACTAGAAAAGTGAAGAAAACCAATCTAGAGTATTTTTTAAGTTGCCCACATCTTTTTAGAGTTCTCTGCCTCACTCTCTTCTGTTCAGTGTAACTAGGTATAGAATCCAAAGAGATAGCTGAAAAGATTCAGCTGTCAAAGCTTCAGATTCCAAAACACAGTCTTTTTTAGTCAGTGCTGTCAGTATTTGTGTGTGTCTTCTCTGTTCTGCCAAAATATGTTCCTGAAAGTTTCCGTTTTCTATTCTGGTTTTAGGCAAGATGCAAGAAATGGAAGTAAAGTACCAGAAAACCTTCTACATATTGGAGAGACAATTACTGCATCTTTCATTACAATTGCTTTAGTTACTCATAAAAATGTTCTGTACTAGACTAGTTTACATGTGTGTTGTATGCCTTGTGTAAAGAAAACATAATTATTTGCCTTCTACCCAGTATGTTCTTACCAGAATGTTGTGGACATGCATTTTTCAGTCTTGCACATTGGCAAAGTTACAGTGACTCCACTTTCTGCAAATACTCTATATTAAAAAGATATGCTTTATGTTTAACTTTGCAGATCCAGAATGCTAATGATGTGCTAATAGCACCACTGGAGAAGTTTCGAAAAGAGCAAATAGGAGCAGCAAAAGTAAGTGGCTGGGGTTGTTTTTCATTTCATGTTTATTTGAGTTTATCAGTGTCTTTTGAAGGCTGTACTGAAAACAGGCATTTTGTATTCAAACAGACTTGGTGCCATCCTCATTAATTTGTTAGTAAATTATACTAAATTCTTTGCTTCAGAGGAGGAGACGATTTAGAAATGAAGCTTAAAGATTGATAATATGCATAGGGCACAGCTCTTGCTACTGTTGCACATTCCTACCATCTGGCATTGTGTTCATCTTCTGATGTCTGCATTTACATTATGCTGCATCTTGGGTTAACCCAGAACCACAGGGAGGATTCAAAAAAATCCTTAAGTGGACATTGCATAAAGACAGAAGACAGTTTCAGCATAATCTCTGCCTCTGGTTTCCCTTTCCTCCTTACATGGCTGATGCAATGCAGTGGTTCATGTTCATTTTGCCAGAGTATTCATCTTAATACTCTCCAAAGATTTTCCCATGATGGAAGTGCTCCAGTTGATAATTTTCTCTGGTTTGTTGGTTTTAAGTGTTATATCTGTGTGAGAGAGACAGTGCAGGTTGTCTATACCAGGGTTCAGTAGTCAGCTTAGGAAATCAGATATATTGGGGAAAAATATGTGAAATTAACTGTTAGCCTTGAAGACCTGTTTTCAGCTTGATCCTGAATTCTTAAGTGGCTATCAGTGACTGCTTTGATCACAGTCTCTGAGATATGCATAGAGGCTGTGGTAGTCAGCTAGAGGTTAGTTACAGTTCCTTTTGTCTTCATAAACATACTAGTTCTGAAGCATTTTGCATCTCATAATAGTGCTCATAAAAATTTCTGGGAAATGTTCCATTTGTAAGGTTAAATGAGTACAAAAAAAAGCTCTCTCATGTTGCAGGTGAGGTTGTGTTTATGCTGTACTCAAAGAAACTCAGAAGAACAGAGCTATTGGAAAGAGACACCAAGGGTTTATACTTCTTGTATTGCTATTGTGAATGTGTGGCAAACACATGGGACTGCTTCTGCACAGGAACTAAGTAGATGTTTGTGAAGAATTTTTACTGCGAACTTGAGGTTAGATTTCTCTGAAATGGGTGTTTTTTACCCTTTCACTTGATATGTTTTTGTGTACAACTACATTCTTCTCTTGTCCCACCCCTATGCTGCTTTGAGATGCAGGGCTGGGAGTTTATTTACCATGCTACATGAATCAGAATGTAATCCCAGCACAAAATTATTTTTAGTTTTCAGTAGGTTTTAGTAGTGTCATTTAGTTCTTGGTAGTACTATTTCATTTCATATTCTTATAGTTTAAGGGATATCATTCTTCTCTTCAGAGCACCCTATTTGAAAGCTCAACCCACCATACTGATTGCCTTGCTGTATGACAGAGACAATCCATAGGTGGTTCACAGGTCTCTCTTCAGAACTCTATAGAGACTCAGGTTTCCTTTCAATGTATCACTCAGTAGATGTCAACACATACGCAATGATCTAATTGAAATGACTCCTTTGGTTTTTTGTATCATCAAGAACATTAAAGGCAGGGCAAGAACAACAAGACAGGTTGAGTCTTCTCTGTTTGGTATATCACAGTGGCTGGTTTCTTTTCCAAATCTCTTCCTTATAAATATGGGCAGCTGCTCCTCTTTGAGCTGTTGTTTTGACTTGTCTGTGGTCACACTACAGTGTACAGAATGAGTTCAGGAGGGAGCCTGGCTCAGCTAATTCTTATTCCAGTGTCTAATGCACTTTATTATGCAGTGCTGTGTGTTTTGGAGAGTCCAGGATACTTGGCTTGACACATGGATACCCTAAAGAGACCTCTCCTAGGTCATTGTTTTGTAAAATGTCAAACAAACATATTTTCTAGCACTGCACATGGAGTTCAACTGCCAGACTCAGAAATGAGAGATTCAGAATGCCATCATAACCAAGTGTGATACATTTGCCTTTGAAATTTTTTTTATCAGTGGAAGCAATTATGCAGTTAAATGGTATCAACACAAACAAGTCAGAGCTTAATTACATGCAGCATTGTTTTCCTAATAATTACAAAATAGCAAAGTATGATCTAGGAATAATGAGACCCATATGAAACAGAGTAGAAATTTGGGCTTTGTGAAACCCATTACTGGTAAAGTGGAGAACATGGCCCTATTGCTTTACCCCTACTTTGGTTCACTGGGATCAGCTCTTGAGCATTTATGAACTCTTATAAATATAGAATGAGTTTAACTTGCTAGTTATTTATCTGCAGTTAATGAATGTTTGCACAGAGATTTGGCTCTTTGAACTGCTCTGGGATGATCTGTTCTGATAATCAAACAAAAGATATAGATGTTTTCTTCTTGTCTGGGTTTCAGCAGCAAGTTTCACAGAACATTGAGAATGTCACTTTTTATTTGTGGTCTTTTCTAGACACATCAGCTGAGTGGACCTTACCAGGCGTGAGCTGGTTTTTTTCCCTGTAGTGTTAATCTACAACAGTATGTAGAACTGTATTTATATCAAATCCAAACTTGCTTCTGTGTCTCTGTCATCCCTCTCTTGCCCAAAACCCCAAAACATTTCTGTGTTGCTCTCTGAAGAAGAGCCAGAGATGTCCCCCCTGACTGGAAGCTGGTGAAAGTTGTCCCAGTTTTCAAGAAGGGCAAGAAAGAGGACCTTGGAAACCACAGGCCTGTTAGTCTGACTTCAGTGCCTGGTAAAGTTATGGAGAAGATTATTCTGGGAGGTATTAAAAAACACCTGAAAGTGCAGTCATTGGTGACAGCCACCATGGCTTCATGCGGCAAAAGTCCTGCTTGTCAAACCTGATTTCCATTTATGACAAGCTTACCCATTTAGTTTATCAAGGGAAGCCAGTTGATGTAATCTTCCCAGGATCCTTCTGGACAAAATGTCCAGCATTCAGCTGAATAAACTCACCATGCTGTGGGTGAGAATTGGCTCCCAGGTTGGGAACAAAAGGTTACAGTGAGTGGGGTGGCATCAGACTGGTGACCTGTCACCAGTGGGGTTCCAGAGAGCTCCATCCTTGGCCCTGTGCTCTTCAACATCTTCATTAATGACTTGGACACAGGACTGGAAGGGATACTAAGCAAGTCTGCAGATGATAAAAAATGGGAGGAGCTGTTGACTCTCTCAAAGACAGGGAGGGTCTGCAGAGAGACCTCAACAAATTAGAGGACTGTGCAGTCACCAACCATATGAAGTTCAACAAGGGAAAGTGCTGGATTCTGCACCTGGGATGGAGCAGGCCTGGATGTATGGACAGGCTGGGGAATGAGATGCTGGAGAGCAGGGCTGCACAAAGGGACCTGGGGATCCTGGTTGGTGACAAGTTGAACACAAGTCAGCAATGCCCTGGCGGCCAGGAGGACCACCCATGCCGCAGGGGTACATTGCTGGTTGGCCAAGGAAGGGGATTGTCCCACTCTGCTCTGCACTGGGGCTGCCTCACCTCAAGAGCTGGGGACAGTTTTGGCCCAGCTTGGCACAGTATATGAAAGACATTAAGCTATGACAGAGTGTCCAAAGGAGGGTTATGAAGGTGGTGAGGGGCCTGGAGGGGAAGCAGTATGAGGAGACCACTGGCTTGTTCAGCCTGGAGGAGACTGAGGGGAGACTTCATCACAGTCTTCGGCTTCCTCATGAGGGGAAGCAGAGGGGCAGACACTGATCTCTTCTCTGTGATGACCAGTGACAGTACCCAAAGGAATGGTCTGAAGCTCAGTTAGGGGAGGTTTAGGTTGGATATTTAAAAAAGGTTTCACCAGAGGGTGGTTGCACGCTGGACCAGGCTCCCCAGGGCACCAAGCCTGATGGAGTCCAAGTGTTTGGACAACACTCTCAGGCACATGATGTGACTCTTGGGAAATGGTCCTGTGCAGGGCCATGAGTTTGACTCGAAGATCTTTGTGGGTCTCTTCCAATTTAGGATATTCTGTGATCTTGTGATTCTGTGGATGGTGCAAACTCCACAGGATAGCTGATAGATGTCATTATTTATAGAGCTATCACTTTACAATTAATTTGCATCATAACATCTTTTGGACAAACATTTAAAGAGACTAAGTATAGAAGCCTGAGACTGGTATGCCTTTAGCATTGGCAAAGTTAGCAGTAGCTAGAGATGGAAGCAGTTGTTGGTTGTTGGATTCTGTCTTCTAGTCGAACTTTGAAATTATAAATTTTCATAACCTGTTAAGCTGTGTAGCCAAATTTTGTGGAAGAAAAATATTATTAGATAGCTGTGTTACCAATATACGTAACAGGAAATTATATTAGGTACTACTGTGAGATTTTGCTGGGGGGAAGATTATGTGAGAGAACACTTAAAAGTGCTTCCTGGGCTTTTTTCTTTCTTATATAAAGCACCAGATAAAATTCAGTTGCAGATAAATACAAGCAAAACACCACTCCCGCCCTCCAAGGGAAAAAAGGAGAAAATGTTATAAATTATGAGAATCACCATTTTATTTTAATAATAAGTAACTTCACAAGATTTTTGCCACCATGATGAATATCCTATAGATGTTTTTAATATAGAGAATGAGACTATTTCATTTTTTCTTCAAAACTATAATGAGTTTAGGCAAAAAATATGGTCACAGGAATCAAAGAAAATATGGAGGATAAAATATATCCTGTTGATGTTACAAAGCTATATTTTAAGTACAAGGACAGTATAAACTCAGAGTGCAAAGTTCAAGTGTTTTTGGAACATCACAAGAATAACATTAAAGACCAATTCTTCACATGCACTTCAAAAACCTGAAGGTACCCAACAAATTTGAGAAACATTCCCCATAAAACATTAGTGTTTGTAATCTAACCAGCAATATACAAATCTGCATCACTTGCTCTTCTTGATTTATACTACTCGCTCTTCTGTTTTTATTGCACATATTTCAGTTATTCCTTTTCTGTACACACTCAGTTTAAATAAAGCTAAGTTCTCTCCAGAGACTGCACAAACCCAGCTTTGCATTGGACAGCCTGTTGATTTACTCCATCTGAGTTTAAAAAAATGACCTCTCCAATTATTGTAGCAAGGCGAGCAGAAGCTGGGTGAGGTAACTGGGAAAGGATTCCAGGCACGAAGCCTTTTGCCTTATTTGGTCAATGTGGTTTGCGAGGCCCCAGCTGGTAACTTTGGTGAGCTCATTGTGTGATGTGTTATGGACAATAAAGCCAAACCTTCCTCTTTCTTTTTATCCATTGAGTACAGTATTTAGCAATATTTGTTCCAATATTTGTTCATTGACCTTTAATACAACTTAGATCAAAGACAACAGAAGCAATTCTGGTTTTAAGACTTAAAAGGAGAATTTTGTTTCCTCTTTACAATTCCATCTGTTTGTTTTAGAAAATAGTTTATTTTGGCCAGGAGGATTATTTTTTATCATTATTTAATTTCATTCATTTATTCAAAGCTGTGAATTCCTTTCTACTTGGGAAGCAAATCCATATTCACTGCTGGGATTAATCTTCCTGCATCTTTGCTCACATCTATCTTCACATGTAGGCATGCAGAAGGTGGCACGTTCTCTCTGTGTTTAATTTGAGTTGTCTGGAAATTGCGGAGCATGAAACAAACAAAACCCCCCATTTTTTAAGGTCTGTCAGAAAGCTGTCAAAGCAGAGTTTTAGATAGGTATCTGAGATGGTTAAAAATACCAGAACGCCCATTTGGTGAACCAGTTTCCTCGGTATCTGATCAAATCTTAGCACTTGTTGTCCTTTAACTGAGAAAAATGAGTGACCTTGCTGTAGTAGGTACGGCAGGGGGTGTTTCATTACAAGCAGTGTCTGTCACTCAAGCTTTGGTACTTGCATCCACTAGATTTGGTTATTTTAATGGCAGTCTGAAATATGGAGGGAGGGGGACAGGAGAAAGAAGCACAAAGAGGGCAGGCCAGGATAATTGATGGCCAAATGTTTTGAGTTAAAATGCAGACGTTTCTCAAAAATGGTTACTACCGGTTACCTGATCTCTTTTTTGATAACTTATTCTGTAGGCAAGGAAATGCAGGGGATCAAATCTATTTCTATTTCAGCTAGGCTTTTACAGGACTCTACATGAGTCTTACAATGTAGTTTAGATAGGGCTTAGTATGAGAAGGAGGAACTGGCTCATGGAAAGAGGGCAGTGAGTTTTGTTTATGGGAGAGACTAATCAGAGAGAAGTCACCAGTTAGAAGATCCCATGGGGCAATTTGAGATCAGTCTGTTGTTTTATTTTTGGTAATGACCAGGTAAAAAAATTCTGGTGGTATTGCTGTAGGTTGCTGAGCTAGAGGAGGAGGATTGGAGGATTGGGAATAAAGTGTGAGATGAAATAACTGAGCATGAGGAATTGAGGCTACTCAATGGTCATGAGACAGCTGCATACCAAAAAATCTGCTGTACTGATAAATAACATAAGTGGCAATCTCTTTAGGTATTATAGGTTAGTAGACATCTATCACTGGTAGATAGAAAAGTACAAATTCTCTTTAGCTTTTCTTTTATGTATACAAATCTTCAAGTTTTGGTTAAAGTTTCTGAACTGTGAAAGTTGTAAATTGCACTTAAAAATACATTTCTTCCCTAGGTTTTGGTCCTAGAACACTTTTATTTGAGAAATAATTCCATATATGTTGTCTAATCTGATATTTTACTTTAACTAGTATTAACAAATGCAAGAACTGAGAAATCAGGACTCACATTCAATAAAAATATATAGTATAAAATTATTTTTAAAACAGATCAAATGTATTTTCTCTTATTTATTCAAATAAATGTATGGAAATATGAAGCAGTGAAAGACCTTTTTTTGCCACAAACAAAATAATTGTAATACCATAGTATGATTAGCCATTGCTTCTTCTACACTTGTGTATGTGAAATATTTGGGAAGTTTCAAAAACAGTGGTGAAGAGCCCAGTATGCATACACTTCATCTTTTCAAGAGGTCTTACTTTCTCCTGTGCAGAGCCAAACTATTAAACTGGGAGATAACACTGGCTGAGCACCTGGACCCAGAGTTTTTTTGAAGCAACTGGTCTTCTTGGGACAGCTCTTGTCATTATGCAAATGCAACAAAATTATTTTCTCATTGCAGTTTGCTTCACTTCAATTACTGTTTCATTGAAAGTTGATAAACTTTTAGGAAGTTAACAGAAAGAAAAAAAAAAGACAACAGTCCAAAAAGCTTGTTTCACTTCTAGTGTATTCTTTTAAAAAATGAGAGTGAAAACTCAAATCTCATAACTAAAAGATTGTGGACACAGTGATTAAAAACTGTTGGTTCAGTCATTCTGTTAACCAGAGGTGTTTGTGAGGAAAGCAGTTAATGTTACGTGCATAATCAGTTTAAATAAATTCTGTTAACTGCAATCTTTCTGTTATAAGTTAGTGTGATTAACTGCTTGCTGACTAAAACTGGTTTCTGAAGCTGTGTTTTTTCTGCAGTTTAATAAAATTCTAATTTGCATCATAAAGAAAACAGATATAAATTAAGGATAAATAAATTAGTCCCCTGTAGTAAATTGGAAAATAATTTACTATTCTGCCATAACATTTAAGAATTAAGGCTTAGAATAAATGTGTTAATTGGTGGAAATGCTTAAGTGAGCATGCAGTGTACCTAGTATGAACAAGGACATTGATCTTAAAACTTAATATCCAGGTCACCGGGGAACTAAACTTCTGAGTGTTTCAGAGCATGGAGGGTTTGGCAAATAGAATGCAGTAGCACTACTCTTCTGTTACTTTCTTTCTAGCCTTGCTCTTAGCCACAGCATGGACAGGATCATGTTCCACACCTGAAAAACAGGTCTCAAGGTTGTTGATGAGACTTTCAAACTGCCAAGAAGGATTTAAGAGAAATACAGGAAGTGGCCAATTGCCCAGGTACAGAGCAGGACAGGACTTAAAGAAGCAGAGAGTTTGGTATTTTGCTCCCTGCACAAGATGTCAATCTTCATTCATCAATTCAAAGGCACCTAGTCCCCTGCTCTTTCTCCCCTTGTTCAAAATAAGACTCCATCCTGAGTTTTAGCATCCTTTATCAAACCAGATTCATTATGTTTTGACAAAGGCAGCTGCGTTCTCTTGCCCTACAGGGATTAAATCTTCATGGATTACTTGAGAATTGGATGTTGTGTAGTGCCACAGCTATATTGAGCACTTAATGCTTAAGTCAGGAGGCTTTATACATGAGTATGAATTCATCTGTAATCTTATTCTGTTACATGTTGGGGTTTTCTTTTACAGTTTGGGGGAAAATAAGGATCTTTTTCTGCATTGCTTCCCTTTGTTTTGTGGTGTAGTTAACAGCATAAAAATAGTTATGGTTATAGTTACAGTTTGGGTGTTGTTTGGACATTTCTCAGTTGATGTGGGGTCTATGGGTCTTTATTCAACACCTATGGTGAAGTTGCCTTTTTCTGTTCTAAATAGAAAATCACTTGATCAGCTCTATTGCCATAGGTTTCCCTTCATCCAGTATCCTGTTCTATCTATGCAGCAGGCTCTGCAGGGGCCTGTGAATATACAAATTTGAATCTCCTTTCAATATAGCAACTTTGCTTTTGGTAAAGCAAACTCTGAAATAGCTCTGTTCCAAAGTGAAGTGGATGATAGTGTCCAGGAAGTATCACTTCTGTTACTGTAACAAAAATGGACATCATTGCTTGAAACTTTAATATGTCTTGGTAGATATGGGAGTATCAAGAGATCCATCTTTCCACCAAATAAAGCAGCTTTGTTATTTCAGGACCTGTCAGGTTATAGTAGCTACCACAGAACCATTTGTTCCTTTGGAGTTTGCCAAGAAGGGGTGGTCTCAGATTCTTGTCTTGATGAGAAGATTAAACCCCCACCCCCAAGAAGTAATCTGAGAACGCTGAGTGAGTTTAACAACGCCACTGGAGAGACATAACTTTTAACCCCAAAGTGATAGTTGTGTTCTTTTATCAGTGTTGTAAAAGGGACTCTGAAAATAGATGCTTACAAAACAAAACAAAATCACTTCTGACATTGACCCCAGACTTTTTCCTTTTTTTCCCCCAAATATCTGTAAACAGCACAGTTTCTAGTTGCGTGTATTAATCTAAAAAATTTCTCATAACACGCCTCAAGTTCTTCCTCAGGTCAGCAGTGCAGTCCTGTTGCAATGACGTTGGAGGTGCCCTGGGACCATGAGCTGTGCTGAATGTGCTGTTGGCCCACTGAGATCAGTGATGTTGGCTGATTGGTTGGCATAGATGGGAGATTCCCAAAGAGTGTTTAAAAAAAGAAATTACTAGTTAAGAAAGAGATATTTTTATCTTCAGCTTTTAAAATAAAGCAGTGAGTATGTGAAGTTATAAAATGGGCTGTCGGAATTGCTTTATTTGAATGACATTTTGTTCTTTGCAGCTTTTTTTTTTATCTTTGCCCTTAGTGCACAAAGCAAAGATGTTGCTAACTGTGGAGATGAAATGGCCTCTTCATGAATTCCTAAAAAACGTGGCTTTCTTTTTGAAATCATTTAAAGTCATAAGTTTTTGTACAGGAACAAAACTCTTCCTGTTATGATAAAATATTTTCAACTTCAGAAAGCTATCCTGAACCTGATGCAGAGAAAAGTTTAAAAAGTCAGTTTCTGCTGTTCTAGGGGGCTTCTCCATATTATTTAAGCAGTAACTTGATAATACCCTAAGTAAGCTATTCCAGCAAAAATACTTCATATTTAGTAAAGCAATAAAACTAGATTACGTGTGTAGACTTACCAGTCCTGCTGTTTGGGCAGGAATTTAGCAGATTCCCAGACATCGAGCAGCTACTCCTGGAATCGACAAATGCCAAATAAACTCGAGACAGCTCTGCAGCTGAATAACAGGGAGTTTAATATGTCCTGCTTTGTGACCTGACAGTAATGGCAGGTTTGCACGTCTTTGCACAGCAGTGCTGGGAACTTCTAATGTTTTTGTTTCCATTTCAAGAGGGAATTTTTTGGAGAGAAACTAATGACATCCTACAACGCATTTTCTCAGTTAACAGTATCTGCTTTTTAATTTGAAAACATCTGATGGAATTACATAGAAAATTATTAGGAAATGACTGTAGGATTCTCCTCTTCCAGGATACGCTTCTGAAAGTACCTGATACTTGGATCTCTAAAGGCATTACAGAGGGAAAATAAAATTTTCTTTACAAGTTTATGAACCTGAAAGTAAATTATCTCTTGCAAGGTTGTTCAGTATTTTACACAGATGTGAACTCCAGTTTAATTAGTTTTGGGTTGTTTCAAGTATATTTCAGTTTTATGTATTCCTTACCTGATTTTAATTGAGGTTATTTTTTAAACTGCCAGTTTCTAATATCTGTCTTCATAGCTTTAATGCTGCTAAACAGTCTTGTATTCCAAGTTTATTGCCTTGTTATACTCCGTAGTTGCAATATGTTCTTTTTATTATAATTATTTGTGTCTTACACTATATTGTTTTCTGGATCATCATGGTTTGCATATGGTTGTTCTTTTTTAGTAAAGAATTGGTTTTAAGATTTATAGTCATTTGGACATTTAATTTTCTACATGATGCATTCAGCTTCAATTTGGAAGTGTTTTCACTAGCAGTTATGAGGAACATAAGACATAATTTATGACTATATTAACCCTATTTTATGTCGATCAACAAGAATTTCTTTATGAACTATGGTACAACTTTGCTTCACTTCATATTATTTGCTAACGATACATGAGCCATGTCCTTTAACCTTCTAACTTTCTTATGGATTTGGGGAAACCCTATAGCCTAACAATACATTAAATTCTGTTTTGGAGGAAGAGGAGGAGGGAAGGACTTTTATATAACCTTTGCACTTTTTCTTCTGGAAAAAAAAAAGCTTGTGACTTCTTTCAGCCGGATCTTGAACCCTTAGTGTTCACATAACAAATCAAAATTTCTACCAAAGAGAAATTCTTCCCATTCAGACATCTATTAAAATGCAGCCTGTGGTCTCAGATGCCAATGATAATTTCAATTTTACTAAAACCAACCAAAAGCCAGCAACTCACCAACTACTTCCATGAGAATGCTCAACAAAACCTCAGGCAACATGAAATGGAAGGTGAATTTATGTTTTTTCTCCTCAAAGGAGAAGTTGTGAGACTCTGAGATTCCACATTTTCCAAGAAGTCCATAGGATCTTACCTCAAATCAGTCTTTCCAAGACTTAAGTTTGGTTTGTTTTCTAGTCTACAGTTCTACTTTTGTATGTCCTGCTACTTAGTAAGAGGTGGTACCCAAACTTACAACTCCAGACAAAATCCCACTAATTTTGTAGAAATATTTTTGTTTGGGAGGTAATGAAAAAGATGGCTTCGAAAAAATATATTTGAAGTCTAACATTTTAGCAATGAACCATCTCCAGTCTGTTGCTGCAAAAATTGACGTTTTTGCAGTTGTCAAAGAGAAAGAAAAGGGATGCGGGTTTATTTATCTCTGCAGAGTTCACTGTTGCCTTCAGGTTCTTCAACCGACAAATGTGTCTGACTTGATCTATATTCAAGTCTTACTGTTGTGTTTCTGTGCCAGTTTCTACAGTTTCTTCACCTCAGCTTGAGCTGGTGAGAAAAATATGTACTAATTCTCTGTGAGGGGAAGAAAGAAATCATCACGGCCATGTTTCACAATGTTCACTTGCTTTCTAATTCTTTGTATTCTCATCTTTTCAAGGTATTGACCTATTTTCTCCAAATAGTTTCTTTGCAATGATTTCTGGTTTAATTTCCTTTCTTGATAATTTTAAATAATTTCTTGCAGAACATGTTTATTTTATGGTTTCACAAGGATAACGCGTTGCTGGGGTTTTTTTAAGGATTAGCATGTTAAAGTGTAAAATATGAACTTTGGGACAAAGAGTTAAAAAGATTCTTTATGGACAAATACAAGATGTAGCTATGCTCTGCTAATAGATAAATATAACACCAAAAATTATTGCAACTAAAAAAAGGGAAATGAATGAGAAGGATGGCAGAGACTCTTTTTGGAAAAATAAAGAGCAATCATTTATGTAATAATTTTGAAGATACATGTAACAATTTTGACATTAAATACTGCACACAAAGCAGTGGCAGACCATTATAAAAATGCCAGATTTCTTGATGTTCCCTCTGGAAAAGGAAAGTCAACTTCAAAATAAAACAACTATTTCTGCTTTATATCTAAAAATACAGACAGCTAATGGGTAAAATTTGTAGAAATAGTGCCAGTGATTTGTAGCGTGTATATGATTAGTTACAGCATGGAATCAAAATCTTTCTGAACAGGACAAAAACTGTCTAACTCAATTGGGTCAAATTTTTAATAACCTTCTTAATAGTTGATGTCTGGTCTTTTCACAGCCATAAATATTTGTAAAACGAGAGGGATACAAGAACATCTTTTGAGTTAAACTTCTAACTGGCATGCCTATAATTAGTAGTATCTCAAGCAAAATTTATTTTTGAAAGAATAATTTTTTTGGAGGTTGTCCAATCAGTGTTGAAATAAAAATATACAGGAAATCTGAGCAGAGAGAGTAAAACCAGGAATTAAACCTGGATCCGGTATTACATGACTTAAGTCTCTCAAGAGGGTACTGGAAGTTAGTAAGGCTCCATTAAATTCTGGAAGCTGGGTGTGTGGTTAAGGGCTTTCTTAATGGGGTTCCTAGAAATTTGAAGCATTTAGAACTGTAAATATTTTTGAACTGATTTAAGGCTTGATGCACTGAGAATGGTTAAACAACTAAACAGAGACATTTGCAGTGTTTAGAGTCTGCAGGACTTGGTCTAGACAAAAGGTGTTGATGACTTACACATCAGTGTAAAACACACCAAGGATTAATATTATGTAATTTCTCTTTTTCTGTGTTTAGATTTTTTTTTTTTTATTGCACCCAAATAATTATCTCACATGGATTTGGGATGGTTTTTTTTTCCTATGTTCTACCTGATATTTTGAAAGAAATGGTTGCTACTTTTCCAGGGCAAAGAGAAAGGATGAGGTTTACTTTCAGGAAAGATGTGCAAGGATGAAAGGAAGCTGGAGTCTGAAGGGGATAAGAGACAGTATGGAGGTCAGGAATTAGCATCTTCCTAATGGCCACATGCCTTAAGCTTTGTGTCATGGCTGGTGCGATCTGTTCTGGTAACAGTGCAGCACGAGCTTTCTTACCCAAGCACGTCTCTTCTCCTTGGGGTTTGATCCAACGTGGAACCTAGGCAAAAGCAATCATCTGTCTCCTAAACTTTTGAGGAGATAGTTTTGCATGGAAACTTTATTTGAAAACCTCCTAGCATGTGGAAGAGTAGAATTCTCAGTCTTATGGGCCCAGATTGCTGGGGCTGGGATTCAGGTTATTCATTTGGGCAGTGGCTGTATGTGTTTTGAGGGCTGCAGAAGAACAGGATAAAGCTGGAATAAGCTGTCTGTGACTCCAGTTAGGATGCGCCTGTGTGCTGTGAGTCACCGACTGTGTGTGTGAGACAAGAGTTATTTTGGCATAAACTGAAGTGTTTCTTCTCATCCAGAACATGAATCACCTGCTTCTGAGTGTATTTTTTTTTTGTTAATTTTTATTAAGTAAACAGATTTCAGAGGCTTCAATACATCCAAATATGTGGGTTTTACTGGCACAGCGAAGGACCTTCTAAGCAAACAAAACTCACTCACCTGTTGGGGCCAGTATTTTTTATACTTTTCCCAGAAACATGTCTGAGTAATCACAGCAATGCCAGAAACACTGTCCTGCTGCAAACTTATTCCTAGGAGTATCACTGGGTAAAGACACTAATGCAGTCCAAATTGCTAAGACATCTTTATTTGCAGTTTACTTCTGTTAGTCTTTTTACTTTGTCAACTTCTACCTTTGAAGGAAGAAGGTCTTCTAAATCTGGAAAAGAAGGAAGAGGTTGATCAGATGTACTGTCTCTGAAAACACTGCACTTGGGCTAGAGGTTGTCCTGGTGATGAGGAAACTCCAATTTGTAGTTTTCTCTTTAACTTAACTTGTATAAAAACTGTGAAGGCAGTGGCTGAGCAGATCTGTGACAATGCAGAGGTGCAGTCTTGGAGGAGGCCTGTAGAAGACCAAGAGAGCCTTCAAATTCCATGTTTCCTTATGGATGGTGCCGTGGAGATCTTTATGAAGCTTCACATGAGATACAATATGCCATAAAACCACAATTACTTTATTTGAACTTGTTTTTTTCTTGTTCTTGGCAGTCGGGGGGGTTTATCTGTTTAGATGTAATCATTTACTTTTTGTGTTTTTCTTTTTACATCTAAAGAGAGGATGTGATGTGTAATTCACAGGTTTTTTTATAGATCAAGGCAGAAAATAAAAGTAATTTGATTCGGCTCATTGGGAGCCACATTAGATGTACCAATAGTCCCCTCTTGGCATTGATATATATTTGATGTGCTGTGTGGAGGTATTTCAGATGGCAAAGTCCCATTGTCACACCTTTTTCTTTGATTCTCACCAAGCAGCTTAGACTTCAGACTCTTTTTTAGCTTGTTAGTAAAAGTTATGTTAATGTCAACATGAGCTCAAGCGGCTGACCAGACTTTGGGTCATTCATTAGCTATTGATCAGCTTGGTTCTGAGACAAATAGATCACAAGGCAAGATGAGTACCTACTGTTCATATCATAAATCTATCAGGGAAGGAAGGATGGAAGAACTGGCTGGGCTGCGTGATCCCAGTCTGAAATAGGTAATCCTGCAGGAGCTTTGCCCATGGCTCCTTGGCTCATTCCTTTGGTCTGGCCTCTGAGACAGCAAAGGCAAGCACAACTTCAAGTCCAAATGTGTAGTGTGTGCTATCAGAACCCGGGCCTCATTGTCAAAAGCTGTGTCAAGTTACCTTCTGATGTAGGTGGTCTAGTGGACAGCGTATCCACCACCGAACTCCAGTAGCTTGTGACCAGAGGCTTAAATATGGTGATCAGGAAGACTCCTTTCTCACTTTTCATGGGGGAAAAAAACCCTAAAAGGTAATTCTTTTGACGTTTTTCATTGCATCAAGTTTGCCCTTAACTTGAGTATTTCCTCAAGATGGTGACTTGGACACCTTTGTCACTTGGATTTTAAAATAATCTGGTTCATATTTCTAGTCCAGCACATAACTTCATTGTCTCAGAAGATAGGACAGTATGTAACTAACTGCACCTTTTATTCAAAAGGTACATGTGTGTTGTGTGTGATCAACTGGATTCCTGTTTGTGACCAAAGGTGCTCTTGAGATACACAGCTTCATACACAGGTTTCTCTTGCTTCATCATGAAGACCTGGCACTTGAATATTCTCCAATAAAACTGTGGCTGTGGAACTGACCTATGGTTTCAGTCCCACAAAAGTTGGTTTCTTGACTTATTAGTCATTGTCACAACTCTGGCCTTCAGCCTTCTCTCTTATAAGAATGCATTTGGGAAAGATTTTGGAAGATAATCCTTATAGCTTCTTTTCACTTGCTAAACAAAATAAAATCTTTCATTTTTCCTTTTTTACTTTTTTCTCCTTATATCTGCTTATCTGTAATTAAATATAGAAGGCATTGGTAATTATTCTGTATTGTTATTTAGTATTTTGTTGGGTCAAGTGCCTTCTTTTCCTTATGGTGTCTTTTGAAGGTATCTCTGTTGTGAAGTAGTGAGAACATTAAATTGTGCATATTTTTCATACTAAAGGAGGTAATGAGAACATTAAATTGTGCATATTTTTCATAGTAAATATGTTTGAACTGTTTGCTGGATAGAAAGTGTATGATGTGTTTTACAATCTAGTATAATTACCATTGTGAGCTTTAGTCACTGAAGCTGATCAGTAAGTGGCTTGTTACAGCTGTTTGATAAGTGCTAATTCATGCCATTAAAATCTTCCTCCTATTTCTTATTTTTCTGACTGACCTGACTTTCCCATGATATGACTAAGGAGAACAGGGTGGTGCTGAAACACAAGCTAGTTATTTGTTTTGTTTATAAAAATTTCTAGGGAGAGAGGAGTCAGGAAGAGAATCACTGCAGTTCTTAAAATGACCTGATGTTACTGTGTGATGTCCAGTAATTAGTTCTTCTGTCATTAATAGCTTTTGCACGTGTTTAAATAGGACTGTTTGTCTTGAAGCTTTTTTTTTCCTCAAAATATTCAACTTGTTAATCATTAGGACTTTAATAAAATTATAAAAATCACCGGCAGAAAGTTGCTCTTATTTAGGGGATATATAATTTTGTAATTAAAAGTTATATTTTTATCACTAATAATACTCTGATAGGATATCAACTTCAATCAGTTCTCCTATTTCTTGAAATTTGGCACTTCTTGAAAGATGGAAAAGCTTTTTAGAAATCTATCTTTTTCTTAAATTTCAGATTTAAATTTCAGAATAGCAGATTTAAAAGTTTTGAAGTATGAGTTCTGAATCTGATTGCAGAAAATAAGATGTTTCTTAATTTACTCAAAGTAGTAGCTCTTTCTTGAATTATGTATTAAAATAGTTTTTTGGTAGAAATGTGAGGATTGGCTGCACATGATGGGAAAAACAAAGAGAAGTGGGAAGGGAAAAAGGCAGGATAACTTTTAAATGAGACAAGCTTAAATATTCAGACACATTGAAATAATATTGGAAACAGACTTTTGGACCAATTTCATTTTGCAACCACATATATGCTTTTCCGTCATCCTCATATTTTAAGAGTGTGGGTGGAAAATAAGCATATTAGTCTTAAATGCCAAGGATAGGCCTATATCATCACATTTTTTGTATTCACCTACCTCCTCCACAGTAGTTTTTTTGGTGGGATTTTTTGGGGTTGTTTTTGGTTTTTTTCTTTTTTGTAAAGGCAGTGTGGCAGTTAGGTACACTTAGAAAACTTGGGGAAGATTATTTTGTATTAGGCATCTGCTTAGAAAGATACCACCCACATAAAATCCCATCTACATTTACTGTGGCAAACCATGCAAGTCTGTTGTATGGGTTTGTTATTTATGGGGAAATTCCTGCTTACTATTGCTTTTAATAATTGAAGCAGTTCTCCTAGTATCTTTAGGTCCAATTCAGAATTAAACCCTAAAAATACTGGAACCAACAAAAGTGGTTTTGTAGTGAGGCATATTTTGGCACCTGTTATTTCTTTTAGTATAAGTTCGCTGTGTTTAGTCAAATACTTTACTTGGGAATATTTTGTTTTTCAGGATGGGAAGAAGAAATTTGACAAGGAAAGTGAAAAATATTATTCCATCTTAGAGAAGCACTTAAATTTGTCAGCAAAGAAGAAAGAATCTCATTTGCAAGATGTAAGAACTGAACACACTCTTACCTAGTGTCACATATGCGTAGAAATCATGATAACGAATTGGTTCTCTTCAAGACGTGCTCTATTTTATTAATGTAAAATTGTGGTGATTTCTGGTAGTCATGCTTGTTGTGTCTATAAATTCTTAGCTGGGATTAATAAGATCCAAATAGGTATTAAATATTTTAACAAAGCAATATTCTGTGTGTGCAACTTTGTGTATTTCAAGTACAGCTAATGTTTATTGGTTGCAACAATGGAATTATATTAGTACAATAAAAGTGTGGGTTTTATAAGCTATATGTGGAATATTTGAAAGTAAATTAAGTGCTTTTGAGTTTGCCACTTAATATATTAACTGATGAAATTAAGCTTCTATTTCGCATACATTTTAATCCAGAAGACTGAACTGAGATCACTTTAATGATACTTTTTTCTGCTTCTTTTTTCCTCTTTTTCATCTTACTCCAAGATTGAGGCACCTGAAATTGACCTGAAATTATATCTATAACTTCAGCTTTGAAGAGTCTGTTTGGCTAATACTTTTCTGTTAAAAAAAACAAACCATGAAGACTTCCAGTTTAACAGGAGGATTCCAAGGCTTTTCAGTATGCTGGTAGAAATGAATATGATTTGTCTTTGAAGCAAATTACAATAAACCCAGCAATATGATATCAATGACACTTTGGGAATTGTGCCAAAAGTAGTTTAAAATTATTTTGATGGGATTACTGTTGCCATGGTCACTCTTAAATCATGGGGATTAGTTTGCAGATGGAATTTTCACCAAAGGCGTGACCATCACTCAATCACGTCATAGGATTATTTTTTCATGTTTACCAATAATATTATAATTCAAATTAAATAAGGCTTAGAAATTCAAAATTTCTAATAATGTCTATATGCCTCCATTGCTGTTGCTGTCTATATAATAATCAGTCTAGATAAGACATTAGTTATGTAGGATTGGTTAATTGTTCCACGTGTATGTTAGAGCTCTCACTTTTCCCAGATATCTTATGTACTGATGAGGAAGCAGTTCTGTTAGAGGCTAAACCCCAGCTTAAAAAAAAAAAATAGAAATTCTTACCAAAATGTGGGAAAGTGAACTTAAGCATTAATTTGCTCTAGAATAGAAACAAAATAAAGTAAATAATATATTTTACTCTTGAGGCATGAGAATAATTACAGTCTAAAAGCAGCAACTGAAGTGCAAAGTAACAACTGTGAATCTAATAAACTATGGTAGAAAAACAGTGGATTTGGCTCACATCTATAAACTAATGGAAAACCAGAATAATTTTTTCCAGTGTGTCCTTAAGTGACATATCTGGATTTAAAATCTTGTAACTGAGATTCCTCCCTTATAAAGGATAAAGGGCATAACTTGCCATTTCTGGCTTCCCAGTTTTCTGTAGCTGTAGATGTGCTGAATCAGCAACATAGGCCCACCATAAGTAGAAGGTACAAGAGCAAATCAGTACTAAAATTGTTAACCAGGGAGATGTTTGGCCTGTATCTGTATTGTAGGTAAAAGGAGGCCAGGCTCCATTCCTGACCTGAAATCCAAGATAGCTGTTGACTTTCATCCAGAGTGATTTGGGTGAGCCCCAGTT
Source organism: Corvus kubaryi (assembly GCF_017639235.1). Taxonomy (NCBI): domain Eukaryota; kingdom Metazoa; phylum Chordata; class Aves; order Passeriformes; family Corvidae; genus Corvus; species Corvus kubaryi. Next base: position 2,868,682 of record NW_024581076.1, read on the forward strand.
ACAGCCCATATGTCCAGGATGGAGTTTGTTGGAGCAGGCCACAGCAGAGCAGGGCATGAGCAAAGCACCAAGCAGTGCTGGCAGGTGGGGCTTTGGAGCCCAGGGCAGGAGATGGGCAGTCCATGCCTCAAGCCAATGTCATGCATTCAGGGAGATGGGAATACCATTTTTTGACTGCTACATGGGAAAAATACTGTTTCCTTGAATTTGCTAATCTCAGTACTCTTTAACCCACGTTATGTGGGTTAAAGAGTACTGGGATTAGCAAAGGCCTTGTACTCTGTTGGGTTCTTTTACATGTCTCACTTGAGTGCTATTGAGAGAGAACACCTTAATTATGCATCTGAAGTTTGATGGTTGGAACGTACTCTTTAGAGAGTAGTTTGCATATATTCACCCAACTGAAATGTGTTGGATATTTTAAGAGCCTGGAAGACTGCTGGTGCAGTTTACACAGGTGATTGGCTTTTTTCCTTTAGCATCAAAAAGAAACTCTCTAGTAGTGTCTTTTCACGGCCTACAGAAGCCCACAGTGGAGGAGAAAACGGGCAGAATTGAGTGATATGAAAAATCTAATAAACTTCTGATTTCATTTCTCTGAAATCTGTTCCAGAATCAGTGTCCAAGCTTATGTGAATTTCTGGTATATATACTGTAATCATGGCCTACATCAATGAAAATACTACTCACTATGACTATGTATCATACAGGTAGAGACTCAAAACCATATCCATCAGATCTCTTTATTTTTTACATGGAGTTTGAAGTCACAGAAAAACATATGAAAATCCTTTCAGCTTTTGAAACTTTAAGATCACTTTTCAAAGTGATTCTTACAAATCTGAATCATCTGGTGTTCACCCAAATTCATAAGCTTCTACAGAATATATATTTGGGGAATTCTGATTTAGTCCCTGTTCACTGGTGGTGATTATGGCCTTAATCCATATTTCAGATGGCACTTGGTTGTTGTAAATACCATTTCAACTGCAACCTGCTTAAATGCTGTTCAGAATAGAGGTGGATTTAATTAGGTGTTTAAATGCTTTTCCTGAGGCAAAGCCTAAAAGAGACAATTTCTAAAACTAGGTTTCATTATTTATGTACAATTAAATGAGAGAGCTGAGGTCTGTCTCAAGTGCTTATTGATGGCATTTGTGTGAGCAAGGGATTGCTGAATCAGGTCCCACAGTGGTGGCAACTGCTTCTTTTCAGCTATGTAGCACTGTCTTTGTGATAGATTTTTTTTGTGAAACAAAACTATGAACAGAGTATCAGGGAAAACAGTAGCCAAACACACTGTATGAATGGCAAATGGCAGAGTTAATTTTGAGGTAGAGTGGTTCGTTATTGGAATTTTGAATGCTTGGTTTCAGCTTCATATTATTAGTTTACTGAATTTTTGGGTTTTTTTAACAGACACTGGAAGGAAATGCTGGTACTGAATAATTTGAAACATATCCTCGAGGCCCATATGTTGAAGTAGTGTTGGAACACTGGGCTAGGGAGGTGGATCAATATCATTAAGAGCCTCTAGAGCCGAAGCACAATAGTAGCATGTCCTTGAGTAGAGAAGCAATCTTAATTATATATGGTGCTATTGATGGCCAAGTGCTGCCTGAAGGAAAATACTGACTTTTTGCTTTTGTACTGTTAAAAGTACTAAATCTTTTTTATGATGTGTTTGCTGGTTTAAAGTTTGTTGTCAAGGGAAGACAACATCAAGCGTTCCCAATTTCCCTGCATTTGTTATTTTTAGTGCCAGAATTAAACTAGAGAATATACAGAAGTATCCTTCTATATTTTAACTGTCATATGTCAAAAATAGGCGATCTTACTCCTGTTGTTGATCAATGATAATATTTTGACCAAAGAGCAAAATCTAATACAGCGCAGAAGGGATTTGTTGGAAAAATTATTTGTTATGAAGATGGATGAATTAAAACGGAATCTGCATGTCTTCTTTAAACATTATCAACATGCTACACTGCTTGTCTGTTAGTTCCCTCTCCTGTGGCTTGTTTAAATTGAGGATAAAAGCCTATTACTCCTTATCAGCTGATAAGAGTTAATTCTTTAGCTATTTAGGCAGAAGACACTGTTCTGATACTGGATCTCCATGTTGGGTGGTATTAGTCAGGCGCTTCTGACAAGAATTGCCTTGTAGTTCTGTCACTTGAAAATTAAAACTTGAAATATATTTGATTTATGAGGTTAGGGACTTAAATGTGTTTACATTCCAGGAACATATGACTCATACTATAAAGTAATAGCTTGCGAGATGTCATTGTTAAAGACAGCCTATTTAAGAAAGAAAATACCTTCTTGGGAAGGTATTTGAACCTGAGAAACAGATATGATTTCAGTACATATGACACTCAAATATTTCAATAGAAATAATTATCTTTTTGTCTGTCCTTGATTCCTACACTGCTCATTTCTATTTCCTTTTCTAAACTTGCATATACCAAGTACCTGCTGCCACCTTTCTTTCCTGCCAGGCTCTCCTAAAAACTAGACCCTTAAAGTGCAAAAAGAAAGAAGAAACCAAAAACGATCAGGTAAAAGGCATAGGCTGAAATGTGTAATGTTAACTTCTTAAACTTGCATTTAGCTTTTTAAAGTAGGTATTCTAATTTTCAGAAAGAAAATCCTATGAAACTTGTAAAATAATCTAATGGAAGATCTGTTTGTAAATGGCATAACCTGTTTTTAAAGCAATTAAAGGACTAAAATAATGTCCATATTTCATTTTGTCTTTTAGGCAGATACACAGATTGACAGAGAACATCAGAACTTTTATGAAGCATCATTAGAATATGTTTTTAAAATTCAAGAAGTACAAGAGAAAAAGAAATTTGAATTTGTAGAACCTGTAAGTTTTGTTTTATTTTCTTTAGAATGCATGCATTTAAAGCTGAAAATTGAATTTAAAATATCAATTTTTTTGCTCCCTTTTAAAGTTTTGAATGCAGGTTCTTTGTATATAGACAAACATTAAGATCTTGGCTTGGGCACGTCCCATGTTTATTAAAGGATTATGTAAGAGTGTAGTATCTACTGTCAAGTGAAATGTCTGATGACTTTAAGTGTGCGTAACAGTTTAATGGGACATCATGTAATGTTGTGTCTGGGCAGCACATAATCGATGTTTCCTAATACCATGATTTAATGGCTTAAATTTTGAGCCAGTTTTTAAATTTAAATATTTTATGTAGGCAGTGTACACAGACATTGTTCTGAGTTACGCATGAAGTAAAGTGAAAAATCAATTTTTCTGTAGGATAGGTAAGTTTATTTTTTGTTGGTGAAGTCATCTGTCTTTAGTTTACTTTGCAAATAAAGGAAAGCATATGTTGACATGCCATTAAAGAGTAAGATAAAGTTGTGTTTCAATGTCCGTATTTAAGTTTGGGATTTCCTTCTGTGTTTCCATCCCCCACTCCTAACTCTCTTCTGGGTCAGTCAGTACCAAAAGCAGCTTCAGTATGTGATGCAGGCATATTTCTGTGGCCTAGTAGCAGTATTACTACTGTTCATGTCATACAGACAGGACTAGCTTGCCAGGTGCCTGATATAGCTAGTACCTATAGCCCTTGACAGAGAACTTCCAATGCCATGTGTCCCTTCCTATTAAGCACACTGAGCACAGCAGAGTGCTGCTTGTCAGAGAGGAACATGATGAGTGTAACTTTCTCTCCACACATCTCCCAGCTTCCTTGTAACTATTGAAGCAGCACTCTTGACTGTGAAACGGGTTGAATTACATCTCTAACACCCTGTGTCACCAAGAAGAGCTTCTCAGATACCTTCTTTCCACGAGATGACAGTGTATTGTATAGTGAATGTTTGACATTGATGCAAACTAATGAACCTGGATTCAGCAAGCAGTACTTACAGAAATCCTATCTTTATGGCATACAGCTGCCAAATCTTGGAGACTAAAACTTTACTCGCATTCCTAAATAAGAACATTTTTCTACCTGTCACAGATTAATCCAGAGTGTGTGTCTCTGTCTCCTTCTGCAAAACACTCACATCCTGGAAAAATCTAGCAATCGTGGCCTAGCTCTGACCCTAGTAGAGAAGACTCTATGCTCCTTTAATGTAATAGAAACTTTCTGTATTGAAAAGACCTTGTACATTGGAAAATACTGTGCAACTGTGCATAGTTAAAATAGGTAAAATTTACTTTTGAATGTATCTGTTTCCATGCTGTCTCACATCAGTAGGCATTCAGCCCAGTATGACATACTTGATGTTCCAGGGGAAGGTACAGGAAATACTCTTGTGACAGGGTAATGATAATGCAGGTAATGTCTTCTGACTTTGGGTGTGAATTTATTTATAATCAGTCTGGATATAGATGGAGATTAAATTATAACATCAGTTGCAAAATTTTGAATCTTCAGAATTCTTCATTTTTGTTTGTAATCTGTTGCATACAACATGCTGAAATAAAAGCATTTGCGAAAACACATAAGGCTAAAAATGCCTTATGCAAAAAAATAAAAGTACTAATCAGCAATACCATGAGATTAAAAAAAGCCAAACTAAACAAACCAAAAAAAACCCAGACTTCAAAAAAGGCTTTCTGCAATTCATGTTTGTGTAAGTGATGTCGGAAGTATGAGCATGTGCTCCTAGATGAAACGTCTAGATAAAGACAAAGCCTAACACTTTAAAATCAGGTATCGAAAGAATTGTCTTATTATGAATTTTCCTCTGTGTGCTCTGTGAAGGTGTGCATGGCAGAAGATGCCTGGTCGTGTGTCTGCATGGACATGCCTCCTCAGGAGCGCTGATGGTTGTGGGTTATTCTAGTGTATGTGCTGCCTGTGCCTCTGATTTATCAGCACAGTGTCACGTCTTCTTATAATTCTCAGTCTGACATCTTGCTAACAGACTCAGTGGAGGAGAGTTTAACAAAATAAATCTGTTAGTGCAGTGAAGGAGGAAACTGTGATGCCCATGTGAAAGAAGAATAAGTTTGCGACATGGGAATAGAACTGAAAAGCAAATGATTTGTTGAACATCCTTTCAAGACCTTCAGTTTTTCTATGGCAAAGGATAAAGAAAATCTGAGAACCAGAGTGGGAGACGTAACCTAGCAAAAATTGCCAGGTGGGTTACAGCTAGGGCAGTAGAAGTTGGTAAAAGTGGAGTATGTTCTTTCCTGGAGGAGAGTGGGGAAAGATTTTAAGGTACAGATGCTAATGACTCATATAGTGAGTAGAAGACTGTAGTGTTTAGAGTAGACTTTTGCAGCTGCTTCTCAGGCCCTGGGTTTCTCTTTGTTCTCTGCATCTTGATCAAAGTGGTTGCTAATGTGTACTAGTGTGAGTAACTGACACATTCCTATTTGTGATCCTCCTAGATCTTGATTTTTTCCAAGAAAAGAAGACAACTGAGGTTTTCCTACAGATCATGAATTTAAACTTTTTCTGAGGGACAAATTAGTGTTCAAATTTACAGCAAGATAAACAATAAAGCAAAATAAGTGACAATAATCTGTTTTACTAGCTTTTCTTTTGTGATCCCAAAGAAGCTAGTCCAAGCCAACAGTGCTTTCTGAGGTTTTTACGCTTGTTAAAATACTGCAAATACCTTCCTAAAGTTCTGCTTTGTCCTGTGGTGATGCCAGGACTTCCTTGTCCTGTAGAAATCAGGGCAAAAAGTTCATAAGCAGTAAACTATCTGAAATGTGAGGGGTGGTCTGTTAAATGTTTATTTAAAGAGAAGAAAAAAAGAACAGCCAACCAAAAAACGCTGCCTGTAATTACATGCATTTCCATGAGACTTCACAGTGGCCATTAAATTTGAATTTCCCTTTCTTGCATTTTCTACATTATTAACTATGTTCACTTTAATCTGAAGAATAAGTGCTATCTGCTTATAAATAAAAAGAAAACAGGGAGACAGGGACTTCTGGCTGATGTGCTGCAGGCCAAAGGTTAAATTCCTTCCCTATCCGAAACCTAAGTACAGTCTTCTTCCTGTGAGAATGAAACGACCAGGCAGTCTTGAGGTCAGCAGCTCTACATAAAAATAAATAAAGTCTCAAGAAGTAGTTGGGTTTTGTTTCGAATTCTGTGTTGAAATCCTCATGGCTCTGGTGTGGTGAGTAGCTTTGTATTCTGGAGTTCAGACCTCACTCTTTACTGATGTGACTGATTAGATACTCAGAATGAGATAACTATAAGGCACTTTTTAAAATGAAAAATTGTTGATATGAAAGCATCAGGTATTGTTTGTGATGTTTGATGAAATAAATTACCTCCTTATGTGTGAATACCACCTCGAAATACATTCTGAAAATTTTCTTTGAAAGGAAAAGGGGCTGGTTTTCTAGTCTTGTTTTTAATATTATTTTTATACTATTTCATATTAATTTCCTTTAAATTATGAGCCTGCCTTTAGCAAGAGTGCCACTTCTAATGCCAGCAACAAGAAAAACCCACTATGAGCATAAGCCTAGGACAAAAGACCCTGACTTTTAAATCTCTTCCATACAATGCTCTGGCTGTACCTGTCCTGATGGATGTGATTATGGAGATGCCTTAGCAACACAGGCCCACTGGGTACAGGGCGTTTTCTGATCCCTGTTTTTCCACTGCTAGTGACACGTACATTGAAGTGAATACCATCCTCAGTGTCATGTTTCAACACAGAACTTCAATACACTGATCTAGGACTTGCATAATGCTTTTCTTTTATTCCTATTTTCCTAAGTGCTTAGAGAGTGTTTAACCAGGAAAACCTCAAGGCCAGATCCTCTGCAGTGCACAACTGCCAGAATACCTGAGAAGTACTTTAAATAAAATTAATTCAGATTTTTCTCAGGGTTTTGGGGGGTTTTTTAGCTGCTGTTGTATTTTTGCTTTCTGATAAATTCAGCTTTGCTGCCATCTTGTGTTAAATATTTTCCTTGGTATTTCTCAGTGTATTCTATAAAAGTGTTTTGTATGATGTAAAATGTTTTTCTTCAAGTATTGGAGCTGAAATGTATACAGTTTATTCTCCTGAAATGCTCTTTAAACTGATTTTTGAAATTCAGGCATAAGCTGACATACTGAAGGCTTGTACCACTAGTTCTTTATTGTAATTTTGGTGTGCTTTAGTGTCGTGATCTGGCTGCAGTTTTGCTAGTGTTACTCCTGCAGTATTTCTTCAGCTGAAAAGGGTGGGTTTAGCAGCAGGCTCCTGCTTACAGGTTATCTTAATCCACACATCCTTTTGACTGGACCAAGTCAGAGTGAGCACAGGAGTAGTTGTGCTGCAGCATCTGAAGGAGCTGTAGCTGGGGACTCTGATGAGTAACTGAATCTAGAGTGAGCACAGGCTTCGCATAACTGGAGCCAAAGCAGAGCTTTGGTTAAAATTTGCTTATTTTATACTTTATTCATTAAAAGGAAGATTAATTTTCTTTCTTTTCCTTTAAATAGTACTTTCCAGAATTATAGAAATTTAGAATTATAGTCTAGAATTATAGAAAATTATAGAACTCTTTCTGTCTATTTGCACAATTGGATGTTTTTACGACAGACTGTTGTATTTGGACCTTCCTCAGAAACACTTGAATAATCAGTAAGAGATTTCAGGGTCCAGTCCTTAGCTAATGATTTCAGCTGCACAGATGAATCATGTTAAACTGGGATGATTTATACAAGATATGGAGCCCTCCACTTGAGACTGCATTGCCTTCATTGCTTGATGGTAGAATATGGTTCAGGAATTCACATCCACTGTAGAGGCCCACACAAAAATTTGCTTTTATGTCCAAGGATCTTCTCAGTTCTTCAGGCTCCATGACTGGCTTACTGGGCAGCCTGGGATTCTGGGCACCACCTTTGCCTGAGGCCAGGGTTTCATCTGATCCTACAATACCAGTAAAAACCAAGGGCAGAATCCTTCTCCCAGCCATACTTTGTATTTGTGCTCACACTGATGATCTGTTCACCTCCAACTGCTTTAACTTACTAATGCAGCAAAAGAGCTCTCAGCAGTTTCTTAGAAAGTAATAGGGGAGAGAAGGCAGAACAATTTAGCTACAATTCTTCAAGTAGGGCTGAGAAGAAATGTAAAAATATAAGTGCAGTAAAAACTACACCTTTACGCTGTTCCACTTACAGTAATCGATGGTATTGGTAACACAAAGCAAGCACATTAAATATGAATGATGGCATTTTTGTTGCCTGAATCTAGACTACTTCAGTAGTCAATGAAGAGAGATAAATGTTTCCACTGGATCATTCTGAAAAAGGGAAAAGAATTATGCTCTGGAATACCTATGGTTCTTTACTGAGTTAGGAGACAGCTTGGACAGCCAGCTACTTAGCCCAGATGATAATGGTGTAGTATACTAAGGCAAATCTTTTTTATTGTTAGAACTTATGTTACTGTAAATGCAAATTTATCTCTTTTTTTGTTTGTTTTCTTTACTCTTTTTTTGTAAGCTAAATTAGATATACAAAGAGAGCAGTCCATGATAAGAAATTAAATGCTTAGTATTTAACAGCAGGTAGGATGACTTAAAGCAATGTCAAAACACTTTTCAAATTTAAAGCAGAATAAGTTAGAAGGCTTTTAAAACTAAGAGATGGCAGGAATGCATTAATTCAAAAGCTAAATCTGGTTGTACCTTTTACTACTTGAACATTGTTTTAAATCAGACTTCAAAAAGGACTTTTCAACTGGATATATACAGACTACAGTGCTTCTGTTGGAGTCAATCACAGACATACCAAATAGAGTTTGCATTTTGTTCAGAGCAGGAAGAAATTGTCTGGGTTTCTTGTGTTGTGCTAACCTATCCAAAACATACTTTCTAGTCTCATTTGTGGAAAACAGGTCATAGCCCAGGCAATTACTATGAAGAAAGTGAAAAAATATTTTGAAGAAAAAACACTTCAGCTCTGAAATTTTAAACTTGGAAAATGCATGCCAGCAAAGACTCCAGCTGAAATACTGGATAAAATTACTAGGACAGTGAATTAAATTATGGAAATTACAACTTCATGACGCAAAAGCATGTGTAACATTTCTCTTTCTTAAGGTCTCACCATGGATTCCTTCTCAGCAAAACCTTGCCTTTGAGCGTAAAAGCACAGAGTGTTCCAGGAGTTAAAAATGTATAATGCTTCTCAATTTTACCTTTTCAGCTCTTGGCCTTTCTTCAAGGACTATTTACATTTTACCATGAAGGATATGAACTGGCTCAGGAGTTTGCACCATACAAGCAGCAACTGCAGTTCAATTTGCAGAATGTAAGGACAATTTGTATTTTACATAATTCAACTTTTTAATTTGCTAATTTCGGGATATTAAAGTAGACTTACATTCATTGAAACTCTAAATCTTGCAATGTTTTAGTAAGGTGAGATCAAATTCATATATGAATAGGTAAAATTATTTTTGTAAGATTAATATAATTAAGATTCCTGACAACAAATAACTTTGGATAGTTAATTTGTGATTTCCAGATCAACACTTTGGGAGCAAGAACAAGAAAAACGGGGCAGCAGCCAAGTTTTTATTAGAAAACACAGTGGTCCAGATAGATTTTAAACTTGTATAAAAGCTTTCTTGAGAGTGAGGCCTGTCTTCTGGACTAAGTGGAGGTACCAAAATGCTCCAGCTGGTATGGGATGATACAGTTTGTCCTGCTGTCTTCTAACTTCCCACTGTATATAAAGTATACTTGGGATGCCATTCTCTGGCTGTTCTCTGTACCATTAAAGAGTAAGTGGGACTTTCTTCCATGGTGAGCAACTCTCATGAGCATTAAGTTTCACCAGAAGAAAGGATCTCTTTTTTGTGTAGAGAGTTGCTCTCAACTGAGCAGATGGATCTTGTGCTGTAGATTGGTGTGGATTTGGTAGTCAGAGCCATACATGATCCCATTTTGGTCACCAACTGCCCAAAAATTTCATAGTTATCAAAGATGACTAAAATGCATTTAATCAATATACTTTTCCACTCATCATAACTGCTGTATGCAAGTGTATATTTATTTCACTGTGTAATCCAGATATTACTCCTCCAAGGACAAACAAGTAAGTAGGTACAAAATACCTTTACACACTTTGCTTTTAAGTGAAGTTTACGCACTCTTTGCTTGTATGGTAAAAAGTGAAGTTCAACATGTCAGCATTGGGCAAGTCTCGCATTTTTCCTGACAAGTAACATCAAAGTCCAGAGCTAAATTTTTAAAAGATTTAAGTCCATTTCATTCTTTCAAGAAAAGACACATCTAACAATTTTTTGTTGCTCCATCTTCCCTTTTACATCTCTTGTTCATATATAGGTATAGATCTCATTTTATATGCTGCTTGAGGAAATAAGGCTGAACTTCCTAGATGATTAACCTTTTCCTTTTGGATCAAAATGCAAATGGTCTCTGTCTGTAAAGCCCCTTGTCTTTTCAAATTTTGTGTTTTCTACTTTGTTTGCTACTGAGATGCTTTCAGATAAAGACACAAGGGGTCAGTGTTGTTGCACAGCAGTTTCACTGAAAGGGTGAAAAATGTGCTTCAGTCCAGAGATTTGCTTATTTTAATACAGCAAGTTCTGAGAGGAGCATGAGCTCCCAGCACAGACCAAAACTGGCGTTGTAAGTAATCATATGTTTCTTCTATGCATGTCTCTACAGAAGCAGAATTATTAAAGGATTTTTTTTTCAATTTTAATTAAGAAATAGTTAAATTTAATGTTTTCTAAATATTATATCAGCACAAATTGAAGTTGTAAATGGATAACAGAGGTAGAGGGAGATGTGAAGTTAGGCAGAAGGATCAATGTATTATAATTTCTTTTTAATTATATATCAGAAAACATATACATGAAGATACATTGGGGTCAGTACATCACTCACTCCTGTTACACAGCAGTATAAATTCTGGTTCCAGATCTAGATACACAACTTCCTTTTAGCCAGCTGGTTCTCTATGTACTTGTCATTCAGAGCCTCACTCAACATGAGATTGAAGTGAAATAATTTATATAAGGTAAAGACAAATTGATGACAGGGAAAAGTGTGTGTCAGCCTGTCAGTAGCTGTCAAAAGTACTCCTCTCCATTGCATTGTGTGCTCAGGTCTTGAAGAATAGTTGATCTGAACTGCTGTTTCTGCTTTAAAAATGTCCTACAGGTTAGAGCAGGAGCAGTAACACTTGTGGAAGAGTAGTAGCAGACTAGCAGCTCCTAAGAGGTCACCATGTTCTAACATGACCTGTTGTCGCCTTAACTGTCTCAGTTGGCCAGTGGCATACTTTGTGTGTCCATTTGGCTTTGGTTTCTGTAATTTGATTCAACGACCTGGCTGCTTAAAAGTAGTCATTAAAAACTTAGTAGACAGAGATAAGCTCTCAAAATGGGGACATTCCTTTGATGGCATGTCCTTCTTAAAGGTCTCAAAATTACCTCTCTTAAGTTTGGTCTGAAGTGATACTTCTTCTGAAGGACATAATCTGAAAAGTTCCGTTTAGAATTTTACCTCCCTCTCTAATGATAGTGTTTGTCTTCAAGATCAAGATGAAGTATGTATACTCTTATATTACTGTGCAACTAACTACACAAATGGCCCATGGAAAGGGAGAAGTATTCACTGGTGTATAAAATCCTGAGAGTATCTTTCTGACTAGTCAGGATTTGAGTCCATAGATGACTTTGTTAGAAACATTACAAAAATCTTTATTCTTTTCTATGACCTATAGGAACAGAGTGTTCAATATCTGATATTTAATCAAAACTCTGGCACCTCACAATAATTCTCTTCTACTACCCCATGCTAGATGCATGGAGAGAAACCCTAGCCTCACTGAATTCCCTAGGAAAAGGTGTCCATTTACATGCATATAATTATTAGCAAATATGGAAAATCCACCTTAGTACCATAATTGTTTGCTTCAGATGCCTGGTTGCACACATGATATTTAGGACAGACACACTTCTTCCATGCTTTTGGCACAGTTCTGCCACTTGTGACCTGTTTCTTACTTCCCATATTTTTGCTGTATTGAACTGTGGTGTTTGCATAGTCCTATCAAAACTTGTTCATGACAGTGCCAGTAACCTGACTGTTCTGAGCAGCAGCACCTGTGACATTGCTGCAGATATGGATACATAGAACATCAGTCTCTTCCATGTATGTAGAAAATGGAGCTGTCTGGATGCATTAGCCTGGCTTTAACCCAAACTAGCCTTTTCTGCACTGTATTTTAAGTGCTTCAGTGGGTCTTATTGCTTCAGGTTTAGGCCTAATCTATCAGCAGCTTCTAGTTTAGCCAGGCTTCTGTCTGAGAATCCCAGAGTGTACAGAGAGAATGCCTGGATCTGTCTGCAAAATACTGTGTAAGCATACCTAAAGATATGAAATGACCTCCTGTCTGAGGTTAGTGACCTGCAGGAAGAGGAATGGTGCTATTCTTGGCTATGTTTTCCTTCCATTTGTGTGCTTAAGTTGAATTCTTCGTTACTGGGTTATTTCTAGGCTTCTAGCAGTGAAGAGTATTATTCTTTATTGCTTTTTTTTTCTTTTTCCCCCATTTTATGTCTCTGGCAAATGCTTTTGTTGATCTCCAATACAGTCTCCTGGGCATTATTTGTAATTAGTTGTTCATTGTTATTTTGGTACTTGCATGAGATAATGTGGGGTTTTGTTTGTTTCCTTTTCTGGGTATTAGACTCGGAATAACTTTGAAAGCACTAGGCAGGAAGTGGAGAGACTCATGCAAAGAATGAAATCAGCCAACCAAGATTACAGACCACCAAGTCAATGGACAATGGAAGGCTATCTCTATGTGCAGGAGAAGCGTAAGTACAACAGAGAAGCTCCCTGCTGTTGTTTGCCCCAGTGGTTGACTGGTAGCAAGCTCTGCTCTGGCTGGCTGCCCTGCACCTTGCTGCAAACTCCAGAGACTCTGCTTTGGCTGCCTTCTGTTTCCTGTACTTTCCCTGCCTGAACAGGACCTTTAGTTCAGCCATCAGGAGCACCTTGTACCAGAGACCCCCTCTAATCCAACCACCTTAATGAACATGCACTTAATGGAAGTAAAAGATGTAAGAAAAGGTCATATGAGTACCATCTTACCATAGTTAACCACAGCCAGTTTTATCCTCAGTAGCGCTGCAAGTTTTAAGAAGGCAGTCTATTTTTAATTGAGTAATACTCATAAAAGAAATCTGTGTTAAGTGGAAATTACACTGAGCCCTGCTAATGGGGGAGGGAGAAAAGGAGTGAAGTACTGGGCACATGCTGTGCTTCATTAAATAGTGAGAGGCCAACTTGACATCTTCTTACTGAAAAGAAATTTTTATTCTGGAGTAACAGTAACAGGGTCTGTAATCACGGTGTAGTGGAAAGGTACTAGTTGTATAATTCCTTGTCATGCAAGTTTACTTACCTACAACCATTATCCTATGGGTTCTTTTCAAATTGTGAGCAACTGGGTTAAATCTTTGCTGTTCTTGAGAGTAAACTCAAGACATATATATTTATTGCTGATATGCATGGTGGGAAACATAGGTTTTTGTTAAAAAATGGCATTAGGCCATAAATTTTTTTCATTCAGATGGATAGTCAAGAGTAACAAACTTAAAGTTGCAATGCAGGTGTCTTGCTACAATTTTTTAATGAAAAAAGGTGATTTCTTAACTCATCTAAAACTGCATTGAGAGTGCTCATCCTTCTTACAATATGCTAAAAGAGATAATGAATTGCCGTCAGAGGAAAAATTGATTTAGAATAATTACAGATTTTGTTATGCTAAATGAAAATAACTTAAAATATAAGAGCAGAACAGCTAACTTCTGAGGGTACATAACCATTTGAATTTTCAATTCCTGACTTTACTTTCTTCCAAAACACAGGCAATAGGAGAGCTTTCTCAAAGTCAGCGTAACAGACCATGTAAATTTCCACAGTTACATTTCTGGATTGCCTGACATCCAACTAACAGGACTGATGCAGTCTCTCATATAACCACCACCTTTGTGGGTACACTGAGAAGGCAAAGCCTTTGTATCTATGGTAAAACAACTAGGTTTGTTTTCAACACATTTTATTTAATTAAATAAAACTTAAAATTAATTTTTTTAACATAAAAAAAAAAAGAAACCAAACACAAACCCCTTAAGGCACTTTTTTTTTTTTAAAGTCAGTGGTCTTTCATTTTGTCTTGGTTCCAGACAGGACAGGGTTAATTTTTGCAGTAGGCAGGAGCTGGGCATGACTAGGTCCTCATTCAAGACCATCTCTCATCATTTTTTGGGGATGGGGGAAGGGATCCCTTCTGGGTCCCTAAGGTGGTGGAGGGAGCGCTCAGGTATTGTCAGGTGTTTCCATGTGGTGAGCACTCACGTGTGATTCATTTGCCTCTTGTACACTCTGTTATTAATGTTGTTGCTGCTGCTGTTTGTTTTCTTATTTCATTGCTGTCTCCAGTAAATTGTTCTTATCTCAACCCATGATCTTTACCCTTTATGCCTCCAATTCTTCTCTCCAGCCCACTGCAGGGGAGAGAGGGGAAGGATGGGGGAGGAAGTGAGTGGTGCATGATTTGACGTGTTTTGGTAGGAACACTAAATTGGGGAATACCATTCCTAAACCACAACACATTTTAAAAAGAATTGATAGGTCTGTACATACTGTAGCTTGAAAAAATCACTATCATGTTTTTCTCAGGAGTAACTCTCATTGAAGAATCTGGAGACTTGTGTTGCTCTTTGCTACAGTGAACTTCCAGAAAATATGGGAGATCTTATCGGTACTTCTAGGATGTAAAGAGAATTCTGGAAATTGTGGGAGAATTCACTCCATGTCCTCACAGCAAAAGAACACTTTATAAATACCTGTATCTAAACTGCATTAGTGCAAACCAAGTTTAAAATACCACTGAGCTTAAGCTCAAGAGGGTTCTGTGTTTAGATTCACTAAAGGTTCACAACAGTGCCCAAATAATCCAGCAGTGAAAACATCTGCATCAGAGGTCCTATACTTGGAGTAGGATTAAGAGGTAGTATGATGTGATCTCTCCAGGATAAGGCATGCATCCACTTACTTGGGGATTGCTGTAGATCTCACCTATAGCTATCCAGATTGAAGAAAAGTGAATCCCTAAGTACAGTACAGTATACTTTGTGAACATGTGCAAGTGTCATTTTGTGGACATGGTCAGTTGTGCACCACTGTTACAGCCACCTCTTCCCTCCAAGGCATAAAAGGCCAGTGTTTCTTGCTGAAGGCACTGCCTCTGCCACCCTACATTTTATCCCTCATCTCTAAACCAATGTGTTTTAGAGTGCACAGTTCCTTTGCTTTTTTTCATAGAAATCTGTCAGTGTTTAACTACATAAGATTAAATCTCTCTCTGAGCTGATGCCATTTTACCCACTCCCTTAAGGTAACCTGTAGAAGAACAGCCTTTCTATGATACTACCAAAAGCATTTATTGCCTTTGACAAGAACTCTGAAAGTAAATGAAAATACAGTCTCACTTTCTGACTTCATTCAGTTTTCTGCATTTAATACCAGACTTCCAAGCTTCCCTAAGAGAAAGGATCTAATACTGAGCTGGGTTTCCCTTGGGTTGATAAAGTCACAACTGTATTTTCTAGGCAGAAAAATCCTCAGGTTTTGTTCTTGCCTGTTTCCTGCCTTGTTACCATAATAGAATGCTGTTACCCATCCAGTTGCCAAAGAAAGTCAGTCTGCTGGAACTTTGTTGGGCAACCTTATCAAGCCGCAATATTTGAAAATTATACCTGAAAAACATGTTCAGATTAAATAATGAGTAGGCTGTATGTGGGTGCTGCTATGTTTCATTTTTCTACTCTTACCTAATTCCAACTATAATAGTGATAAAATGACTGTTACTTTTAATACTATCTCTCTTCACTCTAGGACCCCTTGGATTTACATGGGTAAAACATTACTGCACTTATGACAAAGGAACAAAAACTTTTACAATGAGTATAGCTGAAACAAAATCTGGTGGAAAAGTGGTGAGTTGCATGTAGATGAACACATAAATGAGCTGTATATTCCGTCTTTTATATTAAGCATTTAAGAACTGCTAAAAGAAAAAAATGCAAACAGCATTGATGCCATGATGATTTTTTGCCTTTTCTCTTATACCTCTATTATACCTTTTTACAACTTCTGTATTCTTAGTGCTTTTTGCCTACATTCTTGGACTTGTCAAGCTGAGAGACTAAACATTTTAGAAGCTTCATAGGTAGAGGATAGTGTGCCCCAGACCCCAAAGTCCTCTCCAGAACACGTTCTGTAAACTAAGATAGAACCATCCAGGGGAAGGTTCCTTGAGGAAAAGGGCTCACTCGAGCCTCTCATTGGGGAATCTTTGATAGATATGCTAATTAGTAAAACCTGTAATGTTATACCCGATCTTTTGGGGGTGTGCATTGTGGTGTGCACTGAGGTGCATTCTACCTGGACATGTGCACCTAAGGATCCTTAAAATAAACACCAAGGTAAAATCCCTTTTCCCCTTCTAACCGTGTATGACTCTTGATTTTAAGACCAGGAAAAGGCATCAGCATAAGGCTGTTTTCATTGATGAAGCAGTGCACGTATTATATATATAGCATGGATAAATATTTAATATTTCTTTTAAAACATATTTAAACCACATATTAAATAATTTCTCTAATGTGGTTATTGTAAATGCATAGGAAATTTATCACATTTGCACAGAATCATAGAATGGATGAGGTTTGGAAGGAGGCTCTGGATATCTCTAGTATAAACTCAATGCAGGGTTAACCAGAACAGGTTGGTGAGGTCTGGATCCAGTCAGGTTTTAGATATCTCCAGGGATAGAGCCCTCTATGAGCAACCTGTTCCAGTGTTTGACCACCATAAAAAAGCTTTCTCTTAAGTTCAAATGGAATTACTTGTATTTGTGTTTGTGCCCATTGCCTCTTGCCCTTCCACTGGGCACCACTGGGAAGAATCTGACTCAGTCTTCTTTACATCTTCCCATGAGGTATTCCCATAAGGATCAGTCACTGATATGATCCCTCTTCTCCAGGTCGTACAGTCCCAGCTCTCTCAACTTCTCCTCATATGACAGATCACAGGATCGTCAAGGTTGGAGGAGACCTTCAAGAGCATCTGTCCAACCGTCAGTGTAGCACCACCATAATCACCCCTAAACCATATCCCCAAGTGCCACATCCAGGCTCCTCTTGGACACTTCCAGAGATGGTGACTCCACCACCTCCCTGGGCAACTTACTCCAATGCCTGGCCACCCTTTCAGTGAAAATTTTATTTTTAATATCTAATCTGAGCCTCCCCTGGCACAACTTAAGGCTTCTCCCTCATGTCCTTTCACTTAAGACATGGCAGAAGAGACCACCTCACTAAAGCCTCCTTTCAGGTAGTTGTGCACTAAGTCCTCAATGACCTTGGTAGCCTGGACTTGTCCCTAGCACATCACTGCCTCTCGTACCAGAGACCCCAGCACTGGACACAGCATTCCAAGTGTACCTCACCAGTGCTGAATGCAGGGTGAGGATCACCTTCCTCCACTTGCAGGCAGTACCCTGCCTGATGCATCCCAGGAGGCTGGTGGTTTACAGCAAGGTCACATTGCCGGCTCATGATCAACTTGTTGCCTGCCAGAACCTGTAATTCCTTTTCTGCCAAGCTGCTCTCCATCCTGTCAGCCTCAGCCTGTCCTGGTGCCTGGACTTTTTTCTATTCATGCTGAACAGTATTAACCCCTTGGGCATACCACTAGTGCCTGGCTGCAGCTGGACTTCTGCTGTGAGCTCAGCAGTTCAGGCAGTTCTCAGTCCACCTCACCACATTGCCCCTACTTCACCTGTACTGATCTATGAGGATGTAGTAGGATGTAGTGTCGAAAGCCTGGCTAAAGTTGAGATAAACAATATTCATTGTTCTTCCATCATGCACTGAGCCATCCATCACATTGGAGAGGGCTGTCAGGTTGATCCTGTGTGATTTTTCCTTTATTAAATTCATGCTGAATGCTTCCAGTCACCTTCTGCCCTTTAAATGTTTGGAAATGCTTTCCATGATTATTCACTTCATGACCTTCCCAGGGATAAAGGTGATGCAGACCGGCCTATAGTTCCCCATAAGATGAGAGGAAATGGCCTCAAGTTGCATTAGGGGAGGTAGGTATTACAAAAAATTTGTTCACCAAAAAGGTTGTCAACCATTGGAACAATCTGCCAGAGAAGTGGTTGAGTCACCAACCCTGGAGGTATTTAAAAGACGTGTAGATGGTTTAATTGTGACCTTTTCCAACCTAAAAGGTTCTATGATTCTATATCCTTCTCCTTGCTCTCTTTGAAGACAGGAGTGACATTTGCTTCCTCCCATTCCTCAGAATCCCCAGTTGTGTCAGCCTTGCCAATGTTACAGTGAGGTCTCATGATCACAGTGGTCAGAATTAGGAGTTGATTTTATTCTTCAGAAATCTTTTTATCTGCGTATGAGAGTTGGCAGAATTACATGATCTTCATCCTAACATGCATGTAATCAAGTTATATACACAGGTGTTTTTAAGATTTGAATTTAGGGAATTTTCTGAAATATAATGATTTAAAAACAAATATATGACAGAAAGCTATTAACTGTAGTCTTAATATACAGAACAAATATTGTATCTATTCGTAAATAATTGTAAACCCTGTGTTAAGACATGTTCTTTGGACTGTTCATGCAGTTAAATTTAAGATGCAGCCAAGGGGCATAAGCGTACTGCCTGTGCTAATTTCATTTTATTTTGTTTTGTAGAATGGCCTTGTCACAAGCTCACCAGAAATGTTCAAGCTGAAATCTTGCATCAGAAGAAAGACAGATTCAATTGACAAACGTTTCTGTTTTGATATTGAAGTATTTGAGAGGTTTGTTTCCGTTGTATTAAGAATTTGAAAATAATTGCAACCAATATATGATAATTACACCTATAATAGGAACACATGTTTATCAGTATATTTGTATACAGGCAAACTAGGCTTTCAAGACTTAATACTTCTTTGTTCAAACCTGGTTTTCTTAATTAAGTTGAATACAAAGCATTTGTGTTGTCTTTACTACGTTATGTTTGCATTCAGATACAACATGGATTCTTATGGAATGCGTAGCAAAACTCACTACCCTTTTAGAAACAGATCATAAATATTTTTATAAATTCTTGTTAATAAGCATATTCTGTACAAATTTCTATTGCTTTCAGAAATGTATAGTAGCACGGGGTTTTTTCTACATTTTTTTTCCACTTACTCCTGGATATTATATGAGATACATGAGAACAGCTTTCCTGTATTTAAGGTATAGGTACACAGTACTTTGTGGGAGTATTTTTTCCAAGCTTGGGAATAAAGAGAAATATTGAATTAATTTCTGTGTTAAAATATGGTAGACTGACTTTTGTAGTTATTCTCTTTAAAAATATTTTATGGCTGTTAGCAAACTTTCAAAAAACAGACATGTGTTATACCTAGCTCAAAATTATTCTGTTATGTCAGAAGCTATCAACTTTCTCTAACTTCTGCCTGTCTTTTATATATTCACTTCACATCACTATCCATTCGGATTCTGGATTTGGATACTGTTTGAGAAAAATAGTAACTTCAGTGAATGTCTGTGTTTCTGACAGACCTGGAATCATCACACTACAAGCTTTTTCAGAATCCAACCGAAAACTTTGGCTTGAAGCTATGGATGGAAAGGAACCAGTAAGGATATTTTTAAATTTTCTTTTCATTTTAAAGTTTTCTGGCTCACATATTAAAAAAAGAAGCTAGTATACATGTCAGATATTCTGTTGCAATACCAGCAAATACAATTATTTTCTTTGTGAGACATTAATGCAAGTACATAGTGAAGATAAGTACAAAGTAGAAAAGAAGATCTATTATTTTAAGTCTACGTTTATATATAATTATTTTATGTTAGGATATTTTAAGTAATAATAATTAAAGTAATATGATAGCATGTTGTCTAATAGGATCCATGGTTCAGGTAACATATGTGAAGTGGTAGTTATTACAATGGTAAAGAACAGCCATCTTTTGGGCAGTGTGCAGTGTCATGGAGTAATAAACAATTAGTACCATCTCAAAAGGCGTTGCTGACAGCAGAAAGACGTGTTGAAAGCTACTGAGAGACAGGCTTGTCTGAGTTTTCTTCCCTACTCTTAAAGTAGTCACTGGGTGAGGGTGATGTTAGACCTGTATCTGATAGGAAAAGAATGGTTGATCAGTTTTATGAAATAGATGAGTGTTTTTACATGCTTCTTGTTTGACTGAACCAGTACAGAAATGATAATCACTAGCTGTTTTGAAATTTAACCCATTTGGACTCAGTAAGTCTGATTTCTAATGCATTGGTTGCATTATGGTAGCACAGAGCTGTTAACCCAGCTGTGTGCTGCAGCAGTAAATGTCAAGAGATGGTGGAAGGCAGGATTGGAATTTCCCTAGCAGCAGTCTAGTACATAGCATGTTGCAACTACTAACAAACATGGCAATAAAGGATGTAAAGCACAAACACTGTCCTATTGCATTGTTGTTGTTTGGTTGTTTTTTTTTTTTCTTACAGATATACACACTGCCGGCCATAATTAGCAAGAAGGAAGAAAGTAAGCTCTTTATGTTGAGTTACCATATGTAGCTAGATTTCTGTAATGTTACGGTTTCTTGATATGCGTGTGGGAGAAAGAGATTAATTTTATTTCTGTTGCTGTGAAATAACTTTCTTGGATATCTAAACTTCCCCTGGCACAACTTGAGGCTATTTCCTCTTGTTCTATTGCTTGTTACTTGAGAGAAGAGGCCAATCCCCACCGTGCTACACCCTCCTTTCATGCAATTGTAGAGAGTGATAAGGTCCCCCTGAGTCTCCTTTTCTCCAGGCTAAACACCCCCAGCTCCCTCGGCTGCTCCTCACAGGACTTGTGCTCCAGACCCTTCCCCAGCTCCGCTGCCCTTCTCTGGACACGCTCCAGCCCCTCAATGTCTTTCTGGCAGTGAGGGGCCCAGAACTGAACACAGGATTGGAGGTGTGGCCTCAGCAGTGCCGAGTACAGGGGGACGGTCACTGCCCTGGTCCTGCTGGCCACACCACTGCTCATCCAGGCCAGGTGCCGTTGGCCTTCTTGGCCACCTGGGCACACTGCTGTCTAGCGTTCATCTGCTGCCAAACAGCACTCCCAGGTCCTTTTCCACCAGGCAGTTTTGCAGCCCCTGCCCCCAGCCTGTAGCACTGCCTGGCGTTGCTGTGACCCAAAGTGCAGGACCTAGCACTTGGCCTTGTAGAGCCTCACACAATTGGCCTTGGTCCATCACATCTTTATAGTTTTAGGTGTATATGCACCTATTAGACATACACCGAGTAACAAAACTAGTGTATTTAAGGGTACTGTGAGATTTGTAAGCATAATTGTATTAACACTGTATTAACACATTGGTTATTAACATCATATTATATTAACACAAAGATGTAAAAATAATTTAAATAATATGTCTGAGAAAGAGATTTGTAAAATTTGGATATGCATCTTCATTGGAGGTATATTTGAGACTCTGAAAATCTGAAATTTAAGCCACTATATCTGTTCTTTTGTATGATGGCATTTATTTTAATGCTAACAAATAACAATTAATAATGCTGTTAATTAAAGTATGCTGTTTAAAGATCTTTATTTAGGTAGTTAGAGCAGTGGGCATTGAAGATGCAACATTAATGAGAAATACGTTCATTTGAAATAAGATGACTAATTAAACTCAATAACAAGGATTGTTTTCTTACATTACCATTTTATGAGTGATTATGTGCATGTGCAAGGAACAAAGAATATTATTGGGTTAAAACCAATGGATATATTCTAGTCATAATGTAGGTCCTGGACTCTTAAAAGCATGTTGCTCAGCAGCTTCCAACTGTATTTTTAGAGAGGCTGCTGATTGCTGAGAAAGACAGTAGAATATTAAGCTTCTAATGGTACAGAATGACCATAAAGTTGGGTTGTGAATGCTAAGGATATATGTACAAAGACCCTATTACACAACAAATATCATAATGTTATGGATAACCGTGTATCAGCCCTCCTTGACTAGTGTGTGAATGTAGTTAAACAGAAGATTTTGTATATTGATGTTGGAAAGTAATTACCCTTTTTTTTTATAGTGTTCTTAAATGAAGCAGGTTTCAACTTCGTGAGGAAATGTATTCATGCTGTAGAAACAAGAGGTGTGTATTAAATCAGAAATAAGGTATTAGATTGCTATGACTTTTTTTCTAAAATATTACTTTTTTAATTCTACATGTTTTACATCTGTGCTTTGAAGGGCATCCATCATTTGGGTTGGACTTTTCACATTTTATCTATGTACTTTACACTCAAAATTGTTGTCTCCAGTTCCAACAATTCTTAACATATAATTTAAGTGAGGTTTTTAAACTTTTTCTGTAATTTCTTGTTGATTAGACAGCTTAATACACAATTGCACACATCTTTAGTCTTTAATTTGTGTGCACTGACTTGTCTTTTCCTGTGATACAACTGTAGGGGGTCTCAGCTCCCAACTTTGGTTTCAGATGTGAAATCTGAAGACCCAAAAGTGACATCAGCATTCTCTGCTGGTACAGCTGATTTTTTGCAGAGTATAACTCCTATCATTTTATTCACTCATGTTGTACATTGGTTTTGAGGTTTTTTTAATATTTAGTAACATTTAATGTTTAGCAATGCTCATTTTTGATAGTGGGAATGTAAAAAAAGGGAGGAATAATCACTCTCCTGATAAGGTGGTATCTTACAACTCACAGTAAGTTTTAAATGGAGAGTTATGGCTGTATCATCTCCCAGACAATAAGATAGCCTTTTCTTGAACTGTCAGTGTGCAGATCTCTTCTAATCCAAAAGTGGTCTCTCTGTGCAACTTTGAACTCAACATGAACCCCGTTTCTCAGCCAACAATGTTACTATTGTTGAATCACTGCTGACTCAGAGCTTGCATTATTTTCTGGGGCAGAGAGGGTTTCGAAACAAAACACCTAGGTTAGCAAAGTGAGATCAGATTTAGGAATGCTGTTTTCAAAGGAAAAGTAGACAATTTTTAAATGGTAAGGCTTGAAGTGGGGAGAATGGAGGACATTTAAGTCCTGCTGATTTTAAAAAGCAGTTAAAAATAATAAAATAATCATGACTGAAATAATCAAATACTGTATTCTGAATGTCACTCTTGAAACATTATTTGTTATTATTATCTGTGCTATTTAAAAAGGCCTGGCAATTTTAACTGGCAACACAAATTCTCAACTGATGTGTTAAAACAGTATACAGTATATATTTTTATTTTCAAATAAATGACAATCACATCTTATTTGAAAGGGATGATGGTCTAAGCAAACATAGATGCATAGTAATTCCACTGACATCTAGGCAATATAAACCTGTTGGTGTGTAATGTGTTTTAAGACTGCTTTTGGGTCTTATTTTACACTTTTTCTAGCCATCACCTTGTTGTTTGCTAATATGGGTCATTTCCATGCAGAAGGGTTCTGTTAATGTAAAATTATGCATAATGTATAGTATGGTGTGGACTCAGTGGAATGAATTTTTTTAATATCCCACAAGAGAGTGCAGTAGGGTAAAGCAGTACTTAACAATGTAATGGTACAGTCTTCCATAAATACATTTAGATGTTTTGAAAACATACACCAAGGAAGCATCAGCATGTATTGAAATAACCATTTTTTCATTATTTGCATTATTTGCATTATTTTCATTTACTTGTTTTCCCAATGTAGGTATTACAATCCTGGGGCTGTACAGAATAGGTGGTGTAAATTCCAAGGTGCAAAAGCTGATGAATACCATATTTTGTAAGTATCTCAAGTGAACCTTTGTCAGTGTGCAGTGTGTGCTGTGGTCCCTTTTGCCTTAACTGCTGTGCTCAGAAGAGTGTGTCATAATATTCACAGTTTTGTGTGTGCACTTACTGCCACTAAATTGAGTTTTCACTCTTAAAATGAGTGATTCGTCTGTAGTTGGTTGTGTGCATTAGTATTCACTTCTGCATGTTACACATGAGCAAATTACTAATAAAAATGCTTTTCTTCTGGCTTTAAAGTTCTATTTATTGATATGTATTTGGCTTGTTCCAGAAGTTCTCCAAAGCTTAGTTCCGTAACACATCATAGCTTAGCTTAATAGACACTCATTCCAGTCTTCCACTTTTCTTGCTAATTGAGCTCTCTGATGCCTGTGTTTGCATGTCTAAGACAAATACATTAGTAATTCTCTGTGGATTTGGGCTTACTTAACCCTTTGATACAGTGCATATAGTTAATGTTTACAGTTACTAACCATGAGCACTGAATTTATTTTTATTAGTACTTTGGCAGAGATGAAAAAATTTAAATTGATCAGATTGGTGATTAGTCTAGCTAATAAATAATCAGTTGAGCTAAATGGCTGATCTAGTAGCTTTTGTTTTGCTACTTTTCTGGTTAATGCGTTAGTCAAACTGTAACAAAATCCTAATTCAAATTTCTACCAGCCCCTAAATCTCCTCCTGATATGGATATTGATATGGAACTTTGGGACAATAAAACAATAACAAGTGGACTAAAAAACTACCTCAGGTAAGTATGATCCCACACAGTCTCAGTATTCCTTTTCTGGCCCAATAATCTTTGGCTTGTTAATATCATATTACATTTCTTGTATCCATTGCTATGGTAATAATTGAGTATTTTATTATCCTGCTTAATATTCCCATGATTATGTTTATACATACCTTCTACCTTTTTAAGCTAATCCTGCCTTATATAGTTCTAAATTCAATTAATTGCATGTTTTTATTTAAATTTTTTGTGTTAACCACAAAACATGTTGTGCTCAGTCTTTTGTTTGCAAATCCATTAAGTTGTATGCCATAAGATTTCATGACATTATGGTTGAATAAAAGTCCCAGCAAAAGCATGGGTTTTTATCTTATGCTCTTAATATCTTCACAAATAAAACATCCCTCCTGTCACTTTTGCTGATAAGAGACGGAATATTCAGAAATTATGGTACTTCTGAGATAACACTTTCGGATTGCAATATATAATGTTCAAAAGAGACATAATAAAAAGCGTCCAGCCCAGATGGTGGGTGTTCCGTGCCTTCTAAAAATCTGGATTTCCTAAACAATTCACTAACAAAGAGCAGCATCAGAAATCCCTATTAACCTGGAAAACATGCCTAGAGTTTATAGCAGAATGCTCATGTACATTTCATTGAAAAGACTGGCTTTGATTGAAGAAATTTATAATGTATCTTCAGAAGCACAAGTCATTGTAGCTACTGTGTGTGTGAAATTAGGACATGAGCTAGCAAGCAGTAGCTGTTTGTCTGTAAGGCAACTCACAGTCTGCCTTTCAGAGAATGACTCTTTTAAGATCTCTCAGATCAGAATTTCAGTCCCAAATTTCATTGTATTTTTGACTTTCTTGGGCAAAAGGTTGCTTCTGCAGCCCACTATACCATGTCTGCAGCTGTATTTATTCCTGTCCTACAATATGTAAGACAGGAAACATTAAGGCTCTGTGCTGAAGTAACATTTTCCTTATTAACTTACATGGTGACACCAGATTAAACTGATTTTCAGACTGTGTACATGACTGAGTTGTATGCTACTTGTTATCAGTCATCACTGAATTGGATTTCCTAGGACCAGTAGAATATTGTGCAGATGTTGAGGGCTGTCATAATCACACTCATAAAACTTAGATTTTGATTCTGTTTTAAATATCCTTTTTGGTTTTTTTACACCCAGATGTCTTTCAGAACCACTGATGACTTTCAAGCTGCACAAAGATTTCATTGTTGCTGTTAGTAAGTAAAAAGTAAAATGATAAATACACTTTCATGAAAGTAATATTGTTTCTCACCTCTAATCTCCTCAGTCACTATCTTTACTTTTCTCCTTGCTCTAATATGCAGCGGTACAGCCCTCAAAACAGAGAAGTCACACTAGATGAAGCTATTCAGTGGTTTGTTTTCATCTTTTTAGTGGTTCGGTGTGACTGCCTTCTGCATGAAGTTTTGAACCCTCATTTAGATGTTTGCTTGTTTTATATAGGCTGATAATTCTTTTGTAACATTCATCCCTCTCATCCAGGGACCTTTATTTCCCTAGCTTGCCTTGAGAAATCAGAAAGGGCAAAAATGAGCTCCTTTCACAAATGGAGTAATTGGATACAAAGGTAGCAGAGATTGTTTTTCTAATGACTTCAGTTTCGAATTTGAATGTGTTTCTCTGTTTTCTCTTGTCTTGATAAGAATAAAAGACACTAAATAATTTTAGCTATTTTAATCTATATTTCTTAGATTAAATCTTAGACTCCACTGAAGTGACACATCGGGTCAATATTGCCATTAATTTGTTGGCTCCAGTATTGATAGGAATTGCTTTAGGCGATACTTGAAATACCGATTTCACAGTCTAATAAATATAATCAAATTTTCCTGATGATTTGAAAGCTGATTTTGTTTGGCTTCTCTTAATGCATGTTTGTGTTCGCATACAGGCACTGATGCCATTAGTTGTCACTTCTTAGCACATGTTCTGATTTATCAACAATTTGTTTTCTGTTCAATAGAGTCAGATGATCAGAACTACAGAGTTGAGGCGGTGCATGCGCTTGTGCATAAATTACCAGAGAAGAACAGAGAGATGCTGGACATCCTTATTAAGCACTTGGTCAAGTAATTATTCTTTTATTTTTCTCTTTGATATCGTTGTAAGATATCATTTCTGTTTTAAATTTGTCAGTGTTGCTTAATCCATTCTCTGTGTTGAAACAGCGACACTTGAAATTACATTTGATTTCTAAAATGCTGTTCAACTTAACTGGAATAATGTTCTCTGTAGAAACAAAATAAAAACATCATAAAGTGTCACCAAGATGGCCAACTAGGTTTATAAAATAAACCTAGTCAATGTTTTCATTCATGTTCTTACTACAGGGATTTGTAACCAAATAAATTTAAGAAACATCTAAAACTGTGCCAAGATTGATGGAAAACGCTGGTTTGAATCTGTATCAAAGTTCCAGAGTGTTTCAGGAATGAGATAGATTAGAAATGAGACAGACTGAGATAGACAATATGACAATTCTTGTTCTTCATGTTTGATATTATTTTTCTCTCTAACAAGTCTGAAGTGTTGTATCACTCAAAAGCACTAATTTTAAGTGTTATTATTTATATTTTTGATATCTATATAGATATCCAACTTTTGAATCTCCCTTAATATTACCTTGATTTTTAATTGTTAGATGGAAAAGATTTGGCATTTCTTTAAATTGGTAACCTTTTGTCTTTACAGAATTACACTTGGCATGCGCTGGGAGATAAAAAAATACAAGTTTTTATTCTCTTATGTCTCTCTGTATCACTAGTGATTACATACTGTTACTGCATTTTACTTCATCCTGTTTCTGCATCAAATGTTGTTTGTATAAGTTTCTGTACATCTTTGGTTAGTTTTCACTAGTATTTGCTGAATACTTTTTAATACGTATTATTCCTTCTGATTTAGGATGCTGTATACTTTTTAGTACATTTATCAGTCATCTGGGAATGTGAATAGTGAAACAGTAGTTGTTCAGATAATGCTCACGTGACTAAGACATGAGAGGACTCCTTGTGGTTTTCATTCAATTCACTATGTCCCAGGTGTTTTGCTTTTCTCATCACAGCTTGATAAGGCTGCAATAAGCTGTCTACAGTAGGACCTAGTGCAGTTTTGCTTCCTGTTATAGAAATGAGAACTTTGAAAATTTCTTTAGCCCGTTATGTCATTAGCACCTGGAGAACTAACATTATAGCAAGCTGCTGTAAATGCTTTCGTTGCAAAACCTGATTAGGCAGACCTTGCCTCTCGTTATCCTTGGGCTGACACAGAGAACCAGATGGAAAAAAGTTTCATAAGTTTCTTTACTCACAGAAGTGTTTAATTAACTAAAAAATACAATACCTACTCCCTTGTAACCCTCAGGCAAGTGAAAGCATTTAGTGAAGGATTAACAATTTTGTAAAAGCTGCTGGTCTGGAAGCCCCAATATTAGAGAGATAGAAGCATAGGAACTGACTTATTTGTCAGTGGAATTACTGTAAAGCAAGCATTACTTTCATGACCTCTTTTCCTGGCCTCCCTATTCTCAGTGTGATCTCAGATGCAATTCCAAAGAAAAGCATACCTGTAGTATTCCCTTCTTTAATTGTTCTCTTTAACTCTTGCTTTTCTCATCTTCGTTATGATTCTCATTTCATATAGATAAAATCTTAGTTTTACACTGAGTGCCTTCAGTACTTTTCTTTCCAACATTCAATTCACCCCTTCTAATTTCCATATAATTTGCCAGCTGTTGTTTATGCTAGCAATTCTAATGAGACTGAATTTAAAATTAGTCTTGAGTGTATTAGCCATCTTCCTCCCTCATCTTTTTCCTACCACTGTGTGGAGATTTTTCAAGGAACAAATAAATGGCAAGTAAAGTGCCTAATTTTATGAAAATAGGAAAACTTGGGGGGAAAAAAAATCCAACCTCCTGTTTTCTTCATTCTTTTGTTGAAAATCCAATTTCAAAGTGCTTATTCCTTTCCCTGTATTTCTTTTAGCTATTCAGTTCCTTTATAAATGCTTTTGCAGAAAAGTGAAAATATTGTAGCTCTGGGTTATAAAATAAGGATAATATTATTTTTTCTTGGTTTAACTCATAGGGTCTTTACATCTTTTCCTAGCCTGTGTTCCTGTGTAAATTTAAATAGGATCTAGATGATGTGGGATGTAGATCATACTACAAACAAACAAACAAACAAAACTGGCAAATCCTGAAAAGCACCCTGCAGAGAGGTGATACTGCATGGATACATAGTCAGTAGCTAGGCAAACATGGCAAGTTTGGTGTTACTTTCACGAGGGTAACTCATTTTTTGGTTTTTAAACACACCTAGTCAAATTATGTCTCCTCTAAAGAATGAATCATTCTTTGGTATGATTTAACAACACAATACTTTTCTGTGGTAGGTAGTTGGGAGTCTGCAGTCTGGCAGTATCACAAATTTGCTGGTGATACATCAAAGAAAGAGATTTTGAGGAGAAAGCAACAGCACCTCAGTGAATGCCCTACAGCTACCTGAAATGCATGATTACCTTAGCTTGTGTCTGTGCTGTAGCTCAGCACCAGTAGGAGTAGGTCAGGGGAAAGTGGCTATCAAAGTGATCCATTTACAGCCCTGGGTTCTTTCTCTTTTGCAAGAAATCAAGCCTTTGAAATGCTTTGTAGAAAGCCCTTTCTGGTTGCAGTGTTATTAAATTCACCATTTCTTTTATTAACCAAGCTACCAAATTTGTAGCCAAGGAAACCTAAACACCAGATAAACACTACCTTCTCTCTTACGCTATAAGATTTTAATGTTTGTGTAACAGACCTCTACGGTTACCGTGCAGAGTAACATTGCAAAGGGAGAGGTTTTTTAAGTTTTTTCTAGCATATCTAGGGCTGAGTTATTCAACATTCCAGTTTCATTTAAATACCAGTGGACTTCCCAAAAGACCCTTAGTCATCTAAGATAAACATAAGATCTGTTTCAGAGAAAGTTAAATTAAGCTAAAAATGTGTTTTAACAAAAGAGTCATTTTCATGATATGGCTTCCAAGTAATGATCTCTGCCAGTGTGTCTGTCTGAGGTAACATTTTGGAAAGTTTTGGGATAACTTATTGAAGTAGTATAAGAAACTTGTAAGAAGATTGGCATTTGTTTTCCTGCAGTTTATAATCATGCTGCCTCTTACACAAAACCCTTTCCTATACTTCTCCTGCTTCTTGATGTAAATGGGGTGCTAAAATCTTCCTGTCCCAAATATGATGGGAATGTTTTATAGATTTTACTATGTCTTAATTTTAAAAGGTGCAAGAGTTACTTTAATTGTGTAGGAAATGGCTAAAAATGCTCAGCTTGACCATGGTAGCAGATGGCAGTGAGACGGAAGAGGAAAATGTAAACCAGTGCCTAAGTCCCATTTGGTAACAGACTCAATAAAATTAGGCATTAAGGTGATGATAAAATCTTACTTTGGCATAATATTCATCAGACATGAGGCAATAGGACAGCTGTGACTGGGGAATCACTGGCAGTTGTTTCAAAGGATCTGTTTTGATACAGTTTTTATTTGGCAAATCTTAGTAGTAAGGAGAGGAAAGGGGTGTTGAGTATTACTGATTGAGATTTAACTATCTGATAAATTATTGGGAAAACCTAGTTTTTAAATTCTACTTTAAAAAAAAAAAAGCAGAAAAGGTAAAGTAAGTGATAACAGAATATACAGAAGTAAAAGGTTAATATATTTTAAAGCTAGATGTCATTATGATCATCTAATGTTATATATTGTACAGAAACAATAATTTCACTGAATCTATTGATCCTGTGTTTATTATTATTATTATTGTTATTGACAAAGATATCCTATTGAAAATTAAATGTTTTCAGTAACTAAGCTTCATTGCTTTACATGAAAACTAAGGTTTGTGGTTGACCTCTGTTACCACACAGCATTTTCAATCAATCCAGTCAAAAGTATTTAAGGTCCTGTGTAATCATTGGAGAGAGATAGGTGCTTGCCCTAAGACTTCTGAGCTTTAGGTGGTCTGAATCTCTCTGTGTAGAACTCCACATACAGTTGCCTTTCCCTGTCACATATATCAGGAACCAAAATACTACTCTAGGAAGACATACTCATTATCCATGAAGTTAATGCAGGATAAGAGCCTTAATGGAAATATAGTAGTTGTACTACATTGTATTTGAACTCTAGTGAAAGTGAAGGTTTTAAAAACTTATTTAAAAGGGAGGCACGAACTTGGGATCTTGTAAAAGTAGTAGTCTTAGCAAGTTTTTGCCTGTTAAAATTGTAGTTTAGCACAGCAATTAAATCGCATATTGTTTGTGTTCATTTAAAGGGTATCATTGCACAGTCAGCAAAATCTAATGACTGTATCCAACCTTGGTGTTATCTTTGGACCAACTCTGATGAGAGCACAAGAAGAAACCGTGGCTGCTATGATGAACATTAAGTTTCAGAATATCGTCGTTGAAATTCTGATAGAGCATTATGAAAAGGTAGAAAGAAATTATCTGTTTTGTTATGAAGTGGAACTAAGATCTCATTCTCATTACCATCATTAAGTTCTTAAGAATAAAGAGTCCAACATTTGTAGGTCATTAATAGAATTAATACCTTCTTCCCACTCCATGCTATGGGTCTGTATTCCTAGCAAGTCTTCTGTGGCTGTGCAAGGTACAGATCCAAGACATAATCTCCCATGCTTTGAAGGCATTGCTCTCAATCTTCAGCTGCTTTCTGAAGATTACTTCCTGAATCTAGAAACATAAAGAGAAGGTCATAACATCGCTCCTGGCTGCTCCAGCTCTTTCTTGCTACCATTGTATGAAGGTTCATTCTGGGTAAATGCACAGATTCTCCCCTGAGTGCATCAGGTCAGAGTGTTTTTGACGACTGCTGTCCTTAGGGGACATGTCAGCTGCATAGTGGAGATTAGTCACCAGAAGAGTTGAGAAGGACTTGAGCAGGAAATCTTAAATACTTTCAGTCACCACCACTGCTGGTATCAACTTCACTGAAAGGCCTCCTCAGATTTTTTGTTTTAATTTTAAACTATTTGATTTCAGAATTCTGCCCAACAGTCAAGACCTCATTTACTTGATAGTCAAAAGCAATTTTATTCTGGACATCTTAGTTGAGCTATGCCATCTCCTCTGATGACTGACAAAACAAAGTGAAAAAGCTTTGAGTTTCTTTCATTACACATTACTCACCTAAGGGGCAGTTCCCAGTCAATACCAGGAACCCCTGCACTGGTTAATCAGTAAGTGCTGACCATACAGCTTGGTATCATCAGTTCTATTTCATAGGGACTCCTCAAAATGGCTATGATCCTGATAGCCTTCTTTGCTCTGATTACAAAACATATATATATATTGCATTTTTCCAACACTGAATTTCCCCTCCAGAAAATTAGAGCTCATTCAGCACAATGACTATGACTGCACAACAAAGTCACCCTTTCTCTATTTCTCTGTCTACAGACATATTTTTATATTGATCTGCTACTTGCTAGTGCTTAATACAGTTTTAATGTACTCCAAGAGCATCTCAAGATGCCCACCAAAGTATTTCCTACTGTGGAAGTACATTTGCTTTCTTCGACTTATATGAATGGCACAAAGGTGTCTTTTCATGGTTCACTGCATATTCTTTTGAGAATGCCCTATAGCTAGAGGGCCCAGAAATCCTTTCAGAGATGTCTTCTGGCATAGCATGGTAAAAAACTGAGTTTTTTCTGCAGCAATGAAGTGCAAAATTGACCAGTGGTGGCAGTGATGTAAAAGAAAAGAACAAGGAATTGCATTAAAATGTAAAGTTGTTCCTCATTAAACTTGACTTGTTTGGCCAAATAAAACTTTCTGAAATCCAAATTTGATTGTAATAAGTTATGACTGTGACATATTTCTGTGATATATAAAAACTTTCACTGGAACATAGACAAAAAAAAATCAACTTTTTCATAGTATTTTTAAAAAAATATATTACTTCTTAGAGAAGAGTCATTAGTAGGCACCTATTTTGTTTTACAATTTCAACTGTTAAGCCCTTCTTAACAAGAGATAGTAAATAAATCTATTTCAACAAATTAATATAGGTATTAAGTACAGCTCAGTATTGTGCTTCTTGAGTTGTAAAATGAGATCAAAGCAAAGCTTATATTCTGTGCCTTTACTCTTTTGCAATGTATGAGACAATTGTAGTGTTAATTTCAAGCACAGTGGTGAGGAAAACAAATGGATTAATAATGAAAGTGTAAGACTACCTCTACTGTTTAATGTCATTTTTTCCCTTCTCTTTTTTTTAATCATGCAGATATTTCACACTGCACCAGACCCCAATATTCCTCTTCCCCAGCCTCAGTCCCGATCAAGTTCAAGAAGAACAAGAGCAATTTGTCTCTCCACAGGTTCTCGCAAACCCAAAGGAAGATACACACCATGTCTAGCAGATCCTGACAGTAAGTTTGTCATTGCATACTGGTTATCTTCCTTTCTATGTCATCTTTTAACTTTCCCTGAATAATACCCTGTAGGAACTGTATTCCAATGATCATAAGCATCAGCTTTTTAACCTCTATGAGTCACAGCAGCACTGTTGACTGACTGCATTCCTCACTTCTCAGATGAGGAAGGATGTTTGGTTATAGGCAAGTCTTGCATTGCATACAGTGTTCAACATCATTTAAAGTAGACTTTATATTCTAATCTAAATTTAGTCTACTTTGAAACTCAAAAGTTCATTATATGAAGTTCATCTCGTTTGCTTGCAAGATGATTAGTAAGGTTGGGAAACAGTAAATACAGTCTTTTCTCTCCTCCTATAAAAAATGTAATTCAGTCAAGGATAGGAGATCAAAACCATCACTTGGCTTTTTTCATATGCATGAAACTGTGGTCATTGCTTTAAAGTCAGCCACTGCTTATGCTGCCAAAACCACTGAAACTTTGTTAGGTTTTCTGGAATAGAAACAAACTAATATTCCTGGGAGAAGCAATATACTTACCATATGGCTTACTGTTTAACAGCGGGGACTTATATCTATAATTAGTTGCTGCTTAGAATGCTTACTCATTTTTATTTAGTTGTAATTAAAAAAGTTTCGCTTCATTCATTCTCATCCATTTGGGCCACCACTTTTTTACTTACTGACTGTACCAGTAAGGAGTATTGAAACTTTATAAAAGCTTAAGTTGTTAACAGTTCCACTACTGCAACAGACTTCGTAAATAACTTCTGTGTCCCTTGGTTCCTCAAAAATATTTACATGAGACTGGTTCAGTAAGTTAATCCACAGTTAAGGTGCATCTGTTCTTGAGGATCTGTAGTAGTTCTGAAGTCTGTAATGTTAAGAAATCTATCCTTAGTATATTCTTGCACAGGTGCTGCATTTTCCATAGGCCTATGTTACTTGTTCCCTGCCAGGGAGAGCTTAACAAAAGCTCCCTGCACATAGATTGCCAGTAGGAATGACATGGGATCCTGAGTAAGAAGTTACAGAGGAACAGTCAGTTACACTCACCAGAGGACAAACTGGTCAAGTTTCAGGTGTTTTTCACTGTGTAACTGCAATGAATGAATACCAGTATCAAGGTATAAAAAAGGGACATTTCTGTGTAAATATTTTGCAGACTGTATGCAAGCTTCTTCAGGCTTTGTCAGGGGAGGTTCAGGTTGGACATCAGGAAGAGTTTCTTCACTGAAAGGCTTGTCAAGCATTGGAACAGACCTACCAGGGAAGTGATGGAGTGGCCATCCCTGAAAGTATTTAAGAAATGACGTAGCACTTAGTGCTGTGGTTTAGTTGACATGGTGGTGTTTGGTCAAAGGTTAAATTTGATGATCTTGGAGGTCTTTTCCAGCCTAAATGATTGATGACTTCTATGATGCTACATTTGGTGGCAGTATGATTGCCACTACGTCTGATTCAACAGCTCTTCACTTGTGCCATGAAAGGCTGAGGTACAAGCAGAGGTACTCTTCTTGCCAAATGTCTCTTGGTGTGGTGGGAGACAGGTAAGAGGGAGCCAAGGCTTCTGGCAATAACATTTTCAGAGTACTAGATAGTTTTAAGTCATCATTTAAATGAAGCATGGACACAACTATATTGCAAGAAATAAAAGAAATCTTATATAGCATGAGAAAAGAGATACAGATTTCAAATGGTAGGGAATCATAGAAAATTACAGAAAATGCATCTGCCAGTCTTG
The DNA here is from genome assembly GCF_017639235.1 of Corvus kubaryi. Taxonomy (NCBI): domain Eukaryota; kingdom Metazoa; phylum Chordata; class Aves; order Passeriformes; family Corvidae; genus Corvus; species Corvus kubaryi. Next base: position 2,903,573 of record NW_024581076.1, read on the forward strand.
AAATTTTCAAGGGACTAACGGTCTGTAAAAGGTCTGTAAAAGTCTGTAAAAGATGAGTCTTCAAGTTGTAAATAAAAAAAGAGTGGTGTTCCTTCTGCAGGAAACCACAGATTGATGAATTTGATAACAAGTAAGGTACAAAAGAGCTAAAAGTGGCATGAAAGAAATGCACATGATTAGAAAATGCAGATTATCTTTTTCACACTCTCTCCTTTCCCCTGCCTCCTCCCCAGGTGACTCGTACAGCAGTAGCCCCGACAGCACTCCCATGGGCAGCATTGAATCTCTGTCTTCTCACTCCTCTGAGCAGAACAGCACCACCAAGTGCACGCCCTCACAGCCGAGGGAGAAATCGGGAGGGATTCCATGGATTGCGTCTCCCCCTTCTTCTAATGGCCAGAAAAGTTCAGGCCTGTGGACTACAAGTCCAGAATCCTCATCAAAGGAGGATGCAACCAAAACAGATGTGGAATCAGACTGCCAAAGTGTTGCTTCTGTCACTGGACCAGAAAATGCCTCTCCACCAACAGACCTGACTAAAAAGAGTTCCTACTGTCTTTCTGGGCTGAAAAGGTCGTCAGCATCTTCCCTTAGATCAATTCCATCAGCTGAAGGTAATTTCCAAGGTCTTCTATCACATCAGTGTTAACTAATGCATCAGAAAACAACAGCTGGGTCTGAAAGCTAATGATACTCATTAGTCTTGTTTGTTTGTTTGTTTTTAATTTTTGTGCTATGTTCTTTCAGTTTTCAAACTGCTGCTGACATATTTCCATTACTTATAACTTGCACAGTTCTCAGTGTACAAGAAGTTTCTCAGAATTTAGATCACTCTCTATCCTCCTACAATTCATCTATAATTTATGATACAGAATAATACTATAGGATTAGAAATATTAGTAATAGAGATATTGTGCTTATATTTTGGGATCTCTGTATTAAGACAGCTTTTAAAGTATTATTAAGCATTGGTTGTTCTTTGGCATATGGAAAGAAGCAGATGCAGTTCTTGTATTGCAAAACATCCATGCAAACAAGGCAGCAGTCCACTGATAGGTCACCTGAAAGGACACATGTGGACACGGGTTATATTTATTAAAAGGACTTACTTCTTATGCAATACAGTCTGTACATATATAGATTTGCTTTATCATTTTACAGTGGCAATTGTTTAAGGCAAATCATGGTCATTTAATTGTAAATATATTTTTTAACTGCATGAAGCTTCAGTGAATATCAAAATGTTAATTCTTACAAATTAATGTGGTCTGATTTCACACTGCTTTGATCAGTTGACTTCCTGAGAACCATTCCTATGTGAATTTTTTTCAATTTTATGCAAAGTGCTACTTTATAAATGCTTTTATTGTCACTTTTTAGTGATTGTACAATCTAGCCACGTAATTGCAATATAATTTTTTAGCCTTCTCAATTTCTACATCATTTCCTCATTCTTTCTGTTGGTTCTTTTCTCCTGTCTTTTTGTCTGAAAGACTGTTTCTTCTTGCTCTTAGTAAGTAGTTTCTCTACCTGTTTTGACTCCTAAAAAAAAAAAACCCTCAACAGCAACAGCACAACCTTTGCTTTGCACAGTTACACATGTTGTGAAATAACTTCAAATCAGCTTTAATGTTCTCTATAATTTGGTGTTCTCTTTAGGTAACAAAAGCTGCAGTGGATCTATACAGAGCTTATCTTCAACAGATACCAAAGATACACTAAAGGCTCCACCAAACCCTGATTTGCCTCCCAAAATGTGCAGGAGGTTAAGATTAGATACTGCATCAAGTAATGGCTATCAAAGACCAGGATCTGTGTAAGTCATTAGGGCCCTTTGGAGATTTGTGTTGTTACAGTATTGTCTGTTGTAAAGTGATTCCAGAGAAGTACATAAGTAATTGAAAAAGCATGCGTGAGTGCTTGATTTTAATATTTCTGTATTTGTTAATTATTTGTCTAGTTTTGTTAAAACTGCAGACATATGAGACGGCACGAAGTCTGTAAGTAAGTTGAAAGACTACCACTGACTTTATTAGACTAGAGATAAGGTAGAAATGTTTCCTAGAAAAATGATTAGTAGTATTTTCTCTGGTTCTTCTGGAATTTAATGTTTCAAGGAGCAGAAAGGCTATTTGCTGTACATGCTGTTATATCAGAAAGATCATCAGATTTTATTTCTTTAAGTCCAAAATTGGAGGAAGGAAAAAAAAACAAAATCAACCTTCTGCTCTGAAATGTCTTCAGTTGCTGCATGATAAATAGTTGATTTCTAAGGGTTGGGGTTTGGCTTGGTTTGGTTTGGTTTTGATTTTATTTCTTTAATGCTGAGAGGAAGATCATTCTAAGTAATAGAGGTTGTGATTTAGTCTATTGAGATTTAGGTTAATAATGTTTCTCAGTGCTTTCAGAAGACCTAAAAGTCAGAAGATCTTTCCTGATCTGACTTTGACTCAGAATAATCTCTGTCCCCATGAACAAGTGATTTCCAGATCTGCAGAGCATCAAGAAGTTCTTCAAATACTCCAGAATATCATTCAGCCTCTCCACTTTGTAATCTGGGAGGAATCACAGTAGTAATTTCACAGACTCCAGTGTCTTACTTAAACAGAGAATTCTGCACAGCTCAGAGTTCCATCATGAGAGTGACAGACTGCCAGTGATAGCATTTCCAATATATCTATTGGCCATCCATGAATATAGTTTTGAACACAAGATGCTGAGGTTTCCATTGGTGACTCAGCATGGCACTGGAGCATGTGGAAGTCAGTGGCCCCAATTAGGTTATGCCCTTAAAAAGTATGTTGAATAGGCATGTAAGTGAATAATTTTTTAAAAGATTTAAATGTATCCATGTCTTTAGATGGTTAAAAGTGAAACTAGTGTGTGTAGTATAAAGCAAGGTGGTGCATTTATTTTCAGAGTGGCTGCAAGAGCACAGTTGTTCGAAAGTGCTGGTTCACTTAAACAAGTTTCTTCAGGACGGTAAGTGCTACATACTGCTTAACACTCTGTAAAATCCTTTCTGCTTTGCTGGCTTCAGAGATTGAAATAGAAGTGTTGGAGCTTTGTTCTGTGTCTTTTGGACAGCATCATGTGGCATGTGAAATTTTTTTTGGTTTATTAAGCTTCTTCTTTCTTTAAAGGAAAGCTAAATTGCATAGAGAATAACAGCCAGTGTAGTTATTCTGTCACCTAGGGAAATAGTGAGAGATGCTCAGGTCAGCTGTCTGCTTAAGGACACAGATACAAGAGAAAATTAACAGTATTTAAATTAGAATGAGGGTGCTGTACTTTCTCCATAGAGCTGTTTGTATGGAATGCCTTCAGCACAGTAGCAAAATTGCTGGTTTATGGTAATTTGCTCATATAGGCAGGTCTGGAATAACATCTACTTTAGAAAGTTCAAGATTAACTTGATCAGGATTTCTGTCTTTACCATCACACCTTCCATGCCTTGGAGAAACTGTTGATCTTTCTTCTTGATAGTGTGCAGCAGGAAGTATTGACATTTTCTTCACAATTATTTGCATTTATTTCATGGATTTCATTCATTTTTATATTAAATTAATTTAGAATGTTCTAGTAAGTGTTTATCTAGGGAGCAGTATCTTCTGTACATTACTACTCCCCTTACAAGTAATAGAAAAAGCAGATAAAAAAGTGGGTGTGGGAAAACATCTGTCTCTCTTTTCACTGTCCCAACTTTTCACATTCTTTGAGACAGAACACATTTTTCTCCACCACTTTACTCACTGATATACCCACAACTTACCAGAAGTGTTGAGCAATGAAAAAAAGACGTCAATCCATGAATCCAAAAGTAATAACCTAAGGTAGCACAGATGTCAAGGAAGATGCCAACATGTTGAAATGTGTGGCCACGGAATGTGGCTGTCCTTTCTGGCAGATCTAGCAGGGGAGGGAATGAAAAAGCTCTCCTGCAAGGGCCCACTGATTTTGTGAGAGAAGCAGCTTTCAGGAATCAAGGCTGTTCTTGTTTTGTGTAGTACGTGAACAGTAAGATGAACAAAAAGAAGGGTGGCAGGGGCAGAAAGGGATGTGAAAAGATCAGGGCAATAATTTAAGAAAGAAAAGTATAAATGAAGGGTCTGGAATGTTCTTAAGCCAGTGCCGTACGTTGAAGGCAATGACTGCTTCACCAGCCCTGCATCATTTCATCTCCAACACTGTTCTTTTTCTTATTTTGTATTACTTCCTTCTTTCAAACTCATCTCTGTTGTTCCTTCAGAGCCTGTGCTACCTGTATCTGTATATAAAAAGTATGTAAGAAGCAAAAATCTGACAAAGGAAAAGGTAGCAATTTGATAGTGGATGTGGAGAGCGGATAACAAAGCCGAAAACACTGAAAGGCTGAATAGCTCCTCTACTTCAGCCTTCATAAGAAAGCAGAAGAGCAACAGGAGCAAGGAGAATGGAAAATGAGAGGTTAGCAGGCAGAATGAGGAAGAAATCAGAAGTAGCTCAGCTGTTCTTACAGTGCTGCTTAAGTCAGAGTACAATTTTGCAATTCAGAGCCAGCTTTTATTTAGCTGCATGTTATGAACATGAAGGCTGATTTAAAACCTTAGAATAGTCTTTTCTTTTTCTTTTTTTTTTTTTTTTTTGGCTCTGAAATATGTAGAAATCATGGTAATTACATCTTGATCTTGCAGTATAAAGGCCTCCTGTGTTCATAACTCTGATAACCAATGAACATATGCAGGACCGAGTGTAAGAGAAACTATTTTTAAGCTGCCTGGTTTGATACCAGAAATACTCAAGTCAAGACAGTGTTGGACTCTGCAGGGGTAATTTACCCTGCTAAGATAAATTTTAAGCTACTGCTTACCTATGCATTATAGAATGTAAGTAACTTCATCCCTGCTTGAAGCACCTGTTGCCTGTTGTGGTCTTTGGTACAGTAGGCAGATCAAAAGTACCTGTATGGCTTTGCAGTCTCACATTGTTTTCTGTATTCCAGCAGATAATTCTGCACTTGATACTTCACTGCCACAGTGCTCTGGTCCTACTTAGTTCCTTCTTCCATGCAGTCTTTGCAGCCCTGCTTTCTGACTTCGTGTGATGCAGCAGGTCTATAATGAGTGTGTCTCCTCTTTTTTAACGCATTATGTGACCTGTTTTCTCTCCTTGTATACATGAGTACGTTCTCCTCTAGCAATAAAGGGTTTTTCTAGTCAGAAAGACAACAAGAGACTATAGTACATGTGTTAGGATTGGACTGGGAAGACCAAAATGTTATTCCCTGGCCAGCCTGTGCTCTCTTTTTCCAATTACAGAGTTACTTTGACTTCTGTCTTCCTATTTCTTGACTTGAAGTTTATTATTCATCAGTCTCCCTCACTGTGGTATTAAGCTAGTGTGTACACTGAGACCAGTCTCTGTTGCTAATCTAGTATGCACTTGGAAGAGGTGAAGGAGTTTTCTTTCTATTTTCACAAATACTGCAGTTAGATAAGTCTAAGTCAGGCCTGAGGTTTATTGCAGCTTCTGTATGGAAATACACCAACTCATAATCCCTGACCCTACATTTTCTTGACATTGATTTAGAGGAACACAGAAAGTCGAGTCTCCTGAAGTGAGAAACTGCATTAGAAGAAGAATTTTCATTAGAAAAATGGGAAGGAGTAGGTGACAGCAAGAGGCTCTACCTTTCAGCAGGATCTCTAGATGCCAGGCTGGGACTTCAGTAGGAGTAGACTGATGTTTTCAAGCCCTCTAGACCCATGCTCCTTTCCCAACCATATGATTAAATATTCTTTTCCAGTTATTCTTCCGGTTTCATTTTCATGCTGTATTTTGCATTTCCTAAAACACCTGGAATGCCTTGCCCAGACAAGGTCAGTGTACTTTACTCAGACTTGGTTTTGAGTCTGCCGTCTCCAGGGCTCTATAAACCTTTCTTCTTCCTGTAGGATAATATTAACTGGTGATTCATCTGAGAGAGATTCATATGTTTTCCCTCATTCATTCCTGTTTTGGCTTTGTCTTGCTAGACTGAAAAGTCATTAGTGCAGGAGCATGGTTTTAAAGCTTGTTTATATCTTTCAAAATAGTTATTATTACTATTATTACTAGAGCCTCAGATATTGTTGACTGTGCATAGTCAAGCAAAAGAATTTATGATCTGATGAGTACTGATCCTTTGACTGCTAATATATTTATCATTACGGGCTCAAAACAACCATAATAGGAAGTAAGGAAATGGAAAATGCATTTTTCTCATCCGGAATCTATCCAGTAAGGTCATGAAAAGAAGGAACTTCTAGGAAATATGGGCATCATTTTCTGAAATTGTTGGTTTTATTTTCCTCTGCCCTAAACAACACGAATCACACTCTTATCAGGTTATTAGCATCATCTTAAAAGAGTGATAGGTGATGTTATCACATGCTTTTTAACAGCCTTGTTTCTAGGGAGGACAGCATTAACAGCATCAGTAAGAATGTCCATTTTTGTAATCACAGACAAAATGCCCAAGAACCTGCAAGCCCATTTCATGATCAGTGCTTCCAGATGGATAGGGTTGAAGTGAGTAAAAACAAATATGAGAACCTAAATAATCAAGTCAAGTGTGGAGGCAGTAACCAGGTGCTTGAAAATTGCTCCAGAATTACTATGAGTAAATATACTTAAATCTGTCCCTCTTTGTACCATCACAGATGGTTTGTAGATAACTTTGGGGTGTAGTTGCTCTCCCACAGGAGCAAGGTACTGTGAAGAATCCTGTAATTCATCAGCTTTTGATAAAATGAAATGTTGTGTTTCTCTATCTGTGTAAATGTCAAATACTGAGAGCCTTTCTCTTTTTCCATAGGAGATTTTAGAGGTCTCTTCCAACCTTAGCAATTCTGTGATTCTATAATTCTAAGACAGAGTCCATGTTTCTTGTCTTTGTTTACTTTTAAGGTAAACATACTTGGATAAGGTAAAACTAGAGGTTGAAAACAGAATCATTCAATAGACATCAGAGAATATAGGAGAAAATAGCATTAATTTCTTGACTTTTTCTAAGGGCAACAAAAACAACGTCATGTTTCAAGAATGACCTAAGAAATTCTGCCTCACATTTAATATTGCCTTAAATGTCTTTTGTCCCACTGTGATTACTCAAGTGTCCCATTATTAACATGGACACCTGGATTGATAGTCAAATTATTCAGATTTTAAATAATCCCTGTGCTTTAGTAAGTTAACTACCTACTACCTTGTGTCCATTGCAATCTTTAACAGTTACTCTACTGTTTTATATGTGTAAAATCCATGATTATGCCACACAGGTGTATTGGGTTTGAATAACAAGGGGTCATGGCTGGGCCAACCCATCCCAACAGGCTGTTTTGTCATAGTGTTACTGATTTTGGTCAGTATAATTAGAACATCTGCATTGCTCTTTGTTGACTTTGAGGAAAAATGAGATTGAATCATTTTAGTTTATGTGTGACCTTCAGTAAAGTCGTCCAGTAACCCTCTGTATATACATTATGTAGATTATTATGTGTGCATTTGTACAGATTATATAGAGTAATGAATCTTCACACCTGTCTTGTCAAGTGTGGATGGCAAACTCTTCACAACAGGAGGCACCAAGGAGTTGTTTTGGAAAAAACTCTATTCAGGGCAGTCTACACCAGCCAGAGAGCAAGCTAACATTTAAGAAAACTGAACAAACAGGGATCCAGTGCTCATCTTGTTTTAGTTAGCTGATGGGATGTAACCAGGATGACAGTATTAAAAATCAGAAATGTTTCCAGTGTCCTGAAAATAAGCTGCCCTTGGATGTCATGGGTGCAACTCAAAATTCCTGATCTCCTCTGAAAACCTCATCCTGAGAATGTAACCCTTGAGGAGTCATTAGCTTGCTTAAGATGAAGGCAAAACATGCCATTTAGGCCAGTCATAAATCAGAGAACCAATAGAAGAAAAGCTTTTTATTCAGAGGGAGAAATCATCTCTGGAAAGCTCTCACATAAAAACTTCAGAATATGTCCAACCACTCTCATACCTTTAAAGGTTCAAATGAATGATGCTAATGCTTATGATGTGGCACTGTTAATTAATCTAACATACAACTCTGTTACCTTACTGTTTTGGGAGAAAGACATGATAGATTACATGCCACTTGCATATACACGCTCTCAAAAAGTATGCAGAAAATTTTAAACTTTGCCACAGATAACATATTGGGCCATTGAGATAAATCCTGGCTAGAAGGAAACCTCATTTGGCACTTCCCCATCACATCACACAAAGGTGAAATAATCAACAAGTTCATCTTCACTTAGTGTAGTGTGGGTTTAAAGAAATTCAGAAAAATTGGTGGCTCATGTAAAATTGTTCTGAGTGTGTAAGTTAAAGTCAAGGTATTAGGTGAAGTACAGGAATCTAAAGAGAACTCCTAATTTCCATCTCCATGTGCAAACCCTCATTTTGTACTTTGCAGAATCATAGTGCCAGACGCCAAGAGGTGACTTCTTCTGTCCTTCTTCTCTGGGACACAGTCATTAGTCCTTTTTGTCTCATGTTTACCTTCTAAGTATTATTTTCCTTTGTAGACCTATTAACAATAGTTTCTCACATGTCAAGTTTTTAGACCTTTAATGACTTGATCATCACTTTTGAATTTGTCTCCAGGCAATCCATGACTAGTCAGTACTCATGTCAGTTCAGTACTTACTTGAATGACAACTTCATTTTAAAAGTTCCAAATTACATTCCTGTTTAAGTATCTAAGTAGGATGTCAGTCTCTTTTCTGCAATAACATGCTTGTTAACTCCAGTAAGCTTGAAGTTATTATCTGCTGTAATTCTACTCCTCTGAACTGCTGTGTAACCAGTCATTATCATATTGCATTTTTACAACTACTTCTTATACTTCCTAGGTTTTAATATAATTTCTTTATACCTTTTTCCTTGTTATCTCATTTATTGCAAGCCTGTATTTTTTTCTTTCAGACAAGCAAAAGCCATGTATTCCTGTAAGGCTGAGCATAGTCATGAGCTGTCTTTCCCACAGGGGGCAATATTTTCCAATGGTAAGATTTGTTTTACGTTGACTTATATATTAAAAAAGAACATATAAAAAACTGAACCATATCCACAAAAATGGGGGCATAATTTCATTTTTAGCTCTCAGGTTTTGCCCTGTTTTTTCAATTGCTCTTGAATAAATACCATCTAAATCAATATGTGTAGCATGTGTGGGATTTTTTAACAGTGTTAAAAGTTGTATATATGTTTTTTTGCAGTGTATCCATCAGTGGAACCAGGCTGGTTAAAGGCAACTTATGAAGGCAAAACAGGACTAGTTCCTGAGAATTATGTTGTCTTCCTCTAGTAATCTTTAGTGGACAGCAATATCTTCATGGTATCCATGGTAACAAATAATACGCACTGTGATTTTTATCTGACACAGATATGGGATCAGCCCGTTAGCTGAGTGGTAGGTTTGCTTCAGATGCTGCAGCTGCAGGTTACAGAGCTCCCTGCCAGCAGAACAGAATGTGATGAAACAGTTAACAGTTTCTGTGCTGAGGACGGTACTCTGTTTAAATAACTTCCATTGTTTGCAAAAGGTTGCTCTGTTCTTCTTTTATGGGTAAGGAACACTAGAGCAATAAAATAAAAAAAAGTTGCTATTTAGCTGCAGACTTTCAGGTCCAAAGATGTTGCTCGCAGAAGTGTGAAATTTGGACACAATGCACTCTATGACATTTCTTGTAATCTGTGGTTTTTAATATGGAAAATCGTGGACTTTTTCATAATGTAAGTACTGCTTCTATTGTGATCTGAATTCTCCCTTAGAAAACTTGATTCTAAAATTAATCCTAATCATTTCAAATAAGAAATGACTTTTCCATAAATCAGAAGTTGGAACTTCTGTTAGTCAGTGAGTTACAATATGGTATAGGGTTTATACAACTGACAATATCAGTTTATACACTGCCTGAGCAGTGAGTGCTCATTCAAAATGTGATATGTTTAATGAATGTTTCATTCAAGTACTTATTCGATTTCTTTCCTTCTTTCTGTATCAGCATAGATAATTTTAACAATTTTTATTTCAATGATAACCATTATCTCTCTGTGTCCCAGAACATCATCCGTAGAAAACAAGGAGATGTTGAATCTGGACTGATGGGTAGTCATGTGAAGTGAGCAGTGAACAAACAGCAGTATGTTTTGAAACCTGAGATAAATTGTAACTCATTCTTTTTCCATTGCAAATAAGACAAATGACCTGTGAACTAGCCAATTTTATAAGCTATGGATGCTAAAAGCTCCATGTAGCAATAAAATTACTTAGTGTTATTTCTCCTGACTTCTGCTAAAATATTTGACAAAGATTCTCTCCTTCCACAGAGTAAAAAATCCTTACTTTTCACAGGTATTGTAAAGACCTATTGATTGCTCCTGGTAGGACTGAAAAGAAAAAAAAACCAAAAATAAAACCAAGTCAAAGAAAACCCCAGAAACCATAAGTAGCTTTCTCAATCTGAGCAGTTTTCTTGTACACCTTGAGGGAAAACATGCACTGCTTGCTTGGCTACTTGCCATTCCTGATTGAAAACCGAGACATTTAACCTCCGTATTAGTATTTCTTCAACATCAGTTCTTCCAGAAGAATTCACTGTTTCATAGAACTGTCTAGGCTTAGTTTCATAGATCTGTCAAGGCTCAGTTCTTCCTCCAGTAGCAGAAATCAACATACAAATCTGTTGATTTCTGAGTTGCACACTACTTCAAGAAAGTTTAAGGAAGAACTGCTGTTAGGACTAAAAACATCAGTAAATTTTTAACTGTTGCTTTTTTCTTTCCATAGCCTTTCTCTTGTTTAAATTGAAAAGTAAGATTCATTGCCAACAGAAAGAAGCACATCAGAACATTCTTTACTTCTACCTAGTGCATGAATTCAGAGCAATTGCTAGAATTCAGGCTGGTGGTAGAATCCTGTAGGATCCTTCTCCTCACTCATTCAAGTCTTGAGTGATGATCAGAGAAAGAGAGAGGCTCAAAGAACATCCCTCCAAAAATGGTCTAGCTTTTCATAGAGGGAGTCTGAACAAGACTGACTGCAGGCAGTTGAGGACAGACCCCGTGCATTAATGTCTGAGTGATGTGGGCTCTTTCTCCACCCTGAACAGTTTCATTAAGTCCCAAAACATGTTTCACTTCCTCTTAAATCCAGACTGTTCCCAGTGCAATGATGAAGGGTTGTTCCAGATGGCACTGGCAGTGAAGGCAGACACGTGTGTGCTCATCTTATTTGCCCAGAGCAGATGTGAAAGGAAGTGAAGGTCTTTGCTCAGCCAGTTGAATCTTTCTTCATTTTAAGGCAAGCCAGGTTTTCTTAGTCTAAGCTATGCTTGAGATTGCCATTGCCCTGAGAAGACCAACATGGTTTTGGTTGTGTTTTTGCTGTATTTCACAATTGAAAAACTGTAGGCTGTCGGAAGGTTTACCTCTGGTGACCTTCCCAGGGGAAGTGCTGCTGCTGGCAAAAAGGAGGAGAAAGGGAAGCAGAGCTTGAGCAGAGGCTGGTGGCCCAGCACGTCTCACACAGGCAGAAAAATGCAGTGATCAGGGGAAAAAATCCCAGCTTCTGTCTGTTACAGGGGGTCAGTAGCAAACCTGTATTGAACATCCTTTGATGACTCCTCATACCTCTTAAGGGCAATTTAATTGTTGTGAAATCCTTGAGGAATTGTGAAATAAAAAATGTAGAAAACATTTTCTCTTACTTGCTTTGTTCTAGCCAGATTTAAAAATAAGTGGGTAAAAAAACCCTAAGGTTAGTTAATTTCACATCCCCTGTATATGTCTTACAATTCTTCAGTACTGTGTTTTGAAAGCAGCTGATCTGAGTGCAAGCTAGAGAAGTCAAAGATGCCAAGTTCATTAAATATTTTGTAAAACTGCAAAGTTCAGTTACAGATTAAGCAAGTAGAGCCTGTAAGTGTTGAGGGAAAGATTGTAGAAAGACCTGGAGGAATCCCTGTGGAGGTGTTTCATCTGTTCTACACATTCATCTCATATTAGACTGAAATTTGGATTGAAGAAGATGACTTTGTAGGAAACTGGATTCCATTCATGTGCTGCTCACAAAGCAAATCTGTATTTTCCTCTGTAATGCTCTGCAGCTTTGTCAGGCCCTTCTTCTGAACTAGCAATAAATAAATTTTAAATGGTTTAGCTTTAAAATGGCATTTCCTTCTGAAAAAGGTGATGCCCATTCTTACTTACAGTTGACCACTCACTCTCCAGAAGTAGGGGTTTTCATTTTTGGAAATCTTCTATGGTTTTTTTGTACTCTCCTCTGCAGCACCTAGTAGCACTTTCTGTGTGATCTCACTGCTGGGTTGTGGGGTGCATCAGGTGTCCCAGCTCTTCCCTGCCTTTCAAGAGGGAGTTTATATCTACAAGAAGCTGTACAGTGAACCAGAAAGTTGAGTAAGTAGGGGTACAAATACTGAAGTGAAGGAGAGGGCAGCACCAAAGCTTCTCTAATGATGATACTCTCAGGCCTGACCAAAAATCCTTTCTGATAATAGCAAAGAATCAGAAATCTATATAACATTTAAATGGAGATAGAATATTTTGATAATGCCTTGCCAGAAAATTAGGCAATCTGAATTAAATTAGCTCATAGTATTGATTTACTATTCTTTATGGAAGTCAGATTCACTCTACAAGCAAAGGTTAAACAACTTTTTAAATTTATTATTATTATCCTTCCTAAAAGGATGCAGCAGGTTTGTTCCAAATCACACTATAGAACTCAAGGTAGATGATACATTGTGGTTGTTGTTTGTCTTGTGGAAATAATGTCTGTACCCACAACATATAATTAGCCATGTTTTTTCTTTGTTAAACCTTTTGATACATGTTGCAGCACAACATGAATCAAATTAATAGTGTGAAGGACTGATATATTGTATGATGAATATGTAAAGTATATTAATATTCTATATTCACACTTTTTATTAATGATGATAAAGATTAAATTTTTTGTGTGTAATTCCTATGAGTTCAGTATTAAAATGTCCTTGCCATATTTTGGCATTTAGAGTTATATGTAACAAAACTGTTAAATTAAACCATAGCTATCACTTATGTCCCTAACTAATCTATAATGTTCATTGTACAATTATTTCTGGAAAAAAAAGATGCACAGATTTTCTGACCAGCGCTATTCTATGATAGTAACTTATTTTCCTTTTATATATTTTCTGGTGCTAATCTCTATTCTTTGCCTGTAATTGCATTGAATTGTAATGTGCCTTTAGGAAAGACATGTTAGGAGAGGAAAAGTTGTAAAATTCTGCAGTTCAGAATGGTAATTACAACAACAAAAAAAAGCACTGTACGGCAGTAATTGGATTTTTTTTTGTTGTTAACTTTTCTCCCCTTGCCTATTTTCTACTTAATAAGATTGCATCAGAATAAGTAATGAAACTAAAAAGCACATTGTTCTTGATACTTCATTCCTAAGGCAGAAGGTTGTGCAATTTTGGATTGAGCAGCAAGAAGAGAAATCCCAGTTAGAGAGCACATCCTCCAGATTGAGGTGGATCTTCTCCACTGATGGAAATTCAAAGCTCTAGTGAAGTCAAAGACAGACCTCTGGCAATTTATAGTGAGGGTTTGCTGACCAGAAGCCCCCAGAAAGTAGATGGAATATTCTGCTAATGGGATAATCCCTGATCCAGCTTGGCATTGTCCTTTCCTTCAGCAGACAGCCTGGATGAATTGCCCAGTGGCCAGAGATCAAAGCCATAGGCAACCTTGGTCTCTCTCTGGCTGGTCACAGAGCCTTGAAGCTGCTGCTGGTGCTGCAGCCTGTCCAGCTCCTGCTCCTGCTGAAGTCACATGGTCAGTCATCTGTACCTGTAGCCAGTGGGAGGTCTCTTCTTTTTTTGTTCAGGATTTTGTATGGGCTTTGGGAGTTTGCTTTGTTTTGTTTTAGTAAGGTGCTTGGTATCCAAACAGCCACTAATTCAGTCCCTGAGGATCATATCGGTTCTTTAATTGTCCTGTGTGTGGCAGTGTTTAATAAGCCATTGGATTATCCTGGTTGTTTTAAGTGTAAAGCACAGTGCTTCAACCCTTGGGTGCCTCAGCTGAAAGCTGGTTTGTATCTGAGCTTTCTGCAAGTGTTTTATTGGGAATTGTCATCAAAGCCCTGGCACTAAAGATAGCACCATTATCTCTGCAAGAGTTTCTGTTGGAGCAAAGGGCAGAGCAGCTGAACAGGGCACATGGATAGTTTCAATTTTCAATCATATTTATGGCAATTTTGGAGTTATTAGAGTTTATAGGGGTTACTTTAGATACTATATGGTATTTTAATAGGAAAATATATATAATCAATATCTATATCTATTTAATAAAGTCCTACTAAATTATCTTATTGAACTCTCTGTTTATTTTGTAGTGTCGTTTCAATAATTATCTGCACTCTGTATATATCTACGTGTAAATAACTAGTATGACATGCATAAGCTGACTTTGCCGACATAATTCTATGTTGTATTTTACACTGTATTTCAAAAATCTGAAAAAATGTTTTTCAAAATAAAAATCCTTTATACACAAACAGTTTTATTGGTTTTAAATTTGGGCTCTGGTTCAGCCTTTTCTTTTTTCCAAGTAATAAGTCTTTGGTTCTACTTCTATCCATACCTGCATTTTAGAGTAACACTTCACCCGTGAAGATGCTTTACGTAGATGGGCATATGAATACCAGACCATAGTCTGTCATCCACTGTCCTGGTCATGTGGAAGTCTCCAAAGATGTGGCTTTTGAGGAAAAGAAATGACAGCTTTGGATGTTAGGTAGCAAGAAGCAGAACACTGGTGTGGCAGAATCTGGCTGATGAGGTCTTTGCCTCTGGAGATCAGCAGGTGGATGGGCTCATGGGAGGGCCTTCCATGGCTCCATTCCAACAGCACTGCCAGGTGGGAAGCAACATTAGTGCAGTGGCCTCTGCAAGTTCCCTTGCATGGCCTCCCCAGCATCTCTCCAAGACTTTTTCCCTCAGTTTTTGCAGCCCTTGGGCTGGAGTTACAGATGTGCTTGAGGCAAAGGGAGCTGTGGGGTGACCTGCCTTGCCTTTTCCCTGAAAGACCTCACCAGAAACTTGTGAGACTTTAATATCCCTGAAGCAATTAGGCTTTGTTATGATATAGACTAAAAACCTGTGTTTTTTAAACAAGATTAAATTAGCCAGCTGGTTTTTCTGTTCGCTGTGCTTGGGCTTGGACAGTGCAGAGGAGGGCAGGAGGCCAGGGAGGATGGTCACTGCTCCCGCATCCGTGGCTGCTGGCTGCCAGCTCCTGCCCTGGGCACGCTCAGGCTGCTGTGGCTCCTGCCTGCCAGCCCTGGGCTGGGCAGCTGCCCTGCCAGCCTCTGTCTGTGCGGGCACTGTGCCCACAGCTCTGCCCGGGGGCACATCAGGGACAGACAGAAACAAAACATCAGTACCATAAGTATTGATGTAAGTGAAAATGAGACTGTTGAGAAGCCAAGCAGCACGGACCTGATGGAGAAGGAGTCTTTCCCTTCTGATGCTTTCTAACAACTCTGAGGTGAAGCCTGTATTTCACAGCTCTCCCTGCTTGAGGATTTGAGAGGTGTGGACTCTGCTTTCAGGAATCAAAACATCACCTGCAGCCTGTAGTCACCAAACTGTCTTGCACCTTGCTGAAATCCTGGTGTCCTGGGCAGGATGGGGCCAGGGAGAAGGCAAGGTTCCCCTTGGGACCACGGGATGCTGCTGAGCTGGCAAAGCCCCTTCTGTATTAGTTCTGCTGGAAAAGCCTGAGAGGGAGAGGGGCTGCAGCAGGGGGTTAGAGCTGAGCTGAAGCTTAGTGCCCTGACTTAAGGTGTAGAGAACTGCCCCTAAATTGTGGTGTGGAACAATTGCAATGGAAGCTGTCACCATCATTCCCTGCAACACTCCCGGGCACCACTTTTGGGAAGAAGGGAAGTTCCAAGGCAGATGCCCTGAGACACCTGCCCTGCCCTGCCCTGCCGTGCCTTGCTGCTCTTTGTGCCTGATGAGCTGGAGCTGGGCCTGTGCCTGTACCGGCACTGCCACAGCTCCCTCTGGGTCCAGCACTTCCAGATGGATTCCCCTCCACTCCTGCTGGGGGCCATGAAAGCAGGAATGGTAGGAGCTGCCACAGATGCCCAGCTCTGCACGGTGAGTAGACACAAGGGGAAATGCAGAAAATCTGCATTTTGATAATTCATCAAAAATGACAGTTCACTAACGATTTTATGTTAAAAATCTGAAATAAAATGGTTGTGTTTTCTGTTAGAGTTTTCTGCTCTTTTCCACAGGGATGAAGGCTTCTTGGCTTTAGATCACCTGATCTTCAGGAATGAATGCACACTGGTTTGGGGTCTAGACTAAGCTCTAAAGTAGTTATCATCACTCATTTTCCCAATATCCCATTTTGTTTGGCATTGGGGAGTAACTAAGATTTTTTTCTTTTATTTCTGGGAAATCCATGTTCTGTCTGGCATGCCATATTTTGACATTTTAGTGAGCGTTTAAATGTAAAAAGACTTCAATTGCTGTTGAATCAACACAATTGTGTTGAATTACCACATTAACACCAAATTTGAAACTCTGAAGGGGTGAGGCATCTGTGCTTCTTACCAGAAAGGGTGAAGACACATTTCATCACTTGGTTGCATTAAAACACCTTACAGGGTGCTTTACATGATTCTTATGTGTTTGGAAAAATGAATATTTATGGCTTTATTATTGGTGAGGCTTCAATATCACCTATGGAGAAAGCGATGTGTGGAATTGCTTTGGTATAGAAAGTGTGCTAAGATGAGCCAGGCTGGCCACAGCCTCCTGCCTAAAGAGGAGAAACTTCAGTGATCCAAGGAAACAGCATAGGTGTAAACTGAGCAGGTGGCAGAGTCAGTTCAGGTCCTGGTTTGGAACATGTTCTCATTATTTGGGCATGATCCATTCCTTCAAACCCAACCTTTTTAACACAAACACTGTTTATTAAACACGGTCAACAAGGTAGCTGCACTTTCATCTTTTAAAATTTCATTTCACATTTGTAAAACTTTTCCCGTGTCATTTGGATTAATCACTGATATGGAAACAAAGTATTGAGAGATATTCTTGGCTTCTTTTGCAATGGTTGGCTGCTTTTCTATTGTATTTATGGCAACAAGCTCAAAAGCTGAACTAACTTAGAGTAAGTGCCTTTGCCAAAGATCATGGTGTGCTTTTTTAATGTAAACTTGCAGGGATTCATGGGAACATTGAGTGACCTCCACAGCCAGTACAGAAATTCACTTGAAAGTACTTCGGTAATTGGAATACATCTTTCTGCCAGTATAATTGAGGAACTGATTAGTTAGACCCAGCACAGGTGTATTTCATTTAAAATTACTGTTAATGGGCTCTTGGGTGCCCTTAGAAGGTATTAGAGTCCCATCTGAATGAAAAACATCAACAATTTAGTTTTTTGATGGTCATTGCTGTTGTATTCCTACAAAAAAAAACACATTCAAAGGGAAACATGCAGCACCATCTGCATTTGGTGGTGCAAACAAGGGTTCCAATGCCATGCTTTGGCTACAGCAGCCATGAGATTCATCCCCAGCAGCAGGTGGGAAGGCTGAGAGGATGGGCTTGGGGCAGGGTGGGGTATGGAAGGTGTCCAGCATGTCACAGCACAGCAGAGCTCAGAGCAGGAGCGATGGGCTCCAGCCAAGTTCGGTTGGGATCTCCGTGTTCCAGACGTGACCGTACACTCATGGTATCCCTGGGGAAATACCGGCGTAGTGCACAAGCAGGTGAGGCTGCTGCACACTGGGAAGCCCCAGGAGAAGCCTTTCAGAGGACAATTCCCAAACCCGGGCAGAAGGAAGATAGGAAACCTGAGCTTGACCAATCCATGGAGTGTTCCTCCAAATAAATTAAATGGCATACGGGATACAACTGGTTCCTAGAATGGAACAGGTGCTGTTTGCAAGGGCCTCACAAGAAGATAGCAAGGGTCAGGGTTTCAGTGCACCTGAGCTGGGAGGCTGAGCACAAAGTGCTCGAAACACAGACTGTGAAAGCAGTGGCAACTGTGAGTCCTGAATTGCCACAACACATGCAGGATGCCTATCAGCAGGGAAAATCCACAAGAAAAAAAAGACAGAAACCACACTGGGGGGCCCTGGTGCACCCTCTAGGGACAACTAAAGGAAGCAGGTAGGTAGCAGAGACCTCAGAGATGTTTAGATGCAAACAAATTGTGCTGGGCAGCTGTGATGCAAATACATCCTTACATAACACCTCATCATAAATGGTCATTTTAAGTTTGTTCTTTCCTGCTGTTGCTCTTGGTCGAGGGATGCTTTTGTTTGGTCCTGTGAAGTGCTGTTCTTTTCTGTAATTAGGACAAATTGCCTGCCTTGGATGGGAAAATGGCCATTCTGCACAATGTCGTGCTCCCCAGACCTTCCCTGAGAAACCTGCAGTGAATGCCATAGGAGCGTGTCACCAGCTTCCAGCTGTGATTGGTAGTAGCACTGTTTTGTTTCCAGATGGGCCCTTCTCCCTGCCCTCCCCATCCCCCTGAAGTTCAGACAATGCAAAACAAGCCAGCACAGTTATTTGTACCCTCAGAGCAACACAGAACCAAGTTTTATGAAGAGGTTCAGGTTCTGTCGCTGCCAAACCCTTCCCTTAATAATTTTTCCTCATCTTTGTTTAGATGATGCCTTGAAATATTTCCTTAATGGACTGGGGAACCAAATGTAAGCATGATCACAATAAATGCCTGTAAGCACATCAGCATGAGAAACTCAGGTGAATATTGTGGCTTTTTAGCTAATTAGCTTTGCTGGATAGTTTATATCCAGAGGGAAAATCAAGACAGTGTTTATCATGGTATTATTTGTATGAATTTCTCACAAACAGCTCCTCTCCTGAAGGCAGAAGGAACAAACACAGCTCTTCACTTTTCACTTTCCCTGGCACACGTTTGGGTCAGCCTTCCCTGCAGGAACACCTGAGTGAAACAGTGGTAATACCAAGCCCAGGGAGTGATTTAGGACACTGGGCCTCCTCATAGCATCACCTGAGCCTTGGCTCAGTTTGGTGCCTTCTCCAGTGCTGCAGTGCCTTCATTACTGACACACAGGAAAGCAAATGATGGTTTCACCTGAATTTCTGCACAGCAGGATCTCTGACACCACTTCTTTCTTTCATTTAGATAATCACAAAATAGCAGCGCTGCCTTCCCTGTGAGAAGCCAGTGATTATTGCTTAGCTCATTAGTATGTTTAAGAGGAAGCTCACCTGTGCTGTGCAGAGATGAGTCAGGCTCGAGAGCATCTGCATCATTATGGAATCTGAGATTTCACAATAAAGAAAATCATCTCATTTAGGGGGACTGTTATTTGCTAAAGGTTAAGGCAAAAACTTCTATCTCAAAGGGTTTAGACATCCTATGTCAAATAATCAGTAACCTTATTTTATTCTTTATGCCTTTCTATTACTAGGTCTGTTAAAAAGATCAAAACCCAAAACTATTCTTGAGCAAAAGAGGTGTGCATTGAGGCTGAATTTGGACAGAGCAGACAGACATATACAAAGCTATTCCACTCAATCCTGAGGAACATTGTTGTGTAAATAAATAATTGGGGCCTAAATAAAGGTACCAATGCAGATGTGCTCAACTGAATGCATATTTGAGTAGGACCACATTCTTTGACACCTTGTAGTTCAAGCGTCTCAAAGACTTTAAGATTATTTTCTTCTGTGTGTTAAATGCTAATAGAACTTCCACTTAAATTAATGTAATTTTGAGCTGACTAAATGCTTTCCCCAGTTGTTTTATACTGCATGGAATGCTTAAAACTGAATTAATTTGGAAAATTAATCATCTATGTGCTAAATCCCAGCCCCATCAAACTGTCTGTGATGTGCACATGGAGCACTGGTAACATCCAAGATATCAATTCACAAGAACAAGGACATTCAGAAATGGAACTGCAACATCACTTTCATGATGTTCTGTATTATGTGCAAATTATGTCCATAAGTATTGGCGCTGTTGGCATGACTAACGCTTCTCTGAGGGCACACTAATACCACAGCACATCCTTAGAAAGGGGTGACATCTGAACTAGCAGTCCAGTTTTTTGCCAATGCCTCTTAGAACAGGAAAGGGGAGGGATGGTCTCTCCTGTTGGTGGAGGACACATGGCCTTTCCCAGCCTTTCTGCCTGTGCCCCTCACCAGGCTGCAGGTCCCACTCCTTGGCTGTTGCACACCGTGTCAGAAGGCAGTGGGGTGGGAAGTGGGACACAATAAGGATAAGGGAAGGATCCCCTGAGCACTGAGGTCAGTTCCTCAAAAGCCAGGGGTGATGTGCCCTGTTGGTGCAGCCAAGGAAAGGCTGCACCAGTCCAGGTCAATGACCTGCAACAAGAAAAGCTCCTTCTCTCCCATGACTGGAGATCCCAGGGTGGATGGATGGTGGATGGCTGCATCCTGCATGTTGCACCTCAGAGGGCAGATCTGGCACTGACCAATTTTGGCAGCAGAAAGCTCCAGTTCTTGCTGCGGACATGGCAGTCCACATGGCACCACCTCTGTGAAGTCTGGGGACAATTTACCCTGAAACCCAGGCTTTTAAATGCTTATAAATAAATGGTTACCCAGTGTATGAGTGGCTGTGCTAATTGTGTCTCTGCTCAGGTGTATTCTTGCTGATCTGGGCCAGCAGCACCGTGCCAGCACCTCTGCTCCCACAGCGCCATGGCCTCTGCTCCCACATCAGCACCTCTTGCTAGTGCTGCTGTGCATGGACCTTCTGCCCTGCAGGGAAGGCTTTTTAATTAACTTTCCCTTTGTATGCCAGGAGATCAGGAATGCATTGTAACTTACTTTGATGCTTTTATAGGATGGAAGTTTGACAGTTGCAGTTTTGATTAGTTACTACCTTTCACGTGAGAATAAATAAATAAACAAGATTTTATTGTATCCTGTTCTTTGAGTCTTGTAGAGGGTTTGAATTGCAAACAAAATGGAAAACAATTTTTCCCCCACCCCATCCCAGCCTTATGAGTTAAAATTTGGTAAACAATTAGTGTCTGTTTTCTCTAACCTGAAGCTACCAAAGTATCACCCTCCAATCAAATCAGCTGCACTGTGGGATTGCAGCACAAGTGGCTCCACCAGCCTGGCACTGGCAGCTGCAGCCCCACGTCCAGTGACAGCAGTGTCATTCTGCAGCTTCATACCTTCATACCTTCATACCTTCCACTCAATCTAGTGGATGTTTGTACATCTGCTGAAGAGTTAAACACTTCTCATACTACTACAAAGCAAGCACATCCCCAGTTTATTGGACATGACACAGCGTAGCTAGACAACACCTTTACAAAAATACTTGAAGCTATTATTTCAGATCTACAAATATATAGATGACGGCTCCTTTTCTCAAAGGAAAATACAGAAATCTTATACAAGTCTCTTCTTTTTTTCCAAAAATAAAAACAATAGCAGCAAAGCATAAATTATATCTATCATTATCCTGAATGTTAAATACAGAGAAATATAAGCATCAGTCCAAAGAGGTCTCAAAGTTAAGCATTATTTGTCTTTCTACAGAATTTTTTTGTTGAGCGATACAAAGACTCTACAAAGTGTTAATGTATTACACATCCAAGTAACCCATTGGGAAAAGAAGGTGTGTTGAAGGCATAGGAAGGAGGGGAGAATAAATGACAAATATGTGAACTGGGATTTAGAGGCTGCATGAAATTCAGAAACTTCAACAGATCATGCATTGCAGATGTGCCCAGCTTTGGGTCATGCTTTTCTCTATCATGTAGCTTTTCTTAAAATTAATGTCTGTCTTCAGGGAAGACTTTAAGGAAAGCTTTAAGTGGAAAACTTCATGAAGTAATATTTTCAAAATTCCAGATGTTTGGAGTTTTTGAGTTTTCTTTTTTTTTTTAATGTCAGATTTGTGCAACCTTTTGGCTGTGGGCAGCCAAATAGATACATGATCTGTATTTTGAAGCATGAGAAAGGGAAGCAGTTTCTGTCTCCCAGTAAAACCTAGGCTGGCTGTAGCCATCACTAGGAACTGCTTGTAACAGCAATTGGGGGTGTGATTGTGTAAAATTATTGTAAGAAGTGAACTGGCTAGTGCAGTGTGACTATACTGTAAGCTGAGCTTTAGGATACCAAACTTGTAAATTTTTAGTTGAAAAGCCATGTCATCCTCAGCTGACCAGTGCTTGTTGTGTGGTGATGACAGTCTGAAAAGATGATTTCTCATCTGTTGTGTGTAATGCCTCACAGGCAGGCAGGGCCTGTCCTGACAGCAGCATGTCACAGCTTTTTCTACGTAACAGTGGATAATTTTTGTCAAGTGTGTTGTCCTTTGTCTACAACAGAATATGTTTAAATGGGTCATCAAAATCCATGTTTTACTCTTAGGAATGTTACTGGGATCTGGGGAAATGGTTGGGAACATATTAATTGCAGGTGGCTGGGTGTTTCTTTTTCAAATAATCTCAGTAAGACCACATCCACACCTTTCTGGATTCATACTGCCATGCATATGTTGGTTTGGTGCTTCCCTTATTCATGGTCCATAGAGCCAAGACAGGCCTGCCAGAATAAATCAGTTTCTTTGAGCAGCACTGTGATGAGAACATTGTTCTCAACTGGAGATATCTCAGATTAGAGTCTCAGACTGGACATCACCCAACAGGTGTAATAGAGGGATGAAGTGTAAGAGCATTGCTCTATCCCCATCTATTCCCTATTTTTCATACATGAAAAATAGGCCTCTGTGAGAACTGTACATCCATGGAATGAGCAGCTTATGGTGATGTTCATACAAATCCCACCTGTATAACGCAAAGGTCTCTGTACTGCTCTGCCCAGTTATTTCTGGTGCAATGCCAAAGGTGCTTATTGTGCTCACTACCTGCTTTTCATCCAATCTAGCCACTTGTTTGAAGCTCACTGATGCAGTGTTCTGAATTCCTGACAATGATTTATTTCTTTTTTTTTTCCTCCACACAGCAAAAGGAGATTTTAGTTATGAACTGGCTGGGTAGGTATTTAAATGGAGTGTGGGAAAATGCAATAGAGTGAGACTACTTAAATGACACTGTGGGAACTTCCTCACTGATATGCCTGAATTCTAAATTGGTGGAGCTATTGTACCCATAGAGGTGAAAAGGTAACTTAGTTTTCATGGTCAGAAAAACATGATCTATGACTAAAAGGCTCGTGATAGTATTTTATAATGAGCCCACCCCACACCAGCAAGAAATTGAAATGCTGCTACTTTTAAAGGATATATTAGAATTAAATGAATGCTCATCACTATTTGATGTCTTCTATATATGCTTTAAATGCCTCATACAGAGCACTGTGGGCTCATCCCAGGGAAAAAAATTTCTATATGTGAGTGGTAAAATACATCAGGGGAGCAGCACTGCTCATGTATTTGAAGTTATGCAACAGCTGCATTAGTTCCAACAGCACTTAAGGACTATTTTCTGAGGGTTATTTTCTCTTTAAGTAAACAGATAAATTTTAACTTAGTTATTAATATCCATGCAGTCACCTTTTACTGCATGTTTCTGTCCAAGCATCTGAGAAGCTACAGTACCATTCTGCATACAAATAATGTCAATCTAATAAATTAATAGTGTTCATTGAAAAAAAACCCTCATAAATTTTAAAACAAAAAATACCTAAAATATTAGAGTTTTTTTCCTTTTCATCTTCCGAGGGAAAAAGAGAACTAAACTAAAAGCAAATCTCTGTTCAAGTCAGGTCACCATGACACAAAGCAGTACAAACCAATAAATCCAGCAATGCTGACAGTCCAGCCTGGCAGTATGCTCACAGGCTTCTGAGCCATGGAAAGTTGGGAGGGCTTTGGATATTAGCTCTATGGCTGCAGGCTGACTTCTCGGAAGGAAAGAAAGGTCAGCCTGCCACAAACAGCATGTAAGGCAAGAAATGTGTGCTTGGAGTTGCACTGCACGGGTGGAGTGCAGCCCCATCCTCTCCTGCTCTGCAGATGACCCAACCATAAATCTGGGCAGGTGGGAGAGGACAGGAAGGAAGGTTCCCTGCAGGATCCCTGCTGTTCATGCTACTGATACATCACTGTAACTGAGATGAGTATTTGGGTGTAGGCAGGAACACAGGAAAGCAGCTCACCTTCCCAATAAAGGTAATGGAGACAGACCTATTAATCTACTTGAAAAGGAAGAAAAAACACAGCTAGGTACTAACAAGGCATCTGTCAGAAAACACAAATTTAGGTCTCACTTTCTCTGTTGCAGATATAGCACGAGAAAGCATAACCACAGTGCAGCTGCAGGAACAGCCGCAGATCAGAAATTATTATCTGTGTTTATTACACACACATATAACCAGGCCATTCCAAAGGGCCATGAAATCATCTGAAAGCTTCTCAGACCACATTTCCCTCTGTCATGGACTAGGTGTTAAGGAATCCACATCCCCCCATCTGTAAAGGCTGGTCCAAAGTGTAGATCCAGCTGAGATCTTTGAAAACATGAGCCAAGTATTTGATCTTTTGTGTTTCTTGGACCACAGAGATCACAACTGCTGAGCAGCTCATAGACAAAGAGAACAGCTCCCAGGGCTGGAGGTCTCAGCTCTCCAAGAACAGGTGGGCTGCCATGGCCAGGCACTTCAACCTCCAAAACATTATTTAAATATTATAAATATGATATCTGTACAGAGCTGAATCCCAGCAGCAGAGCTCAAAGGAAGCAGATGACTTGATGGGTTGGTTTGTTTGCTTCACTCAAGTGCCAGCAGAAGGTAATGCTGAAGGGCATGGGTCAAAAATACCTCAACTGTACAGAACAGGAGAGGCTTAGCTTCAGGCACAGCCTGCTTTATTTAGTGTATGAAGAACTTTTAGTGACAGCTTGAAGCAAAAACCTGTAGAAGATGGCTGGCAAGCTTTCTAATTAATACCACAGGTTTCATACCTTTAAAATGTAATCAGGCACATCCTAAATGTCAGAAAACAAGAAAAATCCATCTGCTGAAACCTCTTATTTCTAGTCTGTAAATGCAACTTAAGAAGATGCAGAATTCTTTTGTCTTGTTCAATATACTGAGAAGCACAACAAGATGTTTATTTAGACCTATTTGTAAAGCTTAGATCAAAAATGCTTTGATCTTTAAAAAAGTATTAATGGATAGAAGCACATACAACTATAAAACCTTGTACTCAGTAAAAAAATCAAGTAATGGCTCTCTGAACATTTCTGCAGGGTTGAAAAGTCATAACACACAAGATTTCTGTAGGGAAGGAAGAAATCAGGTGTTCTGATCAGTGTTCATAGAATCAGAATCATTTAGGTTGGAAAACACCTCCAAGATCATTGAGTCCAAGCTTTGACTGATCCCCACTTTGTCAACAAAATCATAGAAATAAGTCCAGTCATTTCTTAAACTTCCAGTGATGGTGACTCCACCACTTCCCTGGGCAGCCCCTTCCAATGCTTAATGACCCTTTCAATGAAGAAATTCCTCCTGAAGTCCAACCCGAATTTCCTCTGGAAGAGCTTGAGGCCACGTTCTCTCCTCCTGTCACTTATTAACTAAGAGAAGAGGCCGACCCCCACCCGGCTACACCTTCCTTTCGGGCAGTTACAGAGAGAGGAGGTTCCCCCTGAGCCTCCTTTTCTCCAGGCTAAACACCCCCAGCTCCCTCAGCTGCTCCTCACAGGACTTGTGCTCCAGACCCTTCCCCAGCTCCGCTGCCCTTCTCTGGACACGCTCCAGCCCCTCAATGTCTTTCTGGCAGTGAGGGGCCCAGAACTGAACACAGGATTGGAGGTGTGGCCTCAGCAGTGCCGAGTACAGGGGGACGGTCACTGCCCTGGTCCTGCTGGCCACACCACTGCTGATCCAGGCCAGGATGCCAATGGCCTTCTTGGCCACCTGGGCACAGCTGGATCATGTTCAGCTGCTGTCAACCAGCACCCACAGGTCCTTTTCCACTGTTCGTGGTGTCTGTGTAACCCAGAGCAAATGACAGTATCAAAATGGACACTAAATGCCATTTTATGAACTGGGCTTATAGCCGGAAGTTCTCATTTTTTTTTGAACTTCAGACAATCATATAATGATCACAGGACTTTCAGACTCTTATTGCAGACACAATCAGCCAATCATTCTCTGTTGTGTAGTCCATTTATCATGGCCAGGAAGTTCTGGGAATTTTTTCTCTGAGCTAGAGAACTTTAAGAAACACAATTTGAAAATGCTTTTAACCTTTGTTATCTATTCCCAAAAGGTATCTTTTCTTCCTTTTTGATTATGCCTTTGAGACAAATATAATGCATTTCAGACTAATCTGCCATGTTTATGGGACATGGTGACCTGTCAGCCACTTAAGGATTGAGTAAAAGGCAGATGTAGGCAGATCCATGCATTCCTAAGGCAAACATACTGCCTGCTCTATCCTCTAATTTCAGAATTAGGGTCGTGAGGAGTAATTTTTAGTGTGGGAAGTTTCTGTTATCAGTTTAATCTAAACAGTAACCAGTAGATGGTCTGCTTTCTCAGCGGTAAATCATGTGGCAATACTTAAATTCCAAAAGAATGCATGGAAGTACTGTTGTTACATGAAAGTGGAATGGATGAAATGGACTTCTTTACTGAGCATCACATTTACTAAATGCAAACACAAAATAAAGAAAATAAAACTTCAGGATGTAGAAATAAAGAATTTTGTGCTATTTATTAAAACATAATTGCTTTAAGGATCACAGTTAAAAGTCAGACTGTATTGAATATGAAAGACATTGCTTGCCTGAGCAGTTAGAGATGACAAACCTAGTCAACTAGCACAAAAGTTTGTCTATACCACTTTTCTAGGGTCACATATTTGCACCAGCTCTAGTGGGTTTTGTACTACTATGTGGGGAATACAAAAAATATTTTTATTCCCAGCTGTAAGGTAGCTTCTTCTTGGTTGGCTTTAGGAAATTTTGACCTATAAGAACACCCTTAGACATACCTGTACTTGTCAGTTGTCCACAAATTTTTCAAGAACCAAGACGTAATTTTTACCAATTAGCAACATCACTTACCCTTTTAGTGAGGGACACCCTGATTTAGCTGGGGATACTGAACTTACATCCCAGGGGCCTTGTTTCATGTGACAAGGATATGTCTGTACAGACCAAGCTACACACCACCAGCAGGACGCAGGCACACAGTGGGGGCATCTAACAAGTCATGGGCAAAAGCAAAAGCGTAGGGCCAGAAGTACCCAAACAAGACTCACCATTTCCTACATTTACGTATCATTTCTAGCAACTGGCAAAATTTAGCGTATTTTAATGGACTCATAAATTCTTCTTAAGGTTTATCTGTTCGTCTGTTGTTTGAATATATCTACAATTTGCTGCCTTATATGCATGAATTCCTTCATAACCATATCATAGGAACAAACAACACTACATTATAATTTTTCAGTTGAATATTCATTTCTATGGTAAAACATATCATTCTTCCTGAAGGTATAAAGCTAATTTAGTCCAATTCCTTTTTGCAGTTACCTCAATTATAATGGTATGCTTTTAAAATACAAAATATGTAGCTCCACTAAATTATACTGAAATGAGTCTGATGTGTATCAAAATGTTTGCAGTCATATTTTCCACTTCTTTTTGCATCTAACGTCACTATAATTTGATGCTAATGGCTGATTTTGTGTTCAGCATTGGAATTCAAAACATTAAGATTATTAAGAGTTGCAGTCAGTGAAAACATCTCTATTTAAAGCTTCTGAAATACAGAATGTAAGAGTTGATGAATTTAAGATTACAGCTAAGTGATTTAGCTTTAGTAAGTGCTGAACTTTTAAGGAAAAATAACACAAACCAAAGCTTAGTGGATTTGCATACACATTACTTCTGGTATAATACACACTGTAATTTTCCTAAACTTTCTGATTTTTGAAGAAGAGCTCCACCAAATGCTGCAGAAAACAGTATGCTGGACTTAGAGTTTCAATGCAACATGACACAGATGAGATTATGAATGTATTCTCTATGCCTAGCACTTCAGTTACTCATTATGGCATTGCAGTAATAAAAAGTGAAATATCTGTAAGAAAATGTGGGCAATATTTATTTTAATTCCTCCAAAATCTTATATTATGCACATGCCCACATGTACCCACGCACACAATATACTAAAGTAAAAATTTTGCACCATGTCATACCAGAAATTCAAGAGCATGCAATGTGTAAGAAAAATGTATAACTGTTGTTAGAAATCTGGAAAGTCTATTCATTGTCATTCATATGTATATCTAAAAAGCAGCTTAGACAAGTTTACAAAACATTTCTTATGACTGTTGTGATTTTTGCAATTAAGGAATCAGGAGCTCACAATATGTACATCAAGCTTGAATGGCTTTTGTATGTCACAGGTATAAAGCAGTCGGCAGGGTAAGTATGTCAAATATGCTGAAGTCCTGACATTGCAAAATCTTGACCAAAATAAACAAACAAAAAATGACGCAGATATCATCTCTATGATAAGAGAAAAGACATTTCACTTCTTGTGAAAGAGAAGAGGTTTCACCATCCCTGCTAGAATCTTCGGTAGCTGGGCAGCAATCACCTCTGACATCATCTCAGGGAATTCAACGCTCAGTGCACGGGACTGGAGAAATGTGTTCAGACAGAAGAGATGGAGCTGTTTCACCAGCTGGATTTAATAAAATACAAACATGATCAATCAGGCTAACAGTAATGCAGCCACAGAAACATGCTGTCAATCATTTATCTCATACATTCATCAGCTGACATCATTCTATACCTGTCATTTCTTGAATCAATAATGAGGGTACTTGTCATTCCCTATTAATGACAAAAATCATACACATAGCTATGGCATGTTATATAAAACCACTGCTTCACTAATATTACCAAGCAGTATCACCCTCACTCATGACATATGCGATGAACAATGGCAACTGCTTCGCAAGCATTCAACATTTCATCTTATTCTCACACTCAAGGCAAGAGTCAGTGCTTTGGCCACTACATGTTATTTAAACAGTGCTCTGAGGGACAGCATTTACTGCTTACCTGTGAGCTTGGACATGGTTTTCATTATGATCATATCCCTGTATGCTGCAAACATTGAACTCCACAGACTCTCATTCCTTGAAAGCAACTGCTCAACATGTGACTTTTACATCTCTTCTAGCCCCTCTGAGATGTTCCAATTTTTATTTCAGACCAGTGACCATTATGTTGTCAAATATTGTACTCTTTCTGCTACCCTAGGCTTTAACATCACAGAATCTCTCCAGTCTGATGATTTTTCTTTTCCTTGTATCTCCCATCACTTTACCAGCCTGACCTGAAACAGGACTTGAACGAAGATACTCTATGGACCAAATATCACTTTGCTATTTTGCAGCAAGCCTCTCCCTCTTTCTCTCCCTCACAGATTATTTTACTGTATGCATTTGAAATGAAGAGATTGATTTAAAATAAAATGCAGATTTGCTGAGTTCTGAAGAATATAAAGATGCAAAGATCCTGTCCACCTTGAACTCCCTGCAAGCTCCTCACAACCAACATCAAGCTCAAAAGTGCTTGGTATCTAGAATTCTAAAAGATTACTCAATTCCCAAACATAGACAGATACTGAAAAAGTGGTAGAGAATATACACATAAAACCAGTTGTACTAAGGTTGCAAAGCCAATCTTGGTTGCCTTTCAGTAATTCTTAGCTAAGTAATCTGACTTTGCAACTTGAATTGCCTGTTCCTCACATTATTTTCCTGAACAAATACACACGTGCTCACACACACCTACACACCACCCCTACCAAAGCCCACAACTGTACTGGTTATGTTACACAAAAATGAAACAAAATGGTAGCACTCTAATGCATGTTTCACAAATACTTCCATATTGTATGCCATAAAATATGTGCACAATACATACACAGATGCTGAATATATAGCCATATATTCACACAAATATATACAATAAAGGAAAAATATGTTGTTGTTTTCTTCTGCTGTTTAGCAACGCTGACTACTCCCTTCCATAAAATTAATTTTAAGAAATACCAGTTCCTTCTTACATAAAAAGCAAAGCACACTAACACACAAACTTACATCATGCATGGAATCCATCAGTTTTGTAAGTTGATAGAAACGCTGTGAGTTGGCCACAACGCCTTTCTGGCGCAAACCAATTGCCTTCACCAGTTCTCTGATGTAACTGGTTCTCATCTCATCAAATTGGCTTTGACTTCTTAGACCTTCCAAAGGAACTAAAAACAAATAACAGTTGGGCTACAATTTACTCTGAAGGCAATGAAAAAAATTTAAAGTAAAGGAAAAATTTAAAGTATTTCATGCTGTACAGTGCAATGCATTATTATGTGCCAGGTACTTCTTCCCATTCAAGAGTTACTCCAGAAAGAGTGAAACAATTAGTTAAAAGGATATACCAGGAACAATCAGCTCATTTTGCTAATTGCCTATGTCTAGAAATATCCCTAAGCTTCAGTTATAGGTGTTTGCTGGGAAAAAAAATTATGCCTAAAAGAACCACTCCTGCCTTTGAGGAAATACGTTATGGACTGACTTATGTGTACACTGCTGAGGGTCTGCCTTCTTCACGGCAAATTTATGGTAGAGAGATCTAGCTGGAGTGCTTCAAAATGGAGTCAAAGAATGAACTAACAACTCTAAAGTAGTGCAGACAGTAAAGCTGCCAGGGCTCAGGCCTCCTGTTTGAACCTCCTTCTCTTAGCAGAACAGATCAGAGTCTTAAAGGTGAACAGCTTTTTAGAAAAATTAGCAAGGAGGAGAAATTGAAGTTGAACTCCCTCTTCTCTAAAAGGTCAGGTGTGAGGATCAAAATGAGGACATGGAGAGAACATCAAGAAATGAACCTGTAAGTGGCTGCTAATGATAAGATAGTGTCATGGGAAAAGAATACCTTAATTTTCAAAGCCTGTATGGTTTTGGACATTTCTTAACAGCAGCTTTATAGAGAACTAAAGAATGTTTTCATATAAAGTGACTCTCATGGAGTTTAGGGTTAGATGACTTACATCTCTAAACCAGCAATTAAGTCTTTATACTTCCCCTGCAAATTAATTTAAAAGGTATTTTCCATCAATGAATGGCCTGTTTCCCCTGCAAAATTCTGCAAAAAGACAGTCACATTCCTGCCTAAAAACAAAAAATTCCTCTAAGCTATCCATTTGAGTGAAAACTTACATGGACAAATACAATTTAAACAGCTGTTCCCTTCCCCTGATCATATGTAAAGAATGAGGATGCTTTTATTCAGTGGCACGAACTGAGCAGAAATCTTATGCAACAAGATTTAGAAATTCCTTTAAATCAGAAGTCTGGAAAGCATTACATTTAAGCCTCAGCCAACTCAAAGAAAAAACTGTAAAATCAAATATAATGTTACAACTTAGGCTGGGGGTGCATTCAGAATTAGAAATGTGTTGAGACTGACAGTTTAATACAAATTACTGTTTCTTTGCAATTACCTAAAAAAGTCAAAACCAGTTCATCTAAATAATAAAATGAACGGAAGACACAGTGAGAAACTAAAGGATTAGACTTGATTTACTGTTAGTATACAAAAGCCTGAAATGGCTGTACTTTCACATTTGAAGAGGATTAAGATGAATATCATGACTAAAATAAAATTAATCTTAAAAAAAAACACTTTAGAACAACAATGAAGTTATATGGCTTTTTGAAAATACTTTCATGGAATTATATTTATACAGTACCAAATGTTTACTAAATGTCTCAGCAACAACTGTTAGGTGTGTTCCTTTTCCCAAAGATCTGACAAATTGTTTTTTCCTATAAGACAATAAATGCAGGAGAGAACAAAAAGCAAAATTTATCAGAACAGGTAGAAATACTTCCTTTTTTTTTAAGTAATTTCTTGCATATGCATAAACACGTCATCTTAAAAAAATAGTTTCTGAGTGCAGCGCAGTTGATAAACAGCAACTTGATGAATTCTGTTAAATTGATGCACTCAGAAATGAGAAGGATTGGACCAACAATTGTAATGCTTTTCTGAATTTGATATGAACTTTCTGGGACAGAGATAGCTGAAATACCACAAATTTATCTAAATTTAACTGAAATTCCAGATGATACACAAGGGAGTTTATTTATGATGAAAACAAGATGGAAAACATTTAAAATAGGAATACATACACATTCTAACAAAGAAACTGGAGTTATATCAGAGAGGAATTTTTATCTACATTACTGCTTCAGCAGAGTGTATGGTATTTTGCTATTCTTTTAGTAATTTCTATGTTCATATGAGCTAAATTTAATATTTTTAAACTTATTCTCTGCTGAGACCAGTTTCTTTTTAAAGAATGGGTTTATGCAAATACCAGCCAAGTACAGATTGAGAGGGACTAAATTTAATTCCTCATCAATTACTTAAACTTTGTAAAACCAAGAAGCAGGTTATGCAGAATTTGCACATCTCTCCTCTGACTCCATCGTGTGCTGAGAACCAAACTTTTACATACTTTCAACTATATTTTTCAGAAGTGCTAATTCTCATTTCTAACAGCATCTGTATAATTTTAAAACTTTTTATTTGGGGATTCATAACTAAAAATTATGGCCTCAGAAGATGTAAATTTTGGTATTTCAAAGAAGGTTTTGGAAGATAAGTTCATCAGCTACCACATTTCCTATGTAAAGTGGAACGCAGCTGCATGCTGCATTCTTTAAAAGATGCGTGTGATTAAAAGTGACCACGGATTTTGTTTCCAGAGAAACAAACCAAAGAAAAACATTTCCATTTGTTTATATCTGTGCTAAACTTCACCTATTTATAACTATAAAAAATTGAATAAATGCTAGTATTGTTTGTCATGCCCACTTCCCTAATTCTTTTGAGCAAACGTGCTTTAAGATCTTGGTCAA
The DNA here is from genome assembly GCF_017639235.1 of Corvus kubaryi. Lineage (NCBI taxonomy): Eukaryota > Metazoa > Chordata > Aves > Passeriformes > Corvidae > Corvus > Corvus kubaryi. The sequence continues at coordinate 2,936,630 of NW_024581076.1, forward strand.
GATAAAGCTCTCAGTCCTGATAATTTATTAAATATTTTTAAATACATTCTAATACTTTTTAGGTTGTTTTGATTCAGTTGGGGATTTTTAAATCTGTGTCGAGTCACTTGAACTGATGTTTCCAGGCAGAAATACTGCACAGTTGTTTTGAAATAGCCATATGTCAAAAGGGATCCAACATTTCCCTCATGTCTTTATACACAATAAAACCAACAATGAATCACAAATTCTTTGTTCTTTATAAATATTTGAAAAAAATATTTTTAAGACTTGGAATATTAACATTCATCCTAGGACACTTCCATTTGTTAAGCCAGAAAGCTTAGTGATTGTCAAGTTAAACAGCACGGCTTAAAACTCTTTTAGTAGTGATGTGTTACAAAGAAATAAAAGAACCTACTTGTGTTGAGAAGTAACAGCGCTTTCATACATAGGAACTCTTCTTGACTAACTTGAAGTCTGACAAATTCCTGTGGGAGTTGCCACATGGATAGACACAGGGAATAGAATGATGATTCTTTCATCCTCTGTCTTACACCCAGAAAAGGTAAAAAAATAAATTAAAAAACATGAAAACAGAGACAAAGAATGACTCCAGTCCTAACTGCTTGAAAGAAAGGTCTTGTTAGCAGTTTAATTATCACATTACAAAAATTAAAAGATGAGACTATACACATACACAATTTTCTGAATTTTTTATTTCAATGCTAGTTTTTTTAATTGTAATGGATGTGCTATTATTTTGAATGTTTAATCTGTTACTGGTGCCCAGAAAAAAACCAAAACTTGGAGAATATCAAAACTTAATGCTAATCACCAAAAGTGCTGGGAGTTTATTAATTAAAAATACCCAAATGATAAAAATACGCAAATGAAAAAAATACCCAAATCATAAAAATACAAAAAAATACTATTTTATTTTAGATGTTGATAGATTCTTGCATCTCTGTAAAGATTTCAAAGCATAGAACTGAAGACAAACCTGAAAGCCTATGGAAAACTTGCTCTCAGCTTCGGCAAAAACCGCTTCAACAAAATACTTTGTAGCAACCCTAGCCTGGTACTTCTAGTAGCAATGATATTATTTTGTAGCATGCCATGACACTAAAGAAACAGTTAAAAATGTTACATGCCAAGTAAACAGAGACATTAATACAACCTCTCCTAAACTCCCACAGAAGTAACAGAACAAATCACACAGGAAATACATAAAACTGCAGGGTTTTTTGCAGCACTTCAATACTGCTTTTCTCTTTGTGATATTGGTATACTGAGTATATATGATTGCATATATTTATTAGGAGAGTATTTTCAACTGAAATGACTGCAACAATAGCATTACAAAGTTTCTAATCTAGACTGAATTCACTCCACATTAACCTGATGATCCAGTAACTTGGACTAATTTTAAAAGGTTGCATCCCAATCCTGATGAATTAGGTACAACAACAACGGGAAGATTAAGTTTTCCTCCCCCACCTGCTACGGGGTTCAGATCAGCCTTATAACCTGACTGCAGATAGTAACCTCAGCAATCAAAACAGAAGATATTTTCCATTAAAAAGAGACTTTTTTCAATGCATTAATTTTGTTGTTGTTGTTGTTATTTAAAGCACTACTGTTATCTTGAATGAAAATTATTTCACTGTTGTTCAATATCTGATATCTTGTACCAGCTTTTAAATGACATAAACATAGAAATTTAATGTATTAGACCTGAATGGGCTTGTTTCTACATCTACTTTAAACCTTCCTTTCTAATACTTTCTGGTAGCATCTTTTCCTAATTATTATGTATGAAGAGCAATAGCAGCTTTCAGGGTTAGCAGCTTAAATGCTGTTCTTACCCACGTTTTTAGACACTGCAAAATGCGAGCAACAGGAAGTCTTTGTAGGGTGTTAACACTATGAAATCTTTGTCAAACTAACACTCCCGGCTTTCTTGGTCTGAAATTGATGCTACGAAACACGTCCTTCCTGAGAAGAATAACAACTCCGTTCACTATATGACAGCTTGGCTGTGACACAAGCTTTGGATTGTGGTCCCATGGTAATTATGAAACAACTATGGTGTGTGATGACCCTGCAGAAGGAATTTCCATTATCTCTTTCTACCTCTAGGCACACACTCCTGTGATTCTGGCATTAGTGCCTGAACTCCTATGTGGTGAGTCATGTCAGGGATCACCACCACCTGCTAATGAATGGCTTTTTCTGGGGTAATTCTCAGGCATACAAAGTTCTTATCTGTTAGACAGTGCAGCCAGAGAGTGTTTGGTCCAGCTTAGCTAAAGTCATGGGGATGCATGACCAGGACAGTTAACTTTTTTGGCAGTGTTCAGCAGTTACCTTTGCTTAAAGCGAACATGAAAGTACAAGCTTACATATCATTGTAGACAACAAAGTTGTTTACATTTTACTGATCTAAAAGCTAACTTATTTCCCAATAAATTGTTGCAGCTACAATTCAGTGCATCAGTCACCTTTTATATCTCTTTGTTTATAACATCTCTAGTATGACCCTGAGGACATGTTCTATAACCAAGAGAGGAATATGTTGTCAGCAACCAGTGTAGATGTTCTTGAGCTGACAATAAGAAGCTGTTTCTGGTGGATTATAATCTGGGTTCATAAATCGCAACCCTATTCTAAAGCAAAGTACTTAAGGTCCTCTTCACAAGGTGCCAGGAGTGGTCCACAAGTGGCGTGATACTCTAAGACATAACATTACTGCATAAACCCATCTCAATCTATGTTTCTTCTGAATGCAACCATAAAATGTATCAGACTATGCTGGGACAAGAAGACAGTCAGAAGTTCTTTCAATCTCATCACTTCTAAGTATTTCAATTTGTACAGCACAACTAAGACAAATGGGAGAAGAGAGAATTCATTACTCAACAACCTCACAGTGATTTACAATCATCTGGAAAAGGTCAGGAGCAATAGGGCCAGCTCTACTGAATATCTTCTATAAGAATTTCACTGGGAAGATCTTGCATGTCTATATATTTTAAAATCAGGTGTCTAAATCTTCTGCAAATCCACCTCTCAATCCTTAAACAGTATGTCTTAAAAAACACCTGTTTTACTTTCAACTTGCATCATAGCAGTTCTTTTAGGATTTTAAGAAAAAAAATAACTAAGAAAAATGTATTAAGGAAAGATAAATATAGGGATTAAACTACATTTTACTGTTACTGGCAATCTCCCTATAACCAAAGAATATAAAATTCCAAGTCTGAGAATATTAATTTGCAGATCTGGAAAACTGACAAAGACTGAAATGATGGTTATCTAAATTAAACAGCATAGTGAAGGAAAATTCAAGCCAAAAAGCCCCTTCCCCTCCCCAGCAGAAAAGCGCAGTCTCATGTAATTTTTCCTTGATATTGAAATTCCTTCTTGGTGAAATTTTTTTTACCATTTTCTAACAACAAATGCACTTTTCTAACAAGAAATGCACTTTAGATAATCATTTTTATCAAAAAGTGTCACAAATGAGAATGTAGGTTATATGCAAACTATTTGTGAAAACCACCCAAAAAAAAAAAAAAAAACCAAAACCAAAAAATCACAGTTCCATTTAGTAAACATTAATTTGAGTCCAGTTCAGATGAAGTAAATCTTCTGACATCATTATTATTTTATTTACTATTATGATTTTTCCCTTAGATAATTAAAATACTATTTGAACTGCTTTTGCTAGAGAGTGTACACAGAATAGTTGGGGTTCCCACAAAACCCTTCCCAAAGTTACTGAACTTTGATATGGTCAGAGGATTTTGCTGTTAATTTTGAAACAGAACAAGTAGTGAATGAAATCTTGACCTCAGTGGAGTCACATTACCATTGGCACATAAAAGTTCAAAACGTTATTCATATAATACAAGAGCATTCTACTTACTCATTTAGGATTAGATCTGGTGCAAAATACAACATCTGACCACTGACATGTTTGTATGATCTCCACCCCATTGCAAAAACCATTAGACTCATCCAGGAATACTGGATAAGGGTTATCTGATCATCGATGTGCAAATTCCGAAAACCTGGAAATGAAATTAAAGATACAATATTTCATCATTCTCATTTAGACAGCAGCTAAGTAGGTATTTTGAGATTACAAATCTGAGCTACCAAACTGAGAACACCTAGAAAAACAAGAGGTTTTGGGGATGTAGCTCTCAGATATTTAGGTAATAACTGCCTGTCTCACTTTGATAGTTAACCTCTTGTCTTTTTGTTCTCATCCAGTATTTTGAAATGTTAAAACCAAAATTTATTTTTGCAAAAATGACTGTTTCAAAGAATAGGGATGCATCTCATTTTCCTTTGGTAAAAATATGACAGTTTGTAACATGATCACTGTAATCAACTCTCATTTAATATCGATAGCTTGAACATCACTCTTCTTAACATGAGATGCAGCTGTCATACAAAAACATCCTTATATAAATACCTTTCTTGCATTCAGCTAAAGAGAATCATATTCAGTTGTGTGCTTGTGTTTGATAACTTTCGCTGTTTGATAAATTTAAAGATTGCCACAAATTATCTGAGTCAAACTAACAGCTTTCTGCCACTGAAAGCAGTGCTCCTGTTCTACATCACGAGGTCCTGTTACCTCCTTCAAGCAAACTTTGGCACTCATGCTACTCTTCAGTGAACTGGTTCAGTTCATGAAGACATCAGAAAACTACAGAGGGTTAAAAAAAAAGGTTTCTTCTCATTTAGTGAGATGAATCAATTCACCCAAGAGGTCTGGTAAGTGCCAACTGCAATGGGAAGAACAGTGATAGAGACTATTGCTTCCTGCAGCAGCGAAGTGTCACACTGAGCTCACATTAAACTGTATTTTCCAGGCTTTCTGCTCAGTATATTGATTTCTATATATAGAAGGGTGACCAGGTTGATCTCTATCACCATAGAGCACCCATACTTACATCACATGGATTTCTTTTTTAATCCAGTCATGGATCTTCATAAATTTAGTTACTTCTCATTAGCAGTGTTTGTGAGCTGCTTAGTTCTAATTGCTACTATTTGTTAAAATTTTTCTTTGTTACTTTCAAGACGTCATTCTAGTAATAATAAGAATAAATCAGAAGCAGAAATACAACCTTTTTTATATCTGAGAGAACCAGCATCTCACTGCCACATTAATAAATGAATAAATAATAGAGTAAGAGGGGTTGGGGTAGAAAGGCTTCTATAACAATCACATATAGGAACTCTCTGAGCTCCTGTGGTTTCCTGGAGTAAATCTAAATATTTGAATGGATTCCTTCAAATGTGCCTCCCTATTAAAATGTATTTGATTAGTTACATTATCTGATAAGTGGAAGCTTAATAATTTTGGAATTTGTAAAGAATTAATTAACAGGCAGTCAATAATATTATCTTTAGACTGCTTCTCCAATGAAATATTTGTTTAACTACAATTCACTACTTATAAGAAATGGTATTACCTGGTAGCAATTTAGACCACTTGACTACACAAAGAAGTTGCCTCTCACAAAGATGATTCAGACTGGTCAGCAAGGAACTTGGTGTTTCAGGTTTTGTATTGTCATAACCAGCATAGACAACTTCTGGCTCAATGCCTCGTAAAACACTTATCATTGGAGGAAGAAACTGTATTTCTTGATTTGGAGAAAAGGACAGCCTCTGGGTTAGAGACTGGCTCTCATCTTGAAGAGTTGCTGGCTGCTGGAGTGCAACATCTAACGTTCTCACAACCTTAATTTTGTTAAACTTTTTCAATTTTCGACCTGAAAAAGGAAATTGTTGATCTGTTAAAAAGAATTAACCAGTAACACTAATATTTCCCACTAGTGTTGGATTACACTCTTAATCTATACAAGGAAACTAGAACTGTCTTCAAAATAAGTTTTCTATTTTTTGACTATTTATGTAATTGAGAAATAATCATGGAAAATTCCTAAGAGCTTCTCCCTCTGTATCATACTCCCTTCACTAAGGAATGAACAGCACCCACCCATTAAAATTACTGTCATGAATTCTAGGTTACAGTAACCTCATAAAGTGTTTTCTGGTTCAATTCCCACTGTTCTGTCATACGCCAACAGCTGAGCCAGCTGGCTCTACAATTCAGTTTCTATTTAATGTCAATTAAGTATGCTGCTTCTTTTACTCTCTAATACCCCAAACCAAAAATTTTAGTAATTAATTACTACACAATTAATTACTACACGCAGAAACTCCTTTCCTCCAGTTCCCTAAAAGCATTTCATCTCATGTCTGAACCCTGTTTTGATGGCCAGGGGATGAGTGAAAGACCCACAAATACTGTAAAACCAGATGTCAACACTTAGAAAACACTTCACTTTCTAAAGCATAATTTCTCTTTCTCAGAATTTGCAATTGTTATTTCCATACTGCAGTGGTATGAAAAACACTGACTAAAACAAATTAATAGCTGAACTGCTTTCCCAAAATAAGCACAGATACTTGTGGTATGGCTACGGAAATATATACAGCTCTAGGTAGCAACTCTTCAAATTTCTTTCATGGAAACACTCTGGCAGTGCACCCTATAGACACAGAAAACCAAACCTTCAGAGGCTCAAAGACAATGACCCTCAGTGACATATTACAAGTTTCAACAAAAAGGCATATCCGTGCAGAAGTGACTACATGGAATACATTTGTTTTAAATAGATCCTCAAAGGTGATGAAAACCCTTCTAGATCATTAGTTCTGCCATACAAGTTTGGCTTAGGGAAAAAAGGGCCAAAAAATGCAATAAAGATACTGACATTTAGGGTCTGATTTACATGACAGTGGGACAGAAAGAGACATGGGGGTGGTGGCAAAAACAGTAACACTCATCATGCAGTGAGATCAGGGGTCATGTTCCCATAACTTAACCATGGGTTTAATTAGTTTAGTGTCAAGTGCCCTAACAATCATATGCTCATTTTATCATTTGTGGTAAGAACAAAAATATTTCTGATTAGAGATTTCTTACTAAAGAACCAAACACAAAGTTACATCTTATGTTACAGCTGAACCAAGAAAAAAAAAAGCAAAACAAAAAACCACAAAAGAATAGACAATTTATTATGCCAAAAGACCCGGAGCCAATTTCTGTCATAACAAAACTATACATAGTTGTAGACATGCTGGGAATTTCCCACTAAGTATTGTGTAGGCATGAAGGAAAAGAGAAGGAACAATGCATTTGATAGTTCATAAATAATGATTTCAGGTATTTTCAGAAATAATGGCTTCAGATACTTTTACAGTTCAGAGAACAAGTAAAGAAAGAAACCAAACAGAATGCTTATCACATGGAAATGTTAGTAGTTAATAAGTACCCATGTTTCCAAGTGACTAAATGTATCAGAATTAATGTCACACTGGTTTGCAGAATTGCTTATGTGTTTATTGCTAATTATGTTGCTTAACAGCCACCAGCAGAACAAGTCCACTTGTTACCTATCTACTGGAGAGTTGACTATTAATAACTCACAGCAAACTTTCCCATCTACAATAAGGAGACCATGTCAAATTAATAAAAACTCTTAAGGACATAAGGAAAATGAGAGATTTCACAATAGCTTAGTTTTTCATTTGCTCTTTACAAAATACCCAGGTAAGTTTGTGCTGTAAGATAAATAAATGTCTCCACTTAGTTCTGTAATGGGTAAATAATACGAATCCACTCTGATAACTACTTTTCTTAATACTAAAACCTGTCTGTGCATATTTAAACAGCACACACTTTTTTTGTAACATTTTCATTACTTCATTTCAAGATAGCCAACCACTCAAGCAGTTTTTTAGTACTCACTGTTCCCCTACCCTTGATTACTCTGAATGTAATATGAACACTATGTTTACAGTGTTTGTGTTCTAAAAATAAAAAAAATAAAGTCTATTTAATCTCACTATCAAGTATATTATGATTTTCTCCTTACTACCTAATTCTGTAATTTAATATTTTTGCAACTAGGTATGCAGAATCATGCTGACAATCAGACATTACTGATGGTAGACATTTTATATTAAAAGGACTGGGTTTCCAGTAGAAGTCTAACATCTCACTACCCTTCCCCTTACCCTGTAATGAGGTGAAAAGCATAGATGATGTATTATTCTTGACAGAACACTATGACCCTTACTTTAAGGTCACTATGCTCTCAGGTTTTGTGTAGAAAAACAAGCAATGCACACCTTAAGGGGGGTGTATACAACATAAAGAAACAAAGCAGCAAAGCAGAAGTAACACATCTCAGTTTTAATAAACTCTTTGATCCTACCTCAGAAAATATTACCTGGAAAATAAATTCACCCTTTTCTGCATGTAATCACTGCACTGCAGACTGAAAGCTGACTGAAACAATGAAGACCACAATAATTTATCAATACAGCTGAACAAGGAATCTGTGATAATCAGCCTGGGAAAATTACAAATTCACTCATAATAAATAAAAGAGTTGAGTACTTGTTTATTCCAGGACCTGATCCAGCTACCTGCTATCCTATTAGGTTTAAGATTAGAAAGGGGATAGATTAATGTCTCAAGTTATGAGGTTATAATACTCAAAGACAATTAACACTTTCACAGAGAATGACAAATATGGTACTATGAAAAGCATGTTTTTATTGATACTTTCCTTCTAAAGATTAAGAAAGAGGAAATAGCCCACATAGGGAAATAAATTTCTGAAGCTATTTGTTGCTAGTCTATAAATTACTTACAACAGACTTACAATTTCTTTTAAAACATTTCAGGAGTTTGAAATTGTTTTGAATTTAGGGTTGAGAAATGGAACTGTAGTCTGTGTAATAAAATATTACACTCTTACCTATATGGTTGCCACTCAGTGACATTCAATGTGTATTCTCTAAGAAGTAAGTTTAATTTAATTAATATAGTAATTTTTGGAACCTTATCATTAATATCCTGTAAAATCATAGTATTTCTCATGTTAATTAAGCAAAATAGCAGCTCTGCATTTAACTCAAGGCCAGCATTAAGAAACTAAGTATCAGAGGTAAAGGAACAAAAATATATCCATCTTAAGTTCTAAATGGCAGAAATCACAAAATGCACAAAAATCTTGACCTATACAGGCCATAAACACAAGAAGAGATTTAAAGTACTGCCGATTCCGATTCATTTAAACTGCTCAAGGATGTCTCTAAGTATTTAATTTGTTCCAAGAATTGGAAATTTGTGTATGGACATTTCTCACAGAATCACAGAATTCCAGGATGGGAAGGACCTCAAGGACTATCCAGTTCAACCTTCCTTGGCAAAAGCACAGACTTGACAAGATGACCCAGCACCTTGTCCAGCCGAATCTTAAAAGTGTTCAACAGTGGGGAGTCCCCCACTTCTCTTGATAGATAATGCCAATGGGTAATTTTTCTCATTGTGAAATATTTTCCTCTTGAGTCCAATTAGAATCTCCCCAGGAGTAACTTATCCCTTGCCTTTTCCATGTGACTGCTTGTAAAAAGGGAGTTTCCATCTTCTTTGCAGTCATCCTCTAAATAGTGGAACACAGTGATAAGGTGTCCCCTAGGCCTTCTTTTCTTAAGGCTGGACAAACCCAGTTAAAGAATCAGAGAACCACAGAATCATTTAGGTTGGAAAAGACATCCAAGACCATTGAGTCCAAACTTTGATGCATCACCACCTTGTCAACTAGAGCACCAAGTGCCACATCCAGACTGTCTTTAAACACCTCCAGGGATGGTGACTATCACCTCTCTGGGCAGCCCATTCCAAAGTTTAACAACCCTATCTGCGAAGAATTTCCTCCTGATGTCCAAGCTGAAATTCCCGTGGCACAGGTTGAGGCCATGTCCTCTCATCCTGTTGCACATTCCCTGGGAGAAGATGCCGACCCCCATCTTGCTACAGTCTCCTTTCAGGGAGTTGTAGAGAGTGAGAAGGTCCCTCCTGAACCTCCTTTTCTCCAGGCTAAACAACCCTGGGTCCCTCAGCTGCTCCTTACAGAATTTATGTTCAAGACCCTTCCCCCACTCCGTTGGCCTTCTCTGGACATGCTCCAGCACCTCAGTGTCCTTCTTGAAGTGAGGGACCCAGAACTAGAGATGACTCGAGAGGGACTCGAGATGTGGCCTCACCAGTGCCGAGTACAGAAGGACAATCACTGCCCTAATCCTGGTTGCAACGCTATTCTTGGTATAAACCAGGATGCCATTGGCCTTCTTGGGCACCTGGGCACACTGCTGGGTCATGTTTAGCCTTTCCTCATATGACAGGCTTCACAGCCCTTTGATCACTTTGGAAAATTATCCAAGCCCTGCAGGACTCCATATATGAATCATACTGAGTTGATCAGCACATCAAGTCATGAGTAGGAAACATTGCTCATGTGATACAACAAAGGAATAATAAGAAATGGCAGATGAGCAAAAGGAAGAAGGGTAGCAATAACCATAGAAAGATTGTTATGATTAACAGTCTACCTTGAGATTTTATTTGTAGTTTGAATTTTAAATCTTCATTTACTAATAGTATAATTTCACTCCAGTTTTCTTCATTTTTGGTCTACATTTGTCTTTTCTTCTTCGTTCAGTATTAAGCACTCAATTTCAGCCTGCATAAAACAATTAGCTTCCTAATCTCCCCAGAACTCTTGACATCACTAAGAGCACCTGAAATAGTACACTTAACCTGAGGCAGCTGACAAAAAAAAAATAGAGATGCCACAGTCACAGCTCCACTCAATATTTCCTTTTTTCCATTGCCCAGCTGTTCTCTTCTACTTTCTATTTGCTGACAGATTACTTCTTTCCAGAAGATGGTGTAGGTGGGGATATCAGTGCAGAGATCTGATGAGATGCCATGTCCCTCTAAGAACTAGAGAAACTAGACTGCACTGACTTCTCAAATAATGGGAGAGAGCTTTGATTAGGTATACTTAGGAGAAGACTAAGCAACACAACAAACTAGCTAGATAAAACAATCTAGCATTAAATATAAAGAGAATATTTACGCTTGCTTTGTAATAGCTGAGAAAAAAGGTGATCGAAAAAGGTGATGAGAAAGATGAAGATTTTACTCTATTCATACCTGATAGTAATAAAGTAAAAGTCAGAGCACCTTCATCCTCAGGTTTTGTAGGAGGACATAACATCTTGATAAGAGGATACACTAATGAGGACCTACCATCTCATCAATATGGCTGCTAAAAGTGTCCAAATTTTCCTGTTTCTAGTACCTACACCCAGAGAAAAATGTATATATTAAACAACCCTGTTAAAAAACTAGCATCCATAAATGCACACAAAATGTAGAATGGAGTCAAGCCTGCTGGCGACTTTTCCTATGTAGCATTACTATGCAGAAACAATGCTGAAGCAAAAGGACTAGACAATGATAGTGAGCCATCTCACACTCTTCTGCTTGTTCAAACTGCTGCCTGTGATGTTGAAACACATGGGGTTTAGTTGTTGGTGTTATGCAGGGTATCATAAATGAAAATTCAGGTCAGATAATCATCAAACTCTCAGCTGTGTAAAATTCACAGCCAGGAATTAATTTTTATCTGTATTAATTTATGCCCATTAGAATTATAGAATGGTTTGGATTGGAAGGGATCTAAAGATCATCTAGTCTAAGCCCCTTGCCTTGGGCAGCTATATATTTTAAAGATCAAATTGATCAAACCTTGCATGTTCTCCCAAATTTTAAAAGGCAGGCACTACATCTTTTCCTGAGTCTTCATTCTTACTCTGTATTTTCCACAGCCTACTCTGGATCTCTGCCTCCTTGGCTTTCTCCTCTTCCAATGCTGGGCAAACAATGCTTTAGGTTCTGCCTTTGTAGTAGTACTGTTTCTCTACTGCACTGCTACTCCAGCTTTAAAACACCACTTCAATCTGAGAAGGATCCAAAGACATGTTCTCCTTTTGTCCCTCTCCCCTCAGCCCAGTGGCACCAACGTGCTTGTCAGCTCCATTTCTTTTTTTTTACTGAGAGGTGGCACTGACTGACCATGTAAGAATGACACAATGGCCGTGTGTGCAGAACACTCCAGCTCCATGGAGCTTGCATTCAGCTTACAGCAGCTGGAAACACAGAACTGTGCAAACTATAAGTCGGAAAACTATATATATGTTTTAAATTATGAATGAATGCTGATCAGCAAGATAAGGAAATGATGTACAGTATATAGTGCCAGCTCTTCCTTCAGGGATAAAAAAACAATACTTAAATGTGGGGGAGGGAACGCAGGGGAGAGGGGGAGAGAGGCAGACAGATAGACAGAGGGCTTTGATGTGCTAAAATAGATTATATTGGAAATAAAGCAGCTTTTTGTCCTTCCCTTTTAATTTTTTTTTAACTCCCTTTAGGAACATATTCTTTCTATCATTTTTATATAGCCATTTTTTATAGTGTAAGCCATGTATTTTCAAGCTTCGTGCTGATCCAAAATATGAATAAAATACAAGGAAAAATAAACATAATTCCCGCCTGTTAGCACAGCAAAACTTGCTGTGTGACTACCTGATCATACACCATTTTCTCCCTGTGGGTATTCAAATGCACAGTGCTCAATTTCATTTCATGATATGCAAAAAAAGCCCAAATCTGTTAGAGAAAGAACTAATACAAAGATGGGATTTCCAAGCATCTGGTATGCAAAGTCTGTAGTATTGGTGCAACCACTGCCTGGCCCTCTCTTGTGGAACAGAAGGATACAATTTTGACATGTACTCAAAGCAATGATGGACAGCATAATAGAAAAGAGAAAGGGACCGTACTGATTCCTGATTTTAGTGTCAATTTGAATCTGCTTCTTTATTTTTTACCTAAATCAAATTATCTGATCCAAAATTATTAATAAATATACACCAAAGACATAACTCCTTTCCTTTCAAGAAAATGAGTGTAAGGGTACACAGAGATTCCTACAGAAAGGTATTTTTGTTTCAGGGTTTTCAGACTCACTAAAGAAAAATTCTAAGAAATTATAAAACATTAGGTAATTCTTCCAAAAATAACATTTGAATGTGGTTCTTTCCTTTACATTATCAAAGTAATGTTGTTTAACCTCGACAGACTGAAGATAGTGTACTTGACTGCCTACTTTTACAAATCCACTTGAAAAACAGCTCACCTCCCAGGACCATACCAGCTTGACAGCACTTCCTCAAGCGACATGCTGGGCAGTTCTTCCTACGGATTTTATCGACTATGCAGTCATTTCTTCCAGCACATAAATAGTTGTGCTGCCCTGTAGGCAAGAGAAAAACAGGATGAATACTACATTTTCTAACATGACAAAATTATTTCTGTGTCTAAATGTTTCAAAAATAACTGAAGATTCAAAAAAGTGTACTTGAACCATAAAATGAAAACTCTTTCATTTTACTCTACCTTTTGACTAATCATGTTATTATTTGAATATAATGTTTTATTTGGCCTGTTTAAGGGTGAAACTCCCCATCATGAAATTCCAAAATAACTAGCAGGCAGCATGAACTGCTTAAATTATTGTACTTACAATATTTCTTAAGTAAATCAAGCATGAGGACAGACCATTTGTTTCTTTAAAACTTCTTTTTCTTTGAAGTTATTGATCCTGTTTTCAAAGAACATAAGTAAATTGTGCTTGGATTGATGTAGAGTTTCTGACAGAAAAACAGAATGAAGAAGTTGGGGCAGTGCAAAAAAAAAAAGTCCCTTAAGCAGAGTAAATGACCTCTGATGGAGAAGCAGCTCTATACTAACCCTGCTGAAATACCAGCAGACCAGGTGCAGCCAACAGAGCCAAAAAGAACAAATAGAAGGAGGCTGTAACTCTGTGGTTTAGGTTATCCTAGTTTATTGTTTAATTCTGAATGACTTTGTTAGAAAGAACCTGGCATTACTATATTGAAATGGAATCATTTCAATGAAATTAGCTTTCAGCAAAGCAAAAGATTAAATGGAATATTGTGGATATGGACCTCCAAATATAACAGAATTCAGTACCAAACCTTTTAAATTTTCAGACTTCTAGACCTAGAAAAGAGTTAGCACTGAACCATGCAAAACAATGCATTTGTTTCTGTGCTTTTAAAAGATAAATAATTTACTTTTAACCATAACATTAAAAACAACCTGTTTGTTTTTAGTGAAAGAAACCAAATTGTCTGAAATTCATTTTCATAATGATTTCTTCTTTTTTTTTTTTAGAAAACTACAGGTAAAAAAACCAGTTGCCTCACACATTGCCTGGCAACAAAAAAGTCCTTAATAATGTTTTAATCAGAAGAAATTCTCATTTACTTTCTCCCACTAATTCTAATCCTGGACTCCCTCTTACAGGAAACATTACCACAAGTAGACAAATGAATAAAAATCTGTCTTGCTATTGGCAGCAGACCAGTAAGCAAAACACTTATTTTGAACAATTCTTCCTTGGGATTACTTGTAGATTTTCCTCATCTTTCTTTGCCTTTATAAGCTACAAAAAGCATTCAGTCTTTTTATAAGTGACAACAATTTTAAAACTCCATTAGTTTAATTAAAATCCATGAAGATTATCTCAGCTCTTTGGCGTTCTAGGGCTTTTATGCACACCTAATTTACGAAGGAATGCTTAAGTATAGTTAAAGTTTTGTTTGTTCTTGTCTTGTTTTGGGGTTTTTCTTTGGTTCCCTGAAAGAGGATTTCTTCTGGACCTCTCTTCCAGGGAATCGGTTAAGTCTACACAAGATGATCTGAATCCATATAAACCTTGTCCTGCTTATTAAAAATCTAAGACTGAACAACACTTTCACATTTACAAAACAAATCGTAATTGAATCACAGTTATGAAAACTACACTTCCATGTTCATATGTTCTGAAGTTTCAGATTAGACAGGATTGAATAGTCTCTCTACCCAGTGTATACCAGGCCAGAAATGAAATCTGTTACTAGAATTTGGGCACAGTAATATTTGTTTAAAAGCCAAAACACTGCCAACCCAACCCTCCCAAGGGATTATGGTGACAAAAACTCAGGCGCTTCTTGATGCTTAGTGTTAACAACTTTGTTGTTTTCAAGACTATTAAGAAACCACAGTCATATCCTGCCCTTGACTTACACCTTCATGTGAGTTTTCTGCTCCACTCATCTCTATCCCACATTTCCCTGACACCTTCTGTCCCAAGGTGTATTCCACTCATTTTGATTCAGCTGCAACTTATTTGGAAAACATGTAAGCTTCAATTATTTGCTATTTCTCTGTTTCATCTGCAAAGGATTTTTATTATTATCATGGTCACCTGAGTGGATCTCATAGCAGTTGATTAATCTGAGTAAATGTTCCCATTTGAAATCACTTCTACCATTGTGCAAAGCTGGATTCTGAGAAACTGTTACTTGCTTGGCATTAATACTTTAGGGACAGCAGCCATCTGAAGGAGAGACTGTGTAATAAACAAACACATGCCATATATTTGCCTAATTTCAAAATGATAGGAAAATATTTAGTTAGATGAAGATGTCTGGAAGGTTTTTCTGGGATGATAAAATAATTATTTGAAAATATATTTGCTACAGTTCCATCTTCAGGATCATTTAGATTTGAACTAATTGTCTTCAATATGGGAGCATTGCAGTTATACCAAATGCATGTACTAATGAAGTACCCAAAACCCCCTGTCAAGATAAAATCACCATTCAATTGGTAACTTCATGTTCAGTATCTTTTCTATGACTACTATCATTATAACCAGGAAAACAAAAAACAAAACAAACAACTACATACTCAGAAAAAAAACAGGGTAGTAGTAGTATAATCACTAGAGCACAAGTTTGAAAGTAAAGGTTGGTATTAGCATTTCTTACAAAAATATGAACCTAGGAACTTTCTGGCAATTGCCTCATCTTCAGAAAGCTTCATCCAATGTTAAGTTTCTTATGCATGCTTACTTTTCACTATTTTTTGAAAGTGCACATTGAGGGTCACTCTTGATATACTGGGTCATAACCAGCTTGATTTAGAAAATACAGAGGTGATTTCATCTGTCGCTTAAATGTTCCAGATTCTTACATTTTTCTTAACTTCCATCAAAATCCATTTGTGTTAGCAAAGGTGCAAGTTCTAATGTAGGCAGGCAAACACAATTTTAAGTCCTGTAATGACTACTGCTATACTGGGAGGTTTTTAATCCAAATAGTGCTGGAAGTAGCACATACAATATCTTTACAAACTGCACTACTAACTTAGCTTACTGACATGTTGTAAGCCCCTTACAATCACTCCAGTAAACTCATGAGCTGCAGAGACTTTGCAGATGTACAAAACATGGAAAACATAAAGCTTTATCTGCACCTGGTGTATCAGATGAAGCAATCAGTTATTTGGGTAAGTGCATCTGTGCTGAACTGCTGCCACCCTGCACAGAAGCAAAGCACTTGTTTGCAAACTCTCAGTTCCTTCTATCTGCAAAGAGTACTATCTCCACTCTTTTTTTCTCCCTCCCAAATGTGATTCTGCCTCTTTGTACCTCTCTTAACTGCCACTGCTTTTGTATAAAACCATCAACCTCTGGAGGACTGTTCTTTGCAGAATACATGGTGTTTTATTTAGCCTAGTTTTAGATTTCTGTCTAAAGCTTGCAGATATCTATTGCATCTCTTTGCAAATTATTTAACTGCCAAATGTCTCCCAATATCAACTTTTTGCTTCCTGAAGGCTAGCCTCAAGGTTTTGATCAATAATTTTCTAACAGTATGTTTTACCTCTTCAAAAGTACCAATTAAATAAAAAAAAAACCAAAACAACACAAAACCCACAATGGAAGCTGACAATAAACATGGGTTTGAAATTTAAAAAATGGAAAATAATTTCATCTGTATACCTAACTAAACATAATGGTGCAGATGTAGCTTTTGAGTAAAAATCTGACTTCTGGAAGCTAAGACAATAGACTAGGCTAGTCCTTAGCTTGTGGAAAACCTGACTTGTCAGAGCAAATACAGGGTAATTCTTACCCTGAACATGCTCTGACAAGACAGGTTTTCCACAGCTAGGCAAACAGTCTGGCCTAGTTCATCCTTGGTAAAATGGGAAATACAACTATATCGACTTTAGCCCAGATCTAAATGTAACACTCTTCTATTTACACTGTTTCAATGTGCAAAACAGCAAATATGGGTCGAATTTATGTCTCAGGATGTGGTTTTATGAGATTTGGTCTTGGAGAACTAGGAATCTATACTACACAGTCTCCATGTCCCTGTATGCCATTCCATGCTATTAGTCTCCAAGATTCCACACACCTCAAATAATGTTGTTGGGGTTTTTTAATTTAATATCAATTTTATTTCTGTGTTAATATTTTCTCTAAACATAAAGTCCCTGAAGTGAGACTTCTGACTCTACTTACCCAAAATCCACATCCCCCATGGACTTTACCATGCATAATCTTTTGATAAAGATTTACATTTCCCTCTTTGCCCATGGAAGTAAAATTCTCATTTTCCAATCCTAAGTAGGTGTCGGGACTTCTACTCTGTTGCCTATATTGGTATAAAGAAAGACCTGCTATTGATGCAAGTCTGCTCCACAGCAGAGAATTAAGGATTCAATGGACCAAAGAGGACAAAGAGTGGAAAGCAGAGGAACTTGTGAATATATTCCATCCTGGAATCTAACTGAAATAATGTGGAATTTCTTTCTTCATAATAATATATTTCATACTGAAAGAAATAAAAATGATTGTTTATAACACTTTTGACTGATTCTTTCCTCCTCTTGTATACTGATCTCAAAATCTTCCTGCCTTTTGCTGTGAATCCTGCAATACTATTGTCTTTTTCCTTCCAAAATCACTTCTCCGAAGAGAAACCTCTGAAGAGAGAACACTTTTTAAATGATATCTACAAAACAGAACAATTAAATGTAGCTATCTTGTTTTCATTCATTTCTAGAGTGAAAAATTACAATCCTGTTTTTTAATCTTTTTACATTTCTCTGTCTGTTCCACCATTTTGACCAAGAAAGAGAAAACAAAACAAGCCCAAAACCACAGAAAAACAAAATGAAACAAGATTAAGTCATAATTCATGGAAACTATAATGAGCTGCAAAATTAGGAATACTGTTTCATATTGATTTTCAGTTGGTTTGCCTAGACTGTTTATCACTGCAATGCCTTGAAATGAATAAAATCTTGGAGTCTAAATATGGGAACAGACAACAGTAAAAATTTTCCACAGCTAATACCCTTTCAGGAAGATATGGTAGCTTCTATAAGTCACTATTTCCAGTTCTTTTTATGGCATTGTGTCACAATTGTTCCTTGGTCATAATTTCTAAGAAATTAACTCCATCAGTGACATAAATATGTAAAATGATGGAAGTGTCAGCATTTTTGTCAATAGGGGGTCTATTTCTTACAAATACGAAACATGGGATTTGGACACAAAACCTACTTGAAAAACACACCAACTATTTCAGAGGTATACAGAACTATGGTATCAGTTGTTCTGCTTTTGAGCCCTGAGTGTTATGTTCTTCTATCAAGATGAGACTCTTTATATTTGCATTTCAGTCATCCTATCACTCTAATTTTAATGGAATTATCACACATTGCCATGTTGAGTTTTTCCGTATATATTTTCCTTATATTCCTTGACTTGTCCTACAACTGAACGAGTGGGACAGGATCATGCACTATGAGCAATACAGATGGAAAACCACAGAAACATTAATAGCAGAAAAAAGCAATGTGCAAAAAACCCAAGTATTGCTGCCTCTTGCTTGAAACACCCTAGATTAATTTGATGCTATTTGATTAATTAGATTCTAAATTGTAGACACCTATCAAAACACTCCTAGTGGTACATCATGACTACTGTGGAACAAATACAGCGATGGACACCATCAACCCCAAATCTACTTTTAGCAGAGGACAGTTTTACTATAAATACTTACACTTTATATACTTACATCAAAAAATTTATGAATATTCTAATACTTCAACTGAGTATGATTTTTATATGTGAAATAATATAATAACATCTATAATACCTTATATATAATACTTAAGCAATATGAAATTAGTATTTCATATGCTTATTATATTTCTTTCATATACTACAGAACTGAATTAGGTACCTTGGTGATATGGCTAGGACTCATATCACCAAATGCAAACAGAGTACATGGTCATCTGATACTCCTTTACACTCAGTGCTGAGAAAGAGTTAGTTAGAATACTGTCATTTTCATCACAAGTACATATTAGAAATGTCAGTGAATTTCTTCCTAAAATTTCTTGTTTCTCTCCATTCACTGTAAAATGAACTTCAGATGAGTCCAGGTTACTCACATTGTGCATTTGGGAAGTTAGAACAGAGTATTAGCAACCCTGAGCAGGTAGTTGGTGGTGCTCTTCAAAGCATGCAATTTTACACTACCTGAAATAGCTTCTAATCCACCTGAAAAGATGTTTAAGATAATATACAATACTGCTTCTAAAATACTATGTAGAAGTTAAACCAGAAATTTTAATGGTTGACATTTCTGCAGCTATTCTAAGCCATGTCTATTAGGAAAACAGTGGTAAAGTCACTATTAGAGCAGTAGGAAGCCCAGCATTAGCACAAGAGCCAAAGCACTTCACCATTGTGCCTCATATAAATCAGTCCATCAAATTGCTGCTAGTCAAATTGCTGGACAACAAATACTTTTGAAGTGTGATGAAGATACATAATTATGTATTGATGCAGATTTTCTTCTTTCCATTTTCATGATGTAAATTCTTTGAACTCACAAAAGTGACATTTTCCGTTTGTATTTTAGGCTCCTTAATAAAGCAATTTTGTACATTTCAATTTGAAAAATCACTTAGATTTCTGTACTTTAACACATTTTGGCCATGTGCAAAATAGAAGAACTTCAACAACATCAAATCTGTTCTATTGAGTGAAAAGCATTTTTATCTCTCAACCTGCCATGTCTATGCTTTGTGTGTTTGCATGTTTTCTACTTCATGAAAATTTCATCACCATCAGGTTTACAGTACATGCTGTACCAAATGCTGATCCCAAGATCCAGACTGGAATGTTGGATTAAAAATGAGAAAACCCTTCAGAGTTAGGAGAAAAAGGAACTTTTAACACCAGCTTCATCAACTTTACTGCTGAAAGGGTCTCTACAGTATTGTATTTCTCTCTGTTTTCAAAGAGCATTTTCTACTAGTGGTTGGCAGTTCTTTAAATACTTGGCATGCTGTACCATTTTATATTCTTTAGCTTTGGAAAAGCACAGCTGTTTAGACCAGCAATTTTCCTTATGCATAGTATTTCACTCTGTACATAGTGAATCACACTCCCATCACAAAACTAGCATAACACTGATAAGGTCAGATAAACTTTATCAGAAAGTTTGGTTGAATTCATGATCAACCTTCTTACTGTGTAGGTGTAGCTCATCATCAATTACTGCACAGAACCCCTCCATATACAGAGAGTGAAAAAATCTCACGGAAATCCAACTTTCTGCCAGTTTACCAAATTCAGGAGTCAGAGAGAAGAAAAGTTCACACTTGGTCAGCTAAATATTGAGCTTGTTCTCTGATGTCATTGATGCAACAGAGTTGCTACCCTGACCTTAAAGCACATATCAACACTAGACAAATTCTATACAATCATTTGATCAAGTTTGTAACACATTGTCAGGTATTTAAAAAAACCAAGAGTCAGTTTCTGACTGATCTGCTGTAATATCATGTATTCATGTTGTTCTCAAACTCTTCGGGTTTGGGTTACTGCTTTCCTTACATATCAATAATATAAACAAAGTGCATACATAAATACAGAACAAAAATAAGAAGTGAGAGTTTATGATAGGAAAAACAGCATTCAAATTGTTTTTCAGGACTTAGGTAATTTAAACTTTTCATTAGTAAAACCACTGCAAAGGAGACACTTCCAGCAAGAAGGCAAAAATGCAGATGAACAAGAAATCCTGTGTTAGCAACAGTGTAACTCCAGAATCCCAACTCTTAACACTGGGTTCCTGTTCACGGACAGATATTTTACCTTGGTGTTCCACAAGCATTTTGATCATAGCTGCCCTGCATGGTTTTGCATGAAGGAATCTTTATACGACATCACTAATGACTGTTTGGCAATTTAGTCCAAGAAAAGTAAAAGTTGATATCGTGATCTTCATTCTCCTCATGCCCTGTTAGAAATATTCTCCTCTATGTTTGTAATCATGAATGAGATATATTGGTAGCACTTAAATGATGCCTGATCACCAGCGGCAAATTACTTTTCAAATACAGTAATTCTACATATTTGAAAGCATTTTGAATATTATTTCTGAAATTTTTTGATTTCTATCTCCAAAATGCTCATCACTCTCCGCTCACTGACAGGAACAGCAGTACCCCATCAGCACATATAAATATAAATATAAGAATATAAATAGCAGTACCTTTCATTTTTTTCATTATACTCAAAGGAGATCTTTAAAGCATTTTTTAAAAGCCTCGTAATTTCTTTGTACATTAAGTGAATCTACAGACTAGTGGTTATTTGTAAGGGTCCAACAGAAAACCTCTCAATGCAAATAAATGTTTCCTAGGAAAAAACAACCCAGTATCTTTGTCTCTTTTCTCCTCCTCACTTGCAGTAGTAACTTTTTAAAATATCTGCTATACTAGAGGTTCCCAAAGAAAGGACTTGTATTTTTGTTTAACCTACTTCAAGATTTTGACTTAAGAAAAATACGTTTATTGTATTAGCACCAACCTTTTCTTCATATATATAGCCACATATGGGGAACCAAGAACCCAAAAGACAGAAAATACCTACAAAATCATATATATTTTAGAATTTAGTGCCAAGAAACGTTTTAAGTAATCTTTGTGATCCTCACACAACTCTGACCCCTTGTTAAGTTGTATGTGTATGTAGTAGTTACATTCAAATGTATGATTAATTCATAATTAGTATATACAGTTTTAAATGATGGTTCAGTCTGAGTATTTTAAATAATCTGTTTTTATTTCAAAAAAATTAGATATGGGAAAAAAAAGAGTTTTCTGGATAATATAGCAGCCCATTTTATTCAAATGGAAGTACTTAACCAATAAAGTATTATCCTCACACCAGGGAAGGTAAAATAAATGGTGTCTGAATAGAACAATTTCTGTGAAAAAAAAAATTACAAAAAATACATAGGCTGTTTGATTTCAAACAGCAAATGCATCTCAGATTACAGAAATAATTAAAATAGAAAATAGACATTTTCCAGCAAATGTAATGTCACTGTATTAAGTACTTTTTTATCTATGCACAAAACCTTGTAACATACAAAAAACTATCACAAGACAGAGAAAATCCATGAAATACCCAGCTATTTCCAAACATGTTCTAATTTCTCATGAAGATCAGTACTGTATGGAAATGATATGAAAAGTAGAGTTTTGACCAGGAATTTTTACTCACAAAATGTAACATCTTATTTGCATGAATTATTATTAAAATACATGTCTGTAGTAACACTAAAAATTTAAAAAGGTAAATACTGCCTTTACACTCTGAGAAGTGATGGGCAGGGAGACATTTCATGGAAGAAATATGTCTCAAATTTATGCAGTTGCCAGTGTGAATTTTAAACCGTATTTTCTATTGCATTTAAATTTCTCCTGTTTCTTCCTACACAGGAGCAATTTCCCACCATTATTTCTGATATGAAATTTTTTAAAAAGTACTTAAAGTTCATATAAAATCAAGTATCTGTCAATAAATGGGATTGTTTCCGTACTGGTAATTCTATAGTGTACTGTAATGAAAGTAAGAAGTCCATCGGTCCATCTCTAAGGAACCCCCTGTAGTCTTGCACTTTCTACACAAAAACAAGTTTAACAGTATTTGGTTATTTTGCCAATGCCCACAGTGCTCGTGCCTGACATTCCTTTCTATCAGGTTAAATAACCTGTATCTTTTCTGATTACAGTCAGGTTTCTGATGTAGTTGTACATTCTTTGAAAATCCTTACTAAAAAACTCGAACACACTTCCCCACCACACTCTCAATCTGTAGAATCATTTAAAAATTAAAATTATGAAGTTGCTATTTAAAACATAAGAGTTTTGTTTATGTAATGGCATTGACCTCTCATTTGTCTCCATATACTTCTGTATTCTCAACTTGGTAAGACTCTGCAAATACAGACTTTGAATAATCTGTGAAAAAACTTCAAGATGTTCCTTGTATCAAGTTATATTCCTTCTTAACATTTCTCATTAAAATATTTCTGCTGAACAGTAATAAGTTTTTGAGCAGGTTCACCTACTGCAAAAAGAACTGGGTACTAAATAAAAAAGAGATGACATCTAAAACTGACAGAATCAAATTCAAAGAAAAAATTACAAT
This sequence comes from Corvus kubaryi, assembly GCF_017639235.1. NCBI lineage: Eukaryota > Metazoa > Chordata > Aves > Passeriformes > Corvidae > Corvus > Corvus kubaryi. The sequence goes on from NW_024581076.1 coordinate 2,960,011, forward strand.
ATTATTATATAGGTAAAAAGCAAAAATAAAATTTATTTTAAAATACAGCACTCATAAATTACACTACACTCGGCATTAAAACTTCATCTCACTGACTTTTAAAAAATATTTGGCTGATTTAGCAAAACATAACAAAAAAATGTGAAGCCAAACCAAGAGATCAGCTAGGAGTCAGAGAAACTGAAAGTAACTTAAGAGCTTTGCAACCTAACACAAATGTTTCTAGTAGTTTTCTCATGAAACCCATTAAATGTGTTAGAGAAAACGTGGCACTGGCTCAAAAATTTACCTAGCCCACCAAGTCCACTTTGCAAATACTTAATGTAAAATAAAGGAAGAACATGAGCATATGCTTAAAGTAGAAAGTAACAGCACTGTGAAACAAAAAATCTAATTATATTATTTTACTAAGCATTTACTTTTCCAATATTCCCCTTTTTTATTTGGAGAGAGATAAAGTCTATAAAGCTGAAAAAACTATGTATCACAACAAGAAAATACATGATGCATTTATTTTTATTTTAAGGAATCTTATCCATTTGAACAATGGTTTTGTTAAATGTACGGGAGAAATTTGAATATCCTAGTTCTAACAGGATCAGATAAAAAATCAAAAAAGGAGACAAAGCCTAAAAAGTAGAAGGATTTGTTTTACTGCTTTATCTGTTGAACTATATAAAATTATCTGCTCTTTTATTCATATTTAAAATTTCAGTAGACAATGCATATAATATAATCCAAAAAGAAAAAATAAACATAGGTATTGCTACTGTTTCAGTAAACTTCCAGCCTGACTTTGCAATTTAACAACTATTTGGAACAAGTCAAATGCATTTATTGTTATTATGACTTGAAAGAGTTCAGTGAAATTTTAAATACTTCCATAACTCCCAGGAAGCCAAAACTCTGCAACTTGAAAGCAAGAAAAATTTCATGACTTCAAAAAGTGAACAAAGCCAAAATAAATTCTTCTCTGCCTAGCATTAGTTCTTACCCACAATATTTTCCTTTGAACACCATTAATACTTTATAAAACAGGTTGTATAATACACCAAAATTTTATTTAATTCTTCCTACCTGGAAAGATTAACTGATAAACTGTAAATAATAAATAGCAAAAAAGTAAAGTAAAACAAATAATACTAGAAAAATCTATTAAGGAAGAACTTTTTCAATATTCACTGTAATATTTAAACAGAGTTGACAAAATAAAAAAAAAATTACTACAGGGATAATATTTATAAAGTTGAGCAATAAATAAGCAGTATGTCCTAGCAGTGTCTAGAAGACATATTTCAGATAATTAGGAACAATGGCATCATATAGTACCTTCCATTGCCCTTTTAAAGAAGACTTTACAACTTCCACAGGTAAGTACTCCATAGTGGCAACCTGAAGCCTCATCACCACAGATGAGACAAATCTTCTGGGGTAGCGATTCAAAACTGAACTGAGAACTTTGGCTGGTTTCTGTATCTGGCCTTGAAAACAAAAAGAATTAAAAGAAATTAAAGATCTAGCTTTGCACAGTTAACTACTTACCTGAATTAATGAGTTTTATATCAAAAACTTCATTTTAAAATTCATAATCAAGATACAGAAGGACAGGAAAAAACTAACGTATGATTGCCTTTCTGCTTAATGGTTTGTCTCTTCTATGGTACTACAAGAAAGGCGTGCAAAAAAGCATAAAGTTATATTTTAATCCATTTAGCGAAAAAAGGTACCATCTAGACATTCTGTTAAAATGTTCACCTTCCTCAGATCAACAACTCTTGTGAGTGAAGTCATAGCGATGACGTTTTACTCCTGCACAGAGATAGAATCAGATAGAGATGGCCATTGAGTTTCAAAGGCCTCTTTCATATGGGAAATATGAAATGTCATTTCAGCTTAAAAAATCTTTACTAATCAGTTTATCACCCCCCCCCATTCATCTGCCGTGTTCTCAGCAGTAACTAAGTCTGATGGGGATATCAATGATATTTCCAATTCGTCTCCAAGAAAAGGCAGACTAATCTAGGTAACAACTGTATTTACTAAGAGAAAGAATTTCCATTGAAACTGTACCATTGTATGCACTTTTTTTGTACCTATTTCTAGGTAATGCACATCTCGGCATCATAGTACTCCATTTCATTCTAGAAAATCAATATACAAGTGTTTCAGTTTCAGTTTTCTTTTTTTTGTGCTTTTTGAGGTTTGGAAATTTTTGGAAAATATTTAGGTATTGATGAATACGGTATCGCTGCCGGTGGGAGCAACCTAGAGAACCTGCACGCCCTCTCTGGAGCCGGGCACCGGCTCGGACATCGGGTGGCCTGAAGTCCCGCAGCGATAACAAACCATTATCTCCTGGAACGTCATCGTGCCCAAAGCCGCGAGGTGCCAGCTGCCGAGCTGACACTGCTGGTCTCACACCGCCCCGGGACACCGCGGCGTGGTCAGGCAGCGCAGGCAATGGGAACGGGGCTGCAGGCACTGCCTTAAAGCCCAAAAACGCCCCCGCCGAGAGAAACGTCGCCCGTCCTTTCCTCGGCATCCCCTTACCATTCTCCCGAGGCGCCCGCCGCGCGGCACGGCCGCCCCTCGGGCAGAGGAGGTGCGGAGCTGTCCGGCCCGCAGCGCGACCCCCCGGTCCCGTCCCTCAGCGAGCCCCCCGCCGACCCCGCCTTACCGCGCGTAGCCGAGGTAGGGCGGGCACAGCTGGGGCAGGCCCTCCTTGAGCACGGCGGCCGGGAAGCCCAGCGGCTGGTGCCCGTTGAGCCCCAGGCCCGGGTAGAGCCCCGGCGGCGCGGCCGAGGTGGAGGGCAGGCTGTCGGGCGGCGCCGCCGCCGGCCCGTAGGCGCTGGCCAGGAGGGTGGGCTCCGCTTTGTAGAGGACGCACTCCAGCGAGGGCTCCTGCCCGGCCCGCGGAGCCTGCGGGTAGTCGTGGCAGCCCGGCGCGGGGGTGGCCCTGCCGCCCCCCGGGTAGCGGGCGGCGAGGCCGAGACCCTCCTCCTTGATCTTCAGAACGGGCTGGACGTCGCCGTAGGCGAAGGGCCCGTCCTTGGCGTCGGGCGGCGGGAAGCCGTAGGCCGGCAGGTCCGGGGCGGGGGGCGAGCAGCGCGGCACCCCGCCGCCCTCGTACTCCGGCCCGTCCAGCAGCTGCCGCGTGCGCGAGGCCAGGAAGGCCGAATTGAGCGGCAGCAGCGGCACGTGCAGGTATTCCTGCCCTGGGTCCCCCGCCCGGGACCCGCCGGGCAGCGCCCCGACACCGGGGGCATCGCCCTTGGGCACCGCGGCGGGACCTTCCGCGCCGCCCCCCGGCCCCGCCGGCCGCGGCTTAGCGACGGGGACCAGAGCATCGCCGGGCGGCCAGAGCGCGGCGGGACGCGGCGGGGGCTGCGAGAGGCCCGGCGCTCCCGGGGCGGCTTCGCCCGCCTTCTGCGAGGGGCTGCTGCTCATCGGGCCGTCGGGCGCTTCCGCCGCCTCGAAGAAGGACCAGGGCGCCGCGACCACGGCGGAGCTGGCATGAGCCGCGGGCGCCAGGAAGGTGTGCAGGACGGTGTCCAGGGAGTCCTTGACCGAGAGGGATCCGCTCCCTGGTTGGTAGGAGAGGGAGTCCCGGCCGTCCTCCTGCCCCAGATGCTGCTGCTGCGGCTCTTCCTCCTCCTCCCCTTCCTCCTCCTCCTCCTCCTCCTCTTCGTCCTCCTCCTCGTCGCTGCTCTTGGGGTAAAGCAGCCCGTCCAGGGAGATGTCGATGGACTCCGCTTCCTCGCGGAAGGGATCTCGGCCGGGCTGACCCTGCAGCAGGACCGCCCCGTCTGTGGCAGGCGGAGGTGCTCTGGGCTCTTTGGCTTTCACCTCGGTCATGCTGGCTTGGGGCAGCGATGGACGCCGGCGAGTCTGCGGCCCGGGGGGCGGTCGGGCAGCAGCAGAGTGCGGGCAGCCAGGCAGCTCTTTACATCCTGGACGTGCCCGCTGCGGCGGTGGCGCGGGTCCTGCTCACATGGTGCTGCTCCCGGGGGGACGGCTCAGCCCTGGCCCCCGCCGCCGGGACGGGGATGACTCGGAGCCAGGGGCGGTGCAGCCTGGAGGCGAAAACGATGGGAGCGTGTGCGGGAGGCGGGCAGGAAAGCAGGGTGCCTGCCAGGCTCCGGCGGCGGCGGACAGGCTGACTCGGCGCTCCGCTCGTCCCCCGACTGCTTCCCACCGCCCGGGCGGGCCGGCCGCCGGCTCCACGCCCCCGTCCCTCCCTCCCCGCCCCTCGTCGCCTCCAGCCCCGTCCCTTAGCGAGGGTCTGCGCTGCGGGGCGCGGGCTCGCCCCTCCCGGTCCCACCGCTCCGCGCTGCCTCTGGGAACCGCGGCTCCTCCAGCGGCACTTCCATCGGCTCCTCCTCCGCTCCTCCTGTCCCCCTCCCATGGTTCGCCGTGCCCGCATCCCTTTCCCATCGCGTCCGCCGCCCTGAGCCTTCGGTCAGCGCTTTTTTTGCTTCTCCTGATCGTCTCCCTGTCTTCTCATCCCTTTCCCCCACTTCTTGTGCCTGTGCTCCGTCCTCTCTCTTTACCATTCCAAGAAGTGCAGCTTTGGACCGAGCAGAGGGCACAAGCCAAGGTTGGGTCGCTGCTTTGGAGAGCAGAGAGCAAGACAAGCTTTACTTATTTGCAGTGACGGCTCCCTTTTGTCTGGTTTTCACTGTCGCATTCAGACGTTCAATGTAGTTTTTCGTGATTAAGCTCTGTTCCAAAATCCGTCCTGACACGAGATCCATTTTCCAGTAGCAAGGAAACCAAGGCATTGTAAAGCTCTTCACAGGACCTCAAAGCATCCTCTACACCAAGAAGCACAATGTCTTTTCTGCAAAAGGTCTGGAAAGGGGGTCATTCATTACTTCTAAATTTTAATTACTTTGTCCGGAAAATGAGAGGACATTTAAAAAGGACTGGCTGGCCAGCCTAATATAGCAGGTTGCAATTCAGCCCAGGTTAGTTCTGACCAAGAAGCTGTCACCAGCTAATTGCTGGCATTTTGTGTAAAATGCTGGCTTTGTGGCAGAACCCATTCAGCTCAATATGACAGCTACTAACTGGAGGAAAAAAAAAAACAAACAAAAAAACAACACAAGCCTTAGTATAATTTTCATTATATAGAAATCTCAGGAAAGAAACTTGTGTTGAAAGATACAAAGAGTAAATTGGCATAGGAGTAATTGTCCTGACTTTAAGTAGAATCAGTGTATTTTTTGATACATAGAGAAAAGTGTGCTGTTAAATGCTTGGTCATGCCCTGTAGCTGTAACATGCTTTTCTGAAAGAAAACATCCTTTTTTCCCCAAAACACCTGTGATCACCACTAAATAGTTGCTTTTGTTATTTTACTTTCAAAACATTGTCAGACTGAAAAGAACAGCTTGTCAGGGAGAGGAACATAACTGTTGGAAATTATTTCAGTGTTCTGAAATCATGTAAGGCAAGTTTATAGAAGAAATGGCATCACATAAACCTTATTCAATGTGGTGTGTGCTTTCTACATTGTTCTTGTCAAAATACTACTGGCTTATAGACTGCTTTGGGATTCTACTCTTTATACCTTGAAGAATAAATACAAGAAAATCTTTATTTTTTTTCGGTATTCAAAAGAATTGTGGTAATGTGATAGTAACTGGCATTTTAAAACCCAGATGTTATTTGGGCGACTCTATACACATTTAGGAGGTTCAATAGAATGAACAGAACTTCCAAGTACACTTGTTGAATATAGGAATAGTTCTTGAACAGCAGTGTTTCACTCTTTTGATGTTGCATGGGAAAGAACTGTTTGGCCAGGAAGTACCAGGAGCTGAAGATGTTTTCACAAAACCTATCAGTGGAACCAACGTTAAAAGAATTATTTAAGAGGCTCTATCGAGTTCTGACATGACATTAAAACAAATAATTTGAAGTGCTTCAATGACTACCGAGTTTCTGTTTTTCATGCTACAAAATTTCTCCCTTCTCCCAAATCTGCCTTTTCTCGGAGAAGAGAGAAGTTCCTCTCCACCACTGTTCATCTCCATGCTCGTTTTGGTTTTCCCCTGTTGTTTGCATGCTTAGTCAGCTGGTTGTCGTTGAAAGCAAGGCAGTGGCTTGCTCATTTCCACTTCCCCATATGCACACAGCATTTGCAGCCTGCGTCTTTAGAAAATGTGCTTCAAGGATATGTTTCCTTACAGTAACTTTCCTCCTTCCTACTGCTTCTGGATTAGGAGAGGTGAAGAGCCACAGATGGCCTGAACAGAGGATCCTGAAAGGAAAGCAGCACCAAGTAGCTTTCATTCACTGCTGCTCATGACTTGTCTGTTAAAACTCTACATTAACAAGGCCATGTGACTGTAAACAACTACATATTTACCAGAATTATAAATGTTTACTACTTATTTTTCTAAATAGCAGTTAAATAATATGTAGGTTTTCTGCTGTCCTCCCTAATTTCATTTTTATGACCTGACAAGTATACTCAAATCTTTAATGATAACAGCAATTGTGCTGAATTGTCATTTAATAAAATGACAATTTAAGGAAAATATTTGGGGTTATTTATCTTTAAGAAATTTATTGGACCTAAGTGAGTAGACTTTAATTTGTATTGGCTTCACATGATTTCTATGAACTTTCACTGGAAACTTTTGTTATTTTCTTTACATTATTCTGTCGATAGCCCTTGTGCCCCATCCCTGGAAACGCTGAGTGGGGCTTTGAGCAATGTGATCTAGTGAAAGGTGTCCCTGCCCCTGAGAGAGGAGCTGGAATTAGTTGATCTTTAAGGTCCCTTCCAACCCAAGATGTTCTGTGATTTATTTGTTTCTTTTGCTCTTAGATTTTCTCATATCATTTGGAAGCTTTCCCTGATATTGCTATGGTATCAGAAGTTTTTCAGTAAGAACATTTCAAAGTATGCCCTGTCAACTATTTTTTGCATTCTACTGTTGTCATTTCTTAATTTTCATTTATTCACTTTATTGTTATGTCAATCAACATTAAAGAAAACCAGGTTTCTTTCTGGTGTATCTGCAGCTAATTTTCACTTTCAAGTCATTAAAATTGAAACTGATATTTTCAATTCAGACTTAAAATTGACATTTTTTTATATTCAGTAACACTTTACTGAATATAAAATTTTCAAATAGCAAACAGTATGAAAGTACTTTTGAACAGACTTATTTTGAACAAAAAAGTAAAGCATTGGAGAGTTTGATTGACACTCTTGCATTTTTAAAAATTCTATCAGAAAGTGAAAATGTATCTGAGAGCTCAAATAAGTTGTGTCTATTTTCTTGCTCTGTTCAAGAACTGTGGATAAGTAAAAGCTGTACTTAAAATTTCTCATCTGTCTTGCTTTTCAGTACAGTTCCTGTATAAAATGTCAAGAAGAGCAGTAGAATTGTACTGACAACTCCCACTGTAATGCTCTGGATTTGTACTTAGTTTTTTAAGTAGTTCCTGAGCATTTGTTCGACCATTCAACCGTTCAACTGTACACTTTTAAGCAGGAAAAAATTTTGATAGACCCTTTGAAATATTTCTAATGGTTTTGGCTTGAACAAAAAGACAATGTTGTGTGAGAAACAAGACAAGTACACAGCCTCCTCAAACAGTACAAATATCAAAATCACAGACTTTTTCTGTGATGACTTTTTCTTAAAAAATCTTGAAGTATGAGCTGAAGGTCAAGAAGATCTAAGATCCTTTTCTCAGACTTAAGTGTTTCATTTGTGTGTCAAGATTGCCCCATACAAACCATTAGTGAGCTACTGTCTGAATCTGGGAAAGGACAGATTGATTACACTGAAGTAGTGTCTTAGTCCATACATGCCTTTCTTACAACATTGTTCTGCACAGGCTGTTGGAGAACAGAACTTAGAAGTTAAAAATACTTTTTCACGGTTAATGGCTCACAGTTTTGTACTATCATTGTTTAGGATATAGTACAACCGAAAATGTGATTCACTTCTTATAAACAGAGAGGAGGAAAGATTGTTTCAAACAGCTTATGAGTTCATGGTCAAAACTAAAAAGCAGCTTGTATAAGGAGAGACTTAGAAGCTTTTGCTTCTGTCCCAGAAATAACATCTTTATTTAAAAAAAATAGACCTCTGTAACTGCATGAAAACCCCCACATTTCAGCACGTAGTGTAGACAATAAAAACATAGTACCGTCATGCAAATAACAGCACTTTCTTGTTATGTTACAGTTTTTGGAGATCTGTCTTTCCATGGTTTCATCCCTATTCTGTAAAAATTTAGACTCCCAGTTAGCAGGCTGAATTTCACTTACTTTAGGATGCCGGCAGAGATTAAATATGCACTTCTCAGAGATCATGATTTTGGAGTAGCAGCTAAGTCATGGAAGCACTCAGCATCAAGGATGTGATTTGATGGTAACTGTTCGCATCTGAATCTGGTGATTAGGCTTCTAAAGTCAGGTAAGAGTCATAGATGTCTGTAGGGACCATTTTCTGGAGCTCTTCAGAGACACTTCGTGTCTTATTAAAGTCATAAAGGACTTCTTTGATCTGAAGCACTCAAAGAGCCATGATTTTTTGGCAATGCAGTATTGATGTAGAAATGAGGAGGTATGAATAGAGTCCTAAATCCTTAAAATACAGTATCACTGTGCTCTACTACATTGTTTAAAATCATAGTTTCAGAAATTGCTCTGTAAGCATACTTTCATTTCCTCTAAGCAAGGGCATGCCACACTGTAATTAATCTCTGTGGTCTGTTAACAGGTGTTTTGTTAGCTCAAGCTAAACCATCAGATTTACTAGAAGCTATCAAAACTATTGGCTTACTAAATGCAAGGGTGTATTGAAACATATTGTAAGTGCAAAAGGGACTGGAAAACAGTGACATATGTGGCAAAAAAGGTAAGCAAAAGAGCTACAAAAGGTGATGAAGGAAAAGAAGCTAATCACTCTACATGTTACATTATTTCTTGCTCTCAGGTGCTAAAGTTCCCACAGGGATAATAGCAATATGGGAGGTGTAGTGGGCTGTGAGACATTTTTATCTTTATAAATTGTCCAAAGGGAGGAAACAGATGGGTATTGAGTTGCAGTCACAAAAGTGATAGCTGTTTCTGCTACAGGAGTCATATATTTTATTTATTGCTCTTTGTTTATCTTTTGGCTAACGCTCACTGAAATGCAGAATATAATACACTTGTAGCTGAGCAAATAAGCAGCAGCATGAGGAGTGAAAAATAAAAAGAGAAAAGAAGCTTTCTGGTTTTATGCCCCCACAGAGAATGTTATTGCTTGCTGGATGGGATGACATCCTCAAAAACTTTCTCAAATATTTTGTCAATGAATGCATCACCTGGAGGTGTCAAAGGGCAGAAGCTATGCTTCCCTCAAGGCCTAGCTGGGGGACCTTTACCCAAACCCACCATCTTCCTCAAAGTGGTTATGTTTCAGTCCAGCCTCAGGAAAAAGAAGTAAAGTATTCTTTATATAAAATATTATGTAATGATATAAATTATCTGTATATATGAAATACATATTTTATATAAATATGTTAAGTGGCTCTTTAAAGATGATTGAACCCAGTGCTGCTGTGTGGAACAAGATGACTCCCAGCAGTTTAATATTTGTGATATTGTAACAAGTCTTGTTTGCTGGCTGGAGAGTAGGAATTTTCAACCAGTGATATTAAACAGCTGTTAGCATCTCTGAAATTCAGAAAGAAGTAGTCAGTAGATCTTCATACATATTAAAACTAATATCCTGATTGAATTGTGAGTCCTAAGTAATCACAGAAAAGAAGGTAACAACTGGATAGGGCCTCAGGACATATTCAAGTAAGTTTGGTGATCCAAATTTATGTGAAAATGCTTTTTAACAGAGATAAAAGAGGGTTGAACAAAACTATGGCACTTTCTTAAGAGTTCAAAAGCTGAATGAAATAGAAGTGATCTTGAAGTTGGAGTCACACTGTAAGTGGAAGTAGGAATAATTTTCTTTTTCTTTGCTGCAGCTTTTGCCGCCAACTTTAATTTCATAAAAGACATCCTTCCTATGTAAATTCAAGGTATCTTAGCAGGGATTAATTTTCCATCAACTTATTATATTCCAAAGCTTTTCTTCTTGTTTCTATTTACAGTCTACTTGCCCATCAGGGACTTGGTTGTTCCATGAAATTTCAGAACTGATTCTTCAGCCTTGGAATATTCACAGCCTGCTCTGTATTAACAGTTTTTCATAACTGCTTGTTAAAGGCAATGTGTGGCAATACAGTATTTTTCCATAATTTGCAGTAAACAAAGGCAAATGCATGGGTCCTGAACCTGGAGAAGAATAACTCCAGGCACCAGTACAGACTGAGGTCTGACCTGCTGGAAAGCAGCTCTGCAGAGAAGGATCTGGGGGTCCTGGTGGACAACAAGCTGTCCCTGAGCCAGCAGCGTCCTTGTAGCCAAGAAGGCCAGAGGGTTCCTGGGGTGCATTGAAGAGCTTTGTCAGCAGGTCGAGAGAGGTGATCCTGCCCCTCTACTCAGCCCTGGTGAGGCACATCTGGAGTGCTGTGTCCAGTGCTGGGCTCCTCAGTACATGGAGCTCCTGGAGCAGATCTAGTGGACAGTGAAAAAGATGATGAGGGGTCTGGAGCCTCTCTCTTACAAGGACTGGCTGAGGGAGCTGGGCCTGTTCAGCCTCAAGAAGAGACTATTGAGAAGGGATCTCATCAATGTATACAAGTAAATGAAGGGAGGGTGCCAAGAGGATGGAGCCAGGCTCTTCTCAGTGGTACCAAGCAATAGGACAAGAGACAATGAGCAGAAACTAATGCACAGGAAGTTCCACCTGAACAGGAGGAAGAACTTCTGTACTCTGCAGGTGACTGAGCCCTAGAAGAGACTGACCAGAGAGGCTGTGGAGTCTCCCTCTCTGGAGATACTCAAGAACTATCTGGACACAATCCTGTGCCACGTGCCCAAGGATGGCCCTACTCTGGGAGCGAGGTTAGACCAGATGATCCGCTGTGATCCCTTCCAACTTGACCCATTCTGTTCCTCTGTGAATAATGTAACTGTGTGGTGAAAAATGGAGGCAATGTATGAGGATTAGCTGTGAAGGAGTCCATGTGTTTGGCAGTTCTGGGTAGAAATGCTAAAATGCAAAGGAAGGTGCTCTGTAATGTTAAAATTAAGCAAAGATTGAGGTAGAAATATTTCACCTTTTGAAAGGTTCAGTTCTATCCAGACATTGTATAACAGTAAAATCTACTCAAAGTATTGACAACGGTTTGTAAATCAGCCAGGCATTAAAGAACTTGGACTCTGGAATATTAGACTCTGATTTTTGCATCAGATACTTGAATGCTATCAATCAGCACAGCTAAATGAGATCCAGTGAAGGAACTAGCTTAAAAACTGTCAAGGGACCAATATCTTTAATACTCCCAATTCAAAAGTTCCCTTAAAATGTATTACTGGAGGATAATAAATGCCAGGTCATTGTTTCCTAGGAAGCCTAGAAGATTCTCACATTTGTATATTTGGGTCTGGATACTTGTTTGAACAGTAAACTGCTGTCAAGGTGTCAGACAAAGCCAGTATTTCACATCTGACTGACTGAAAAGGGATAACTTATTCCGAATTCTTGGGAAAGGAAACATGACTCAGAATAGAGAGCAGCAAAATATTGTCAATAAACCCACAAGTGGAGATTTGTCATGCAAACACTGTACTTCAACCTCATCCGATCTTAATTTCTTACTCATTATTGAATAAAAAAGAGCTAGATTTAAGCCACAAGCCTGCTAGGCACTGATTTGGATGTGGAATGTCAAACAGCAGGAAGTGATGGGAAGATATACCCCTGTGGGATCATGAGTGCCCCATTTCTTAAATGAATCAGAGAAAATTAAATTTCATCACTGAAATTTAACATTACTACCTGCCCTTTATAAGTTAAATCAATAGTGAGACATGTCTGGAATATGAAAAATAAGATGTCACCACTTTAATTAAATGGGATCTTCTATAAGGTGTGAAGGCTGTCTAAACTAAACTGGAATAAATCCTGGACTGATTTGCCACAGAGTAAAAACCTTCAAGTTACACAACCTATTTTCATGTTCTCTCAAAATGACAATTTGCAGATAAGTCCCTTAACTAGACATGGAAAGATGTGAGAGACTTGGTTCCCTGTACTTTATGCGAACTCCAAAGAAGCAAATTTATTCATGTCAGTAAAGGGCCCAGACTTCCTTGTGCTGATTTTGACAAACTCTGGCTAAAACATTCCTTTGTCAGATAGTCTTGTTAGTTCTGTTATTACTGATAATTGCTGGTGCTGTGTTCATCCCTAGAGGTGTCTGTCACTGACCACAGGCCCCAGTTCTATGTTAAATATTTAACAGAAAAAAAGGTGTCCTGAAAACCTCTCACAGAAAACGGTACTAAGTTAAAGAGATCTAAACAAAAGACAAATGTTAGGATCAAAATGCAGTTTGTTCTAGAAACGTAGATACAGGTCAGATCAGGGAGATGTTCATTTAATACAGCCCTAGAGGAAGACAGAGGGCCTGCTACAGCTGTTAATCACTGGTCTAAAATTAATCTTAAAGTATACTGGCTTAGAAATTCTGGCCATAAAACGTCTTACAGGGATATTGTAAGGTGTGATTTTCTCTTGATTTCTGCTATCCTTAGGCCTCACTTTGGAGGGCTAGAGCACACACAGGGAAATCTAAAACTAAAAAATTTCGTATTGCACTGCTAACTGGGGTGCTCTTTACCATGAAAATAAAAAAGCATACTGTCAGTGGCCATGGAAAAGTAGATCACTGAGGTAGGAATGAGGTTACCAGAGTGGCGGCAGCAGGTGGCAGGAGGGATGAAGGAGACAATGCATAGGAAGGAGAAGACCTGGCAGTAACACCAATGCCATGGTTCTTTTGGGTACTGGTGGGAGTTTCTGCTGCAGAGACAGGAGCCTGGCTGGTTTTGTTTTATCATAGTCTCTTCATCCAATTCTTTTTAATTACTTATTCCCAAAAAATCTCATGTTAAACTAGAACCACTAGTTTTATGCAATATTTCTGACAAGTAGACCACCACAAATCTACCATTGACCTAAAAATCTGAACAGAGAGATTAGATAGAAAGACTGTCTGAAATAGGATGTAAATTCAATTTTTAATAGAATACAATAACTAAATGAATAGGACAGTTATTCTGAGCTTTTGGAAAAAATGAGGAGAACATTGCATATAAAAATGTTCTTGCATTTTATATAGTTTTATAGATCATATATTATACAGACATGTATATTATAAATGTTTATATACAAGTTATTGTAAATTATTTTAATGTATTAAAGTGCCCCAAATTATTTCTATGGATTTAAGGAATGTTCTTAATACCCTGACCATCAATGTCCAATGATGTCCAAACTGTATCATTCCTCTCAGTGTTAAGAGAAAATTTTCTTCTTTGGCCCAAAGACCGAACACATAAATGATATACACCAAATGGGTATGTTAAAATCTACCAGAAAAACAGGGAACATTTAAGGTTAAAAATACAACCCAATATTTTCTTACTTGACTTCATATCTATTCTTATATTTGTACATTCTTAAAATCAGTAAATGCCATCTTTTTCTTTGGTTTTTAACTCTAGCTTTCATTGCATAAACATTCTGCCATGAGTTGTATTTGTTCAATCTCTTTAGTTGTTTGCTTTCTCAGCTCAATCCTCTTTCTCCAGTCTTTCAAAATACAGTGCTTAGTCCTGATTTTTAAGTGATGAAAAATGATTATTTTGTATTTGTATGAAGGTGCTCTATCACAAGAAATGGAAAATAAAAAGCATAGTGAGAGACTGATGCATTTGAAATGACAGTTATCAAAAATTACCTGTATTCTAGAAAATGAATGTTGCAATTTCCAGGTTAATGCATGATGTTTACAAAATACTTTACTTTTTCATATGCCTAATTATATTCATCCTTTTACAAAGAAATAGGGAAAATGAATGTGATGAAAACTACCATGTTTGCAGCTCCATGTTTCAGGCATCATTATGAAATCAAAGCAAAAGCAGTTTTTGAGTAAGCAAATCATAAATGCAAATTCAGTCTTAAACCAGAAAATGATCTTGACATATTTAGATGCCTCTTGTAGACTATCATGTTGTCTGTTGCTAATGCAGGGCTTCTCTCATCAGAAAAGGGTTCTGTCTCTGGTATAAGCCTCAGCCAGTAAATGTTCCTAAGCATTAGCATTGTTCTGAAAGAATATGAAGAATGTTCCATTTCACCAGAATGTTAAAAAGCTTTCAAATAGAACAGAATGCGATCACCCAAATAAGAACCAGGTCACAGCACTAGAACTGCTGTCCTGACCCATACAAAAGCAGCAGTTGTTATTTTTTTTAAATGATCACTGATATTAAAGATGTGACACAGTGACTCAATAGATATCTACGCTGTGCAGGAGGGACCTAAACAGGAGCATCAAAAGTAATTTTTTGGGAGAAAATTAAAAATATTAATTAAGGCTTGCAGTTGATTTATATATATTTATCACTCTGAGGCCTTGTACAATAGAGAATGAAAGAATTATGAGGACAAGGAGCAAGTAATCAAAATGTAATTTAGCTTTTCATAACAATAGGGAAATGAAACAAAAGAAGCAGACTAAGTTTTTCCTTGCTATTCTCTCAGTCTAGTGATGGCTCAGTGTAGACCATGGTCTGAGTTTTGAACTTACAATATTCTGTAGCCATTGTGAAGTGACAATAGTTTTTTCTTAGACTGACCATGTCATTTTAAAAAGATAAGGAATTAATCTCACTAGAAACTCCACTTTCTTATCAAAGATTGTCATCTCAAAGTTAATCTGAACAAAATCACCCAAACGGAGGCTGTAGCTGCCTTTTGATTTTAAGTGTTCCATAGTGTAAAGCCTTTGTTGCAGCTCACCCATTAGAAGAGGAGGCAAAACAGCCTGCTGGTTATGGAAACATAACTCATAGACAAGTGATGATGTGGCAGAGGTCAGAATACATGTTGAAAAAATAGATGTACTGGAATGGAAATTATTCTTCCTCCTTTTTGAATTATTGTATGAGTGGATTATTCTAATCCTAAAAATTCTGATATGTTTTATTCATCAGAAGAAAAAAGAAATGGGGAAAAAAAAAAGCCCTGGTAGCACATCTGAAATCTTTTAATAGAACGTTTTGACTGTTGAGAGTGTAGACTGAGATCCAGGAAACTCCTGCTCAAATTACAGAATCAGGAATATTCAATAAGAAACATCTATTTGTTCAAGTAATAAGTAGAAATGTACTCTCTGTCTGTCCTGAACAAAATGGTAAACTTTCTAAATGTCTTTGATCTCTTCATGTTAAAAGACCCATCACAAATCTTGTACAGTTTCAGTTTACCTGGGCAGGAATAAATATTTGATGAAAAACTGGAAGATGCTTTGATTGACCAAAGTCAAACCCAAGGCTATCCAAAACAAAACAAAACAAAACAAAACAAAACAAAACAAAAAAACAAAACAAAACAGTGACTGGCATTTTCCTCATGGGACATACTGCCCTGGGAGCAAAGAAAGCCAACATCACCTTGGGCTGTATGAGAGTGCAACCAGTGGGTGCAGGAAATCACCCTTCCACTTGTCCTGATGGGATACATCTGGATTGCTGTGCCCACTTCTGGCCTCCCCAGTACAAGTAAGACATGGGTGTGCTGGAATGAGACTCATGGAGGCCATCAATGATCAAGGGGCCAGAGCACTGAACTTACAAGAAGAGACTGAGCAAGTCATGATTGTTCAGCCTGTAAAGGGGAAACCAAAGGGGAAATCTTACTGCTGTCTACAATCACTTAATTAGAGGATATCAAGAAGATAGTTAGACTCTTCTTGGAGGTTCACAGCAATAAAAAGAGAAGATCTAGACACAAGCTAGAACCTGGAAAATTCCAGTTAAACTTTTTAGTTTTTAAATGCCAGAATATTTTCTCTGAGAGGCAGAGAGGAGTGTGTTCTCCTTCCTTGGAGATATTCAAAACTTAGCTGGACAACTTGAGTGCCTTGGATTAGGCAACCTCCTAAATTATTCTGTGATCCTGTTGTTCTGTAACTGCCTGAGCAGGGAACCTACAAGAGGATGGCTATAAGATACACTTGAATGGAAAAAAATTAAAGCTTGTTTTTATTGAAAGGGGTTATATTGTGTGAGTATATAGAGTATATTTATTTTAATATAATTATTTATGCCACATATACAGCTATGTAATCTAGGATAAGTAGAATGCAATATTCTACAAATGCAATTGCCACAGTACCACTCTGATGGAGAATTTGTTACTCTTCATTATGTAAGACTTGTCTAATGCCATCACACTTCTGTTACTTCAGCTGATGTGTTTTGTGCCAAGTCCACAGCAAAGGCAACAACATCCAAATTATTAGATAGGGGGAAATGTATCAGGCTGTTGTGAAAAATTGATCAGCTGATCAGCCAAGATACACCTAACCTGAAGGGCCCAGAATAATCCTCCAGGCTTTTCGTGCACTCTAAATGCACCCTGAGGTCATGTCAGGATAAGACTGCCTGTGTACCATGACTCACCTGTACCCTTCTTGCTGGAAGAGACAGCAACGTGAACCGAGAGGGAGCCACAGCAGGACTCAGAAACCAGGACTAGCAAACGTTCCATGGCACATTTTGATGCAGTGCAGGGAACTAAAGTCATGCCTAGGCTTCCCGGTGATTTTGGGATTTAAGGAAACTGTGAAAAGTTGCAAAATAACCCCAGAAACTTTATTTCACTTCAAAGTTTTATCAGGGTGCTTATGTTAGGTTTAATAACGGGGCAATGTTCTGATGTAGAAATACGTTCCTGATATTTTCACATTAGTATGTGCTGATTCAGCCTCATTATTTGTCATTCTGTATGTCCTGAATTAGTCTAGTGCCTCCTTCACTGGCATTCTCACCTGGGCATCTCTCCAAACTGTGGCACAGCATTTATGTACATTTGTACATTTGTAAAGATCCTAATTTTTTGGTTGCTTTTGTGTCTTTGAAACTAGTCAGTGGCTACAGGAGTTTTTGACTGCTCCTTTGATTCTGTCATTCATGAAAAAGTGAGAAATACTGAGTGCTTCTTTAAATTCAAAAAATATCTCCAGGTAAAAAATTGAATTAGAAATAAATTTTCATTAATACGTCATATACAGGTTTCTAGAAAAAAGCAGCATTCTATTTTCTGTCAAGAAATATTATACAAGGGTAAAGGTATATCTAATAGAGGACTCAAAATGTCAAAGGGAAGGGAATCCATCAATGCAAACCTGAAAGATCCTGTTCCTTCTGATACTGAAATGGATGTTGCTCAGTTAAATTCCCCTGGCTGTGTCTGGCTATTTGGGTGAACCCAAAAGCTCTGGTCACACCGTCTATTGTCCAGAATCTGGGAGCCATCTCCTTTTTCTGGGAGAATGAGGCCTACTGATAATGTTAATGGAGCTGGTTTTCCTGCCTTTCTGAATAAGAAAAAGATGATGAGCTTTTGACATGGGCTGGCAAGAAAGTTCACATCTCTTTCCTTTTCCAGGATGAGAAAGTGCTGGGAAAGAAACAAATTAAAATTCTGTAATTAAGGGAAGAATTGAGCCACCCAATTAATTAATAAAATTGTGATTGATGGACCTGGGAGTTTACAGAATTATTTATGACTATGAATTATCCAGGGTGTTTTTCCACCTTAGTGTTCTGTTACTGTTTTTTCACACTGAAAATTCTAAGAGATCCACTAAAAAGGTATCTTAATTATTAGATTGAAATATTTGATCAAGAAATAAATGTTTGGGCAAAGAACTGAATATTATCACTAAATAATACTTTTTCATAAATAGGTTCTCAGGTTTTTAATGATTACTGCCTTTTAAATTTGATCTTTATAAGTTGCTCCCAAAATAAGAAATATTATATTAATCTTTTCCTTTTTAATGCTAATATTAGTGGCTTTTTGTGGCTTAAGAGGCTGTCTAGTTCTCCTTTCCCTTCTTCTGCCAAGGGAAATAGTTGGAATTTTTTTCCTCTTTTGCTTCTTCTTTCTGCAGATGACCTGGTTTTGCTGTTGCACACTTTGCTCAGTCAAGTTCTGCATTAGAGAACTGAACTTTTCTTGCTTTCAACAGCACATGACAGAAGCCACTGAGAAAAAACTCTTTTTTTCACAGACTGAGACACCACATATAAAAGGTTGGTAGACCTATAACAGAACTGGATGTGTTTTCTCCTTTATAAAATCTTAAGTTATTTGTAAGGACTTTATTGCTGACAGTGAAGGAAAAATAAGGGCAGTATTAAGTTTTATGCAAACTGCTTCACTTCAGTTGCATCCATGAGACAGCTTAGTTCCAAGAACTACTGTCTGTGCCTTAGTTCCCAAGTAGCCAAGAGGACCTCTTCTTGCTAGAGGTTTGGTCAAAATACACTCTAAGGTAATGTGCCAAATTCTTCAATTTTCCAAAACGTGTAATGTCGGCTAATGCACATCATCTTTCAAAATTCCTCACTTACATATACATCTTGTGCACAGTTAGACTTTCCAAAGCCTAGAGATTAAATGTTTTTGCAGTCTGCTATTGCCTTTATTTTGCTAGCCTTGAAAAGTAACCTGGTTAGAGCTGTAGGCAAAAGTCATAAAACAAACAAATTAAATTTACTCACAGTAGAGGAAGTGGAAGTCATCAGCTCAAAAAATGTTAGCTATAGCTAGTTTTGCAGTCTGTCCACATGTGTGTAGTTATGAGAGTATGTAGGTGTTTTACATATTAATAAGATAAAATGAGCCTGTCAAATTTTCCATGTTGGAATCTGAGGAAGGTAGATTGGGAGTCATTATTTTTTTTTCTATTTGTGTATCTGACCAAATTAAGGATCTCCTGCTTTCAGCATCTTTTCCGTGAGTCTCAGGTGACTCTTATCCTCTCATCTGATAAGTGTCATGACCTGGTTGTAGGTCTGTAATTTCATGGGTTCAAATGTTAAAGAAACTGCTGTGTAGCAAAGCAAATACATCTGTTCTTGCCCTCATCTCTCATTTGTTATAGAAGTAAGATTCAAGTATGCAAAAGACACATTCTTTACAATATGGCTTTGCTTTGGTGTTTATTTTTCTTTCTATTTATTTATATTAGTTATTTAAGGTTGATATTATGCTTTTATTTTCTTTATTTTTAATTATATCATTAGTCTTTACATATTGTACAGGGTCCTGTGAGCAACTATACAGCCATCCATCAGATCTAAGGACAGGATGCTCAGCTTACTTGTTATTTATGGACATGAGCAGAGGTGTAACACCAGGCAAACAAAATTCTCTGCCTCTGGGAGCAGCCTGGTTCTTCAGGAACCAGTTCCATCATCATGAAGTCCAAGATGATAAGCCCTCCCAGGACTTGCCTGGTCCCACACAGGAATTACATATTGTTTTGGCAATTGAGAAGAAAAGGTGGGAGACTAACAGAGCCAAGGGAGTAGGGCTTAGGGTTTCAGGACACATTGATAGCTGTCTCTCCTGGGTGTCAGGAGCATTAACTGGAAAAGATTTGGCCTGTCTGCTTCTATGTTTTAATTTTTCAGATCACTGCCAGACCATGTGTGAGTCCATAAATTAGTACTACACTCTAAAAAAGCAGGCTTCATCTAGTGTTCTTCAGGGTAAACAACACATAAACGTTGAAGTAAAGTCCTGGTGTACTCAACAGAACCTAATCATACAGCAAACTAACCTTGGCCATATCGTCAGCCATCTGTCTTGTCTTCAGTATTATTGGCATGAGTTGGATAGGTAGTGCTATTTTTATTACACCTGCGCAAGCTGTAGTGATACCTCCATAAGCTTATACACAATATGGACACACACACAAAATATGGATGGTGTCCTTGTTCATTTTCACCAAGTAGAAGAATGATATGTCCTTGTCTTATTCACATGTGAGGAAAAATAAATGTTCAGGTACCTTTATGTTTGTGATTTAGAGCACTTGGCAGGCTATATTTTGTGATTTTGGAGGATGGACTTTTCTGGGGAACCCTCATTCACTGAAATATGTGAGGTACTTCTTAGGTCAGATGATAGTG
The DNA here is from genome assembly GCF_017639235.1 of Corvus kubaryi. Lineage (NCBI taxonomy): Eukaryota > Metazoa > Chordata > Aves > Passeriformes > Corvidae > Corvus > Corvus kubaryi. The sequence continues at coordinate 2,980,148 of NW_024581076.1, forward strand.
TGTTTGTTCAGCTGCTGTTTTCAGTGTTTCTTGATGACAACTTTGTCTTCCAAGGCCTTTGGATCTGATAACACTAACTGAGAGATTGAATAAGACAGGCAGAGAGGAAATAAAGTTATAAATATTTGCAAGGTACATATTTGCAAGTAAAAGCAATGCTGGCCGCTTTGGAAGTGGGGTAGGCAATATGCATACAATGAAACATTCTGCTTTCTTAATGGAGCATTGCAGAGATAGAAATCAAATCACCCGTCCCCACTTTCCTGTTTTTGTACCAGTCAGTCCAGGTCACTTAGATTTGCACTCCATTCTGAGATGCAGAATGACACAAAGCACGCTGACTGCTGTGAACCAGGTCACGCCTTCATCTCTGAGTCTGCCAAAACATCAGTATCATCACTGGAAAATGTTAAAACGTGACTGGATTTTGTAGAAAGGAAAATAGGGACTGGAGAGTTTTTGGCATTAATGTTAGCACTTGCCAAAGATAGAAAACTCCTGATACAAGAAAGTTTGCTGTGGTTACTCTAATTCTTTCATTTTTTCTACCTTCTTCTGAGTGGGTGAAATTCTTTTTCCCTTTTCTTCTCTGTCTTTTAGCTGATCTTCTGGGTGGTGCTTTTTCCACCCAGACAGGCAGCCCTTTGCATCAGCATTCAGCAGCTATCCCTGACTGCTTTAACTTCAGTGGAATTTTTCAGGCACTAATAGTGATTTGCAAAACCTCAGGTATTCTGAGCAGGAAATGATAAGGAAAGTATGTGAGAAGAGTGAGTGAGAAAATGGATCATAAATCTCACTGGGCTCTGGATTCTCTTAATGACCGAGAATATTCTTTTTCTCTTCTTTTTACAACAGAGAAATGAAAGATAAATAGTCGGCACCAAAGTAAAAACTGCAAATCTTATGTTATGTGATCTTGGTAAGTATGCTGCTTTCTGCCTCTCCTGTATAACTTCTTCTTTTTAGGTCAGCCCTTGGCAAACACCCTTTTGGGGCTGTGTCTGCACATAAACATGAGAATTATACACACAGCTCACACTTTGCTGTTTTCTCCATTTCACAACAGCAACCACATATTATTCCAACCAGTGCTGTAACATAAGCTTATGGTGATAGCATGGATGTCACTTGCAAACACAGAATCATAGAACAGTCTGGGTTGAAGGAACATAAATGTCATCTAGCCCAAACCCCCATGCTCTGAGCAGGGAAATCTTCAGCTAGATCAGATTGCTCAGAGTCTCATCTAACCCAGCCTCTAATATTTCCAGGGATAGGGGCTTCTACCACCTCTCTGGGGAACCTCTTCCAGTGTTTTACTACCCTCACTGCAAAAAAAAAAATTCTTTATAAAGTCTGAACACATGTATTATTTTATCAGTAATATTAAAAGAAGTGCTACAGAAAAGACATCCCTTCTGCTGGCTGCTGAGATGAATGGGACTGTCTTGTACACACACACAGAAGCCATGGGATCTAAGCATGGCCGGGCTCCTGGCACCTGCCAGCAATGGAGGAAAAGCTGACAACAGTCACCACATACATAGCACCAGAAAAAAAAAAGAGAAAAGTTTGTACAGAAACAAATGTTACTCCAAGAAGTCTCTTCCTGCTTTTTGACATCTTCCTTGCCTACAGATCAGTAATAACCAGCGTCTTGCAATGCATTAAATACAAACCCACACTGTCCCCATGAACAGTAGCAATTTGTTATCTGCTGAGAAGCCTGAGTGTAAGTTTTGGTTCCTGTTGTTGCTGTGCTGTTCCACTTGGTAAAAGAGTGAGGTAAAGCACTGGCCAAGCTGGCTTTGTTTCTTTTGCGGGCTTGTTTCCACACTAACAACATTAGTAATGTCAACAGGGCTTTAAGAACAGTGTTTGCTAACTTGTTCTGGCTCTGTAACAGCAGGTTATAAATACTGTAGCAATTTCATAAGCTTGTATTTCCTCATTTAGCAACAGAGTGGATGTAGTGCTAACATTTTAACAACAACAGAGACACTCCTCACTAAACTGTAGCAGTCTTGAAGAAAACTTGGTTAACTGTCAAAACTGGGTTGAGATTCTGTTTGAATCTTTGAATCTTTGACTATCATACATTGATATTTTTGTGACCCAGATGTAGTTGTGTCAGCTCTGCTTGCTCATTACAGATCAAAGAGGACTGCTGGTAGGGGAAATACATATTTTGCAATTGCAAGAGTTTGTGGTAAAAAGTATCATGTGGTAAAAAATAGGATTTTTGGTAAAAAGTATCTTGAACTGCAAGATAGCATTAATATTTCAGTATCTGTGAAAAGTGACAAGATATAGTCTACTTAGGCCTCTAATGATAGTTTTTTTCTTTATGTTTTCATAGAACAATAGCATCTACACACCTACTTTCATTACCTTAACCGTGACTGTTTATTACACATATAGTAAGAATGTAGTAAAAAAGTCTTCAGCCAGCAAGGTAGGGAAACATTCTGTAAATTTAAGCAGAGAAAGCAACACTGAAATTGATTATCTTTTTTTTTTTTTTTTTTTTTTTTTTTAATTTATCAAACTAAAAGAGGGTCCTAGGAAGAATTAATAATACACTGATATTTTATTGTTGCTGCTTTAAAGTTTTGAGTGTTCTACATCTACACAGTCATTTTATGTGCTTTGCCATAAAGCAGTTGCTTATCTGTGTCACAAAACATATCACTTGCCCTGACCAGTTTTTGTGAATGAACAGCATGAATTAAGCCTAAGGACAAAAAACTTGCATAAAACAAAGAGGATCTTAAAGATAGTTGGTTAAATTCAGGGTGTCCAAAAAACTGTCACTTCCTTTTCCTTATTCTTTCTGATCCATATCCTAGAGATTTGGTATGATTTATAAGTAGGGGAAAAGGAAAAAAGAGAAAAGAAAAAAAAAAGAGAGAGAAGAACATTTCTTTAATTTTTTGGGGAAAGCACATAGTTGTTTTAAAATAGTTTGTTGTTTAACAAGGCTTTTTAAACTGGATAACCAGGCTACTTGAACTGGACATTTTGAGGTACAACTTGATTAACAGAGTTTGCAGGAGATTTTAGTTAAACACATATGCGTATTTGTAGAAGCAGAAATATGATGAATATGTGGAAAGTAATCACGGAATCATAGATTTAGGTTAAATAAGCTCTCCAAGATCATCAAGTCCTATCACCACTTTGTCAACTGGACCACAGCACTATGGGCCACATCCAGTTGTTTCTTGAACCAGGGATAGTGACTCCACCACCTTCATGGGCAGCCCATTCCAATACCTGACGCACTTTTCCGTGAAGAAATTCTTCCTGATGTCCAACCTGAACCTCTGCTGGCACAGCTTGAGGCTGTTTCCTCTTGTCCTGTCACTGATTGCCTGGTAGAAGCTGATCCCTGCCTGGCTACATCCTCCTTTCAGGCAGTTGTAAAGAGTGATAAGGTGTCCCCTGAGCCTCCTTTTCTTCAGGCAATAATGCAGGCATTAATCTGTAAAATAATTTGATACATTCCGTTTGGTTTGTTCACCTAACAAAACTATAGAAATTCTAACAAATCTTTCAAAAAGGTAAATTTCTGACTTCTTGAAGCGAGTCCAGTTTGCATTCATGGTTTAGCCTTGGGTTTCCACATGCTTGCTCTGTGTCTTGTCAGATCTCTCCAAATCCAGCTACATTTCTAACATCTTTACATCCTCCCTATGAACTTCCCACTTGTGTACTTGGTGGATACTCCTCCTTTTTTTCCAGGTCACTTCTCAAAACTACCTTTTTCCATGATGACTTTTCCCAAACCAAGTAACCTTAAATATACTTGAAAGAAACTACATTAATTGTTTGAATGCCATGCCTTTGATCTGTGGACCTTGTGCCTGAGTAGTCCTCTGGGAGCTTAAACACACTAACTCATTGACACCATTCAGTAAATAGCCCAGATGGAAAGCTTCCAAATATACTCAGTGAAATATCAGCCTTGAATTGCCATCAATTTGGTTTTGGTCAGGAAAAAATAGGCCACATATTAGTAATTTTCTGATGTCAGATGATATTATTTTACTCCATTCACTCAGTGTCATACTTCAACTGAGGCCTTGTCTTTATTTAAGCGTATATGCAAAGCACTGTATATTGTGTGCTTATGAAAGGATTACGATAGGAAATTCTTACTATGCAAAGGAACCTTTTAGTTTTAGGTTGAATTCTGATTAGAAAAAATATTTACGTAACTTGTGAAGTTACTCCAACTCATTTGTTGCATAAAAGCTATGTTGAGAATGTGTAAACAACACCTAAAACAGAGTACAAAGCAATTTTTCTTTGTTTTCATGTTTATACGAGTACATGTAAAATCACCCACCGATTTCAGGCAGACATTTTTGTTATTAACTTGTTTTCTATAAACAGAACTAATTATAGTGATAAGATTACAGGGCTTTTTCACTCATGAAAATGAATAAATAATCTTCATAAAGCATGATTCAAATGTAAATTTCCTAATACTGTGTAATCTGCTGGCACACTATCTTGTACTACAGAATCCTGATTGTCTAACCTTGATTTAATTGTGCTCTGTACATAAGCAGTGACCTCACTTGGATTGTGAATTGCTGAATCAATGGAGCAAAACGTACCCTGTTTGACCTTGCCATTAATGACAAAGCCTTAAAGAGTGCCATATTTTATCCCTTTACATAATCTGTATATTTTTTTGAGATTATTACTCAGTTTTCATTTTTGAAAAATAATTTTTAAAAAAGGTAAGTGATGTTCTAGGCCCTGACGTCTCCCTTCCCTTTAACTCAACAGGTTAAAGAGCCTGAAAAAATTCAATTTTATTAATTAAACTCTAGGTTTTATAGTATTATCAAATATTTGTTGAAGTTTTGATTGCAAAACTGCATATAATAGGATCTGTATTAAAACCAGAAGATAATAGCCTTGTAATACATGTGAAATTGTAGTTAAAATGTTCAGATTGTTCAGCAGTTTTACTGGAATGGGATTATAGAGACGTATAATGTGACGATGAAAGCCAGCCATCTGACAATGAGACATCTGGGGAATATTGCTGCTGCTGTGTTTGTCCCTTTAGAAATGACATTATACTTACATGTATAATATATCTTACTTACACATAGAATGCCACTTGGCCTTCATCTCTGGTTTTCCTGTGACATACCCTGGGGTCTAAGACATGATTTTTATTTTTGAGATCCAGCCCCAGACACAGCATGGGAATTATGTTATTGTTTCCTACCTGCTCCTAATACCCTTCCTGCATCAAGCTGTGATATATGTTACTTAATTTACCAGAGTCACATGCAGATCTGAAAGTTATAAAACAGTGTTATTGGCTTACATTTATTGGATTACTTGTGTTTGTTATTTTGGTGTTGGATGACCCATAGATTTGGGAACTGTGAGGATAATCAGGTTGATGTGACAGTGACACAGCTGGTAGGAAGACACACTGTTTAAGCACACCACCTCCTATGAAATATGCTGTTGATCAAAATGAATTCCTCTCCTGTGTGTGAGTGAAGATGATTTTCTTTGATGGTACAAAGAGCATGAAGCTATATTTTTTTGGCATTTCCATTTTGCAGGCAGGCAAGGTCAGTGTCAAGCGACCCCCAAATGGATACCCAACCAAGCACCTTCAGAGACCTTCTCCGATTCTTATCCTGAAGAAGCCTGGATTTGGAGGCTTTCAGTCACTGAGGGAATTCAAAGAATACCTCTCCTTCCTTTTGCAACAGTAGTCTATAGGCAGGGACTTCCACAGATATCCTGAAGAGCATAAGTCTCAGCTTTGGTCATCCCATGGACTTCCTGCATGTTACGAAGTGAACACAATATTCCAGTACTATTCTCCCAAGTCCAGCCACAATGACTTCTCCTATTCTTTGCTTCCTTGTCCCGTCGTTGTTTCTAGCGCTGTTCCACCCTACTGATATTACCAGCTGAGGTAGTCATGTTAAAATATTTGAACCAAAAAGAGTAGTGAAATATCTGATTATTTTTCAGGATTTTTAGCCAGAGTTAGATACCATGTTCTTTTATCATGGTCCCCTTGCAGGACTTGGATGGCACTGTGGCAAGACAGAATAACATTTTTGTGCCGCAACAAGAGAATGCATAGTTCTGATCAAATTAAAACCTATACACCTGAGAGTGTACTCCTGAGAGGCAAGTAACAAGAAAGGTTTTCTTTGCCGTTATTATTTCAGAATATTAACTGTTGCAAAGGGTTCTTTATAAGCATAATACACCCAGCCCATCTATATTCCATCTTACCACTTTAGAAGAGTGGAAATGAGTAGAATTTTTCTCCGGGAGTTATGAAGAACGGTTCTATTTTGAGCATTTTTACTGCCTTGTGGAGGTCATGCTGGCATTTCTGAGAGCTACTTCAGACTTTGCAAAATTTTTTTCATTATGTTGTTTTCTGCTGGGGACTATAATTCTTTAATCTAAAACCAGGCTGACATTGAGAAAACCATGAGCACAAAACTCGTATTCCTAGAGTAGCTCTCCAATCTGCACAGTGCTCCACTGTTATCAGCTGAAACATCATTTATGTGATGTTTACTGCTATTCAGTTCAAATTCTGCAAATGTAGCAGTCTTTACTGTAAGCTTGTGTAATTCTTGTTCTTAGAAGCAACTAATTACATCATGAAACCAGAAGTGATTGATAACGGCTTTTTAAAATTGAGCTGTACCTAGCAACTGGACACTCGTGCCCTGTAGATGGAACATTAAGGTCACTGGAAACGATTTCTTTTGAAACTTCACAAATTACTAAAAGCATCATTAAAGATTTGCAGACAGTCTGGAACCTAGCATTATTTTCTTCAAATAGACCAAGTCATTTTCTCTCACCATCAGCTTTTCTTTTTATCTAAGAGAATCAGCTAAATTCATCTGTGCTGCCAGATATGTAGAAAGTTAAAGCTTCAGGACTGAACAGGATTGAGCAACACCATGTAGGTTACAATTGCTGGTATGTATTTCACTAGCAGCGAAACACTGCCCAGGAGCAGAGGGACTTTTTCAGGTCATGCAGTGATCACAAGCACTTGATGATCACAAGCTACCAGGTCATAATATTCAGTGTTACATACATCAAATTCCTTCTTTGCTTTAGTTATGCTTGTGTTAAAAACTTTTCCAACATCCCACTAGCAGAAGAAAATAACAAGTGAATCTCTTCCCCTTTTAACCACACTCATAGTTTAATGGGCATCCATCAAACACCTCTTTTCCCGAGCCACGTTTTTTCAATTTTAGTAATTTCATTAATGGAGCTCTAGGATCACTTCATGAAAACAGCTGTGGTAATGGTTAATGTCGTATTTTCTATACTGCTAATTTTTTTCACTTGTTAGCCTGATAAAAACTTTGAATCCTAAACTCCTGTGTTCCAGTTTCCTTTTTGCTTCTTACCAGCTCCTAAAATTTTTGCTGTTTATACATTCTGTTGTATTCTGTTTATAAAAGTAAAGCAAACAGTAGACATTATATATGCTTTGATTTTTTAATCATGAATGAAACATGGAATAAACAAGAGATCAAAATAAAAACAAACAATAAAACTCAGAATCTAAAAATTCTCATATGCTTATATCCATTCCAAAATATCCATCCATTCCTGTCTAATTTTCCTATGAGCCTCAGAAGATACAAGGAGCCATAGGTACTAAGAAGAAGAACAAGTTCAGAAGTTGTCAAACTCAAGAGAATATCAACTCTATAATTATTGCCATGGCACTCTTCATTTCCAAAACTGCCATTTGGCTAAATCAGTATAATGAGAAAGAGGAGGATCCATTCTGAGAGGTTTTCTGACCCAAACACTGTCTTTACATTGAGAAATGTAATTTCAGTGTCAATAGACAGGCTCTTGCTTTTGTGAAGTAGGAATCAGCATGAAGAGTCATCATAAGAGAGTGCTTAAAACTTGAATGTATCAGAGGGAAATACATATTTTTTACTTGCCCTTTAATATTTCAGAATTTAAACTAAGTTCATGAATAGAAGACTAGCCAACAGCTGGTGAGTCTGGATTCGAGCTGGGATAATTTCCTATGACGTTTGCAGAAGCCACATTCCAGTTGTGCGTTAGATGTACAACTTTGCATTGACTAAACTCTAGCCTGCTCTGCAGATGCTAATAAAGAGCTTGGAAAACATTGGATGATTCAGCATCGATTTCCACAGGCTCATTTATGCCTCAGATTCACTGGCTGGAGATGGGTTTAATATGTGATTCTAGAAGTCACATCCTGGCCCTGGGCTGTCCTTTGACATTTTTACTGTAACAGAGCTCTTACAGCACTGTATTACTGAAAATGTCCTTGATCTCTGGGATTTACAGCACACTGAAGTGTGCTTTTTAATTTCATTTGATTACTCTTTTTAGATAATCTCTATCCTCCCTTCCTTTTCTTTGAAATGAGAATTTAGTGTGATAATATAACTAGTACATCTGTGAACTCTGTATTACAGGAAAAGGTAGGTGTTGACAAGAGTCCGCATCTGAGTCAGAAAGGAAATGATGTAGCAAAGAAAACCAATAGCACAGAGTTATGCATTTTTGCTTTTTGTTTGTGCATCTTCCAAAAAAATCCCCTTAGTCCTGTCACACAAAACTTGCTCCCATGGCTTTAAGGAGGCAGTGAGTATTTCACTGATGAGCCACTGTGCTTTTCAGTGATGACAGTATTATGGACCCATAATATTGTTGATGATGATAGATCATGATTAACAGTGATAGTAAGATTACTACTAACAATTATGTACAGAATTTACCCTATGAAACCATGAAATGACACAGGCCTAAAGATGAGATTTTTGTTATTTATGCCAGAACTTAGAGGGATTTTCCATTGTCTGACCACCAAACAGTGTGGTTTCTGGTCCTGAAGAAGAATTTCATGTCCAGGAGAAAACTAACTCTGTGTTCAGTGTCAGAAGAAGAGAGAGGCTCCTGGGAGTGCCTATTCAAGGTGTCCACTGCAGCTGACTTTGCTGGATGTAACTCTACCTGACACAAAATTTTGGCCACTTCTTCATATTAGAATAAACCAACAAACCAAGCATTTGAAAGCATGTGAAAAAAAGAGGCACTCAGGACAGAATACACAAGGCTAAATAGGCAGAAGAAAAATAAAGATTGAGTGACATTACGGTTTTTTTATGTCTGTTTTCAATTTATTTTTTTCTTTTTCATAAGTATGTGTTTTTCCTAAACATAAAAATTTTATCACAAAACAGTTGTGCTCTGTTAATTTAATCTTCTTGCCATGGTGATTGTGAAAGAACCATTTTGTCCAAAAGAGCATCTACTCAAATTAATAATTATTGGGCAGAAAGAATTAGTATCAGAGTACTTCCTTCTAAATTAATCATTAAATTAGACTTGATTAAATCATCACCTCATTTTTAGAATGAATTTGCTTTTTAAACAGCCCTTGTCTATTCTGGGTTTGTATGGTAACCAATAAGGAAAGTCTTATTTTATTTGAGCTATCTAGCCATTACTGTAATAAAATTATAAAATATAGTCAATGTTATTTTGTTTTGACATATTCACACTGCAGTAAGAAAATACTTAATGGTAGAAGGTACTGATACTGTATTACTTGGGGAATGATACATCAGTGTAAACATGTACTCACCTGCCTTGGTAGCAGTCAGAACCAAAGGACATAATACAGTTTGTATTTTGCTGCAACATAATCCTGTATTTAAAAGCAGGATATATTAAAAGGGAATGCAGGAGATTTTATTCAATATACCATCTTGTTCTTTTTACCACTCCATCATCTGTTCACTGATAAGAAAAGTAAATACAAAAGCTGTTCTACACTTGGAGGCTGAGGACTTTCCAACACTGTACAAACTGTCGGTCAGTTTTTCTGTACACAAGCAATTCAACTATAACATGCAGCAAATTTCAAAATCACCCAGGTTTTTCTTTCAACTGCTGGTTCCAGAGCCTAGCAAGGCTGTTTGTCAGTACTGCAGTGTAGTTACAGCTTTGTGCAGCAGGATGATGGTGATCCTTCACTGAATCCTTAATTGGGTAGTCCAGCTATATGGTGTATTGATTGCTGGTTACATGACTTCCAGCATTTTATGTGTGTATTTTAGGCTGCTGAGGTCTTAGCCAAATTAAATTACTTTCTGCCCAGCTGCCCTTATTCTAGTCAGAAGTCTGGGGCTTTGCCATTCTCTCTTTGCAACAAAAACCTATGAACTAGATCTGAATCTCTTCTGAAACATTCAACTGAATAAAATAAAACATCCCAGACATGTTCCAGCAGTCTGCAGTGGCAGCATTTGCTACATCATCTACCGGGAATCTTAATCCAAAATTAAACATTTATCTAAAACATATATCAATAGTGCAGCTGATCTTCTAGATATGAAACCCACACACACTACTGATTATTTTTGTTCTGCATGACAGCCTGTAGCAAAAACAATGAGATGGATAAGTGGTTGCTCTTAACCAGTCACTGACAGGTTTTTTTTCTGTGATTTTTCATTGAAGATCATTTGTAGAGAAAATTGAATATTTTTCTGTGATTTCTTGGTGCAGATGCAAACACAGGGATGGGGTTCTTTGCTTCACATTACTTCTAGATAAAAAAGGATCAGTAAATCAGATATAATGAAAAATCTGAATTCTGGATAAAATATATTTTCTTTTTCATTGAAAATTTAAATAATATACACACCTTCTGTTTCAGGTTTACAGGAGATGTTTGATAACTGTGGACAAAAATGGTAGACTGTATGCTTGGTAGAAAAGACAGGATTTGGGCATGGTCTTCTGAAGTCACGGTCTTTCTGAGAATGCCTTCCTTGCTGCATTCCAAAACAGATCTCTGTGCTGTACTGCCTGTTTCCTACCAACCCTAGAACACTGGAGAGGATTTGACTTAAAATATTTTATAGGGAAGTCTGCAATTAAAAACGGAAAGAAAATAGATAGCTCTAATCTTTCCTGGGCTGAGTCAAGGTAAAGGGAAAATTGATTACTTGTATTATTTTGAAATTTGATTATCCTCTATCAATCTATACAAGATTGAAATCTATCTCAAAGACATTTTCATTTCAAAATCCAGTTACTGAGATCCTAAGCCTCTCACCCAAATTTGAATCAGGATTAGAAATTCAAATCAAGGCCTTTTTTTTTACCCTTTTAATTAGTTCAGAGGAATTTAATAACAGATTATCCATATTTTCTACCTGATATGCATCCGGAATTCCTAAATAATGTTACAAAATAACAATATTTTGATGATGATGTTTAAATCTCTTTGTCAGTAATATTCATCTTCCTGAGGCATACTTTGACTAAAAATCCAGCTGACTGCCATCACCAGTTTAATCTTAAAATGCTCAGCTGCGATACCAGACAGCCAATTTTTTGTTCACACAATCACTGTAAGTAAATAATCCAATCTGCAGTGGCAGACATAGACCAAAGGGAAGAAAAATATATGTGTGTCTGTCTGTCTGTTCCAATGTAGAACTGTAGCTTCAGAGACCACAAGTTGTTCGGGCCACCAGTCTTACCATTTCTCTCCTTATCTATTTCCCAGGCATTTAATTGTATTCTGGGTTTAGATCACAAGCACAAGTTCCCTTTTCCTCCCATCTCAGGCCCTTACTCATATTTCAGTATTACCAGGGTCATTCCCTCTTAACAAAATTTTCATCCTTAAAGAGATTTAAAGTATTTTCACTTCTGTTTTGTCATGTGCACCAGGTTTGTGAGATGAGCTCATTTTCCCTCACAGTGAAGATGACTGCAAAGAGGTAAACAATTCTGAAGCCTATTTATTTTTTCTTGTTCATCGGAAGACTCTAAGATTCAGTCAGTACGATTGTTCCTGCCAGATGTCTCTAGAAACTTCAGACCTATAGCCTCTCTTTTCTTTGATGGTGTTTTCCAAGTACTGAAAATGTAAGATTAGGATGATTCATCACAAGTTTAAAAGCATTTTTTAAGGTAATTTCATAGACCTCATCAGTATGTGCTAAAGACTCTACCAGGCAGAGAATAAAGAAAAATTCTTCTTAAAAGAGCTCAGTGTACAAGTCAGAGTGAAAAATCTCAAAAAAGCCTGGGAACCTCCTCGTTTTAATTTCATATATTCACTGTCCAACCACAATGCCTTAGAAACCTGAAGTGAGGCTGGAGTTACCCTGCAAGCATATGTAAAGATAGAGCTAACCTGCTCAAATTTGAATTGCAGGCAGTTTTATCTCTTTTTACAAGGAGAGTAATAAGTACTTTTAGGACACAATACTCCTAAGACTCATAATGAGAGGACTTGTCCTAATCTGAAACAGGACAAACAAACCACCCCCCAAGATGCCAAATTCTCTCCTTTGCGTATGGAGGGAGGCCGAGGGGTTGTTGCTCAGGTCTCACCTTTTCCACTGGTGCCATTTGAAGTTAACTGAGATGAATCCCACCCCAAACTAAAACCTGACCCTTTCACACAAAATGTGGGAGGGGACACAAAGACATGGAACAGTGAGGTGATTTGCCCGAGTCAGAGCCAAAGCCTCATGGAAAATCAAGCTTTGCTGACTTTCTGGTACCTCTGGTAATCAGCCTATCTATTTATTTCTCCTTTCTAGAAAGTGCTTTTTAAGATGTAGTTGGTGATGGATAGTGAATAAAACCATTGAAACAGACCATGATCATGATTCATTTCTTATTCTTCATATTGCAAGGATTTTGACCTACAGATCTGCAGACACTTTCCTCTTGTTATTTTTCATTTTCACCTTTTCGCCTCTGCCTCTAGAAGATATTTTACATGAGTCTGTATAAAGTAGAAACATATATCATCTTAACAGTATTTGCTTATCATTTTCTATACTACTCCACCTGGATTTTTTCCCCTTTGAATAATCTTCTCCTATGTTTGCCTTGGTATAAGCAACTATCCAATATAATCTCAACAATAAAACCCTCCACTTTATGTCTTGCACTACCTCCCAGTGAAGATGTTGCAAATATTAATAATGTCTTTGAGAAGAACCTTTGCATAATTTGCCTTCAGATAATTTGAGACTTTATTTTACATTGTTTGCCTTCGGATATAAAATTAAGTTTATACACCTGAAGGTTTGAACTAATGATTGTATCCAAGTGCAATTGGATATATTTAGTGCCTTGTACCTGTAAATTTTATGTAACTGAGTGATCTTGTTAACTTGATTTCCCTTACATGTTTATAACCTCAATATTCTTTTAAAAAAATCCTGATTTAATCTGTAGCCATCTCCTAATTCTACATACTAAATAACACTAAGATATTTGTCTTTAGGTGGAATGTTGAAAATGTATAGTAAGGCAGAAGAACAAACCAGAAAAAGCATACTCTATGATTTATTACTTCATAGTTTAAGTGCCACTGAGATTTGAATCAGGTCAGTAGGACAATTTTTGTTGAAAATTATTATTTTTATTGCCATTTATGTTGTTTTAAGTAAGGAACTGTTTTGGAAAAATGCTCTGTAAGGACATTAAATTACTTGTCCTAAACCAACTTTTTTTTTTTTTTTTGCTTGTACAGTATCAGCAATGGCTTTAACAGTAATTTTTGATTTTCATCCTTACCAGATACTGTTAAAAGCTCCTTGTTCTTCTTTTTTTATTGGTATGTCACTACCCAAAGGTAACAAAACACCTTAAGAGTTCAAACTCAGTTCTTTGAGAGAGGGAGATCATGTGGCACAATTCGGAGGAACAGTACAATGGCAAGGGAAGAAAGGTAGGAATCATAACATCATAATATTATAGAATTACAGAGCAATTTGGCTTGGGAGCAGCCTTTAAAGGGGAGAAGTCCTTGCCTGGTTTTGCAGATCTCAAAGGTACAAGTCACAGTGCACACTTCTCAGCTGGGACAAAGAGAGATGGCCCAGGCATCAGCAAACAGGCAGGGAAAATGTTTTTCTTTTTCTGCAGCTCTTTCTCTGCTTGCCCCAGTGAGAGGAACACTGAGGATTGCTCAGACACTTGAATGCATGGTAGGTCAGGAATGGGTTTATGAGAGGTTTTCCCTGTATTCCACTTATTTCTACATGTAGGGGCTGATTGCATGGTGAGATGAGTTTTGTCCTTTACCACTCACCCGAAGAGATGTGACTTCCTCAGGGTGGCAACATGCATTGCCTCTTAGAGATGGAGCTCATAGGAAAGGAAGAAATCTTCTGGGCAGAAGATTCTCGCATTAACTTACTGTCACAGGTGTCACCCATAAAGCACCATGGAGGCTGGGAGGAAGCATAATGATGTTGTGGAGCCTTTCATAGGGGAATGAAACAGCTGGCAATGCCCAGTTCCACTGCTTGCCAGCTGCTTGCTTTTACAGGCAGCCTGAGCTGTAATTACATGCAAATACTTACTCATTTTCCAACCCTCTCACCACTTGCTGAAGGATATTAATATAATCCATTTCACTCTTGTCTATGTTAAGAGCGGTCTGTAAATACAAATGGGAAAATTCAATTTTGAAAGGGCAACAGGTTTTTTCACACAACCCATCTTTATAAGATTATTGTTCGTCTCGAGTGGTCAATTTCACACCGCCGTCAGCTTCAGAGCTCACAAACCCGCCAGAGCTATTGAATAATTATCTAAAAATGCACCATCCAGATTTTCTTCTTGTGATCTGACACCTCCATACAGGCACGATCACTGCAGCTGCCTGATCATCCCCGGCAGCTGGTCCAGGAGGGCTCCTGAGATCGGAGGGGACCCCACTGGCTGTTCTGCTGCCTGGCGACAGTCACACTGACTTCCTCTGGTTGTCATGGTGACACTTGCAACACAAATGCCACCCAACGAGGAATCTGAAACCATTTGCTCTTGAGAAACAAAGTTGTAGTAATCTGCCCTCAAGAAATGGGTCATATTACTGCTGTCATCAAGGAACTGTGATTTTTAGAGACAAAGCTGGCTGCTTTTCTTGGTTAGAAGTTGCATGGTTTTTTTAATAAATTCAAATTCAGGAGTATCTGTGCTCTGCCACAGTCCCTCAGGGATGTCCCTGCCCCAATATGGACAGAAATAGCCACAGTCCCTCAGGAAGGTTCTTGCCTGACATGGATCACCTGTGGCCTCTCTCACAGACCCAGCATGGGTCAATACAGCCAGAGCCCCTTGCCTGCTTGGCCTGTTTTGTTCCCAGAAGTGTGTCTGCAGCCCTTTATGGCTGACCATTTCTTTCAAAGTCAGTGTGAGCTGGGGCACTGTATACATTTCTGATTGGCCAAAGTTCAGGATGTGATGAATTTTGTTTCTGTGGGGTGCAGACCTGGCTAAGCAACTCCTGACTGGCAACCTGGTGGACCTTGGCTTCTCAACGCACATCAGAACTGCCGCTCCTGCCTGCATTTTTTCCCATTTGCACATTACAAGTGCAAAGCTGTGTGTCCCTCCTCCTCCTAACCCTATCAGTAGGCCTTTGCCTTGACCTTGGCTGAGCTGTCTCCATGTTCCCAGCCATGACAAGCTTCAAGACATTCTCAGGGAAGATTTCTTCTTGTAGTTCAGCCCTTGGTCATCCCCTTTGCAATCTCACTTCAGCTGGAGCCCTAGGATTTGTCAGTCTCCTCTGACCCTAACACTCTAGCCCTAAGTGCACAAAACTGCACAAGAAGGTGGGCTGTGAAAAGTCTCCTCCCATGAGAACTAATTAATGAGGGTTGTGGCTGGAGGATTTGTGCTAAGACTCTGCTGTTGTCAAAAATTATGTTTACATACAAGGTTCAGCAGCAGAAGCTTCAAGGGGGCTGAAAAGGAAGGAAGGGTCTACAGCAAGGTTTCAGAAAAGTCTCGCTTGAAACCGCTGTCAAGAGGGCTATGACTAAGGATCAGCAAACTCCAAGACCTAGGGTGATATTTACCATCAGGTTTAGGAGAGAGAACAAGTGTCAGGCTCCAGAGGGAGTGTCAGTGCAAAGGGGATGCTGGGCTGCAAAAGGGGTGGGCAGTGGAAAAAAAAAAGAATTCTCCTTAGAACTTTGTTAAACTAACAAATTCAGGAGGTCTTGCACTAAAGCTCAGCCAATCCCAAGTCTGGTTTAGGGTTACATTTAGGGTTGGAGTTAGGAGAAACCCAAAGCCTAGGGCTCACGTGGAGTGGGCTATGGATGGAGTGGGCCCACAAAGGGCTGCCAGAGTCAAAAAGAAGTCATCCTTTGGAAGTTTGACTGAGGGTCAGTAACTGGCACATCATAGGTTTATGTTTAGGACTTACAGTTTAGGTTAGGCACGGGATTAAGGTTGAGGTTATGTTTAGTACAGAGACAGAGCCCGTAGCTCCACCTGGTGCAGGGCTGCAGCAGGCTTGCCCGAGAAAGTGGGTGGGCTACAGACAGCCTAAACACCGGTCTCTTGTTCAGCTCTTGAGCACCTTGGGTTAAAGGTGCAGCTCTGGTCTCAACTGTGCACTTCTCCATAACCCATTCTATACTGGTCTTGAAGAAGTTCCCATAAATTATTTATTTTTGGACTCCCTCCCCTGCCTTTGGCAGCCTTACCCCCACTGAAGCCTCAGACTCTGTCTCTCACTAACTGTAACCTTAGCCACAGGTCTCATCCTTGGTTGAGCCTAGCCCAAATCTGCTCAGCCATGGCACTGCTTAAGAAAGTTTTGGAGGATGCCTCAATGCTGTGCAGCTGTATTTCCATTTTCTGAAGACTCTATTCAGGGTATTCATGGTATTTGCATGGTGTATATCTCACCATGGCGAGCCCAAATGAAGTGTGTCTGAATATGTCTGTGACCCCTGCATTCCAGTGGTGTTAAGATGCAATTTTTGGTGAATTTTTGTCTAACACGGTAATAAAACATATAACATTTCCATAGCAGCTGGCAGCTTCACAGAGCCCATAAAGGTAAATCAACTGATATCTCTTGTGGTAATTTTCCTTGATGAGATATATTTGAATGTTTACTCTCACCAGCACTTTCACAACCTGTGTGCTTATTTTGAAGAATGTGAGCATAACTCAGCCATCCCTCTTGTATGCCAATACTCTCTTCAAGGTGCTGCTGCTGCTCTGAGCATTGAATCTGCATGAATCCGTGGTGGCAGACAGAGCAGACGGTGGTTGCATCAGCTGGACCAAGTCTAGGAAGATGAGAAGCAACTGGAAAAGAAGGGAGAAGAATTCTTGGATGAAAGGAACTTGAGAGTTTGCAGGGGAGAGAATCTGTGAGTGTCATGGACTCTGAACTATTTCACTGAGCAGTCACATTATATTCTCGTTTCCTCTTACAGAAAGTACCGAGTTCAAATATGATTGTTTTCCATCTAAAATAGGTGTTTCCTGACTAGGAGATAACATTTTTAATAATTCAGTTACATTTCTTTTTTTCATTTTGATTTGCTCACTTTGAAATTGCTTCAAGTGAGCAGTGAAATATTTCTGTATGTGTGCGTGGTTCAGTAATTTGCTTTGCCGTGAAAACAAATGATCACTTATGAGGCAGTGTGCTGCTGTTCACACGTCTGGGGGTAATGCCTTGCTTCTGCCATGTGTTTCAGAAAAAGTGCCGGTGAAATAGCTTGAAGAAGAACAGTCAATGTGTATACAAGTCTGCTGGGCTTAAAAAGATTATAAGCCAAGACAGGAAAAAGATAGAGAAAACAATGGGGAGGGAGAAAAGCAAAGTGGTAAATTAACTAAAAGAACTGGGTTCATTCTCTGGAAAAAGATGGGAAAAAAAAGGGAAGATGGGGAAAGAACAATGTGAAAAGACAGAGGTAGAATACAAAGGAAAGGGATTAGGTAGTAAAGGAGTGGGTAGCAAAGGCAGTAGACAGGTGACAGAATAATCTAACTACACAGGACCAAGTAATGATTAAGAAATAAAAGAGACAGAGATAGGAATGGTGATGACCTTGCCAGGAAGAAATTATTTAAGTGGGAAAAAAGATCAGAGAGAGAAGACGGATTGATTACCATACTACCAAACACAATTTTCCCTTGACTTGGATATTTGCATCATCATCTTTGATATATTTGCGTAAGAACTGGTCTTAGTTTAACTTTTATGCATGTCTCAAAACCACAGCTCTTACGTGGAAGTCCTTATGTTAGATTTTTTTTATATTTGTAGCAAAGTTATAAGAGAAATCCATGGCCTCTCAAGAATCAATTCTTACAGCAGTCTATTGGTTGTGTAAGGGATTTTAGTGCCCAGGATTACATACAGAATTAAGCTACATTTTATTTCTGGAATGTCATTCATGAAAGAAGGATGTTCTTCTCAGCCATTGATTTCATCTTCCATTTATAATGATAGGTAGAATTAAAAAAAATAACCCTTTCTATTTCAAAGGCCTTTCCTGAGTATTTACTGTAGTTCCTGTTTACATCAAAGGCTGACATTTTTAAGTGCCTGTGCCCAGACTCTGCAGATTTAAGTCACTGAAATCCAAAAGGCATTAATAATTCTGACAATCTCATCATTTATTGAAGCTGCCAAATGTAGTCATTAAGTTTAGAAACATCAGTTTTATTCTTTTTGTGTTTATCACAATAGTGTGTGTAATGCGATACAAAAAAAAATACTTCCCTGTGTAAAACTAATTTAAATTGAAGTAAATTTTTGTACACCAAGCTGTGTTTTATCAAGATTACTGGATAACAAAATAGTTGACAAATACATATACATATGTATGTATTTTATGACAGGCTATTGACACATATTAATACCCATCATGTCTCAAAACAAATAATTTTTAGATTGAACTTATGAATTCCTCCTTTTATAGAATTATTATTTTAATGAAACTAAATTCCTGTAGTTAGAATACTTTGTATTTTGATAATCAATATTCTCTTTTACATCTTTCTATTAATCCAAGCTCAAGCAGCAACTAAACCCAATACTCATTTCAAGTCCAACAGAAGATCTTAAGTGTCTGTGTGACTGTAGACATTTTGTCATGAGCTTTACCCATAACTCTAGCTCTGCTGGTCAAATTCTGTAAACCAGAGTCTTCAAAGTGTGTGTAATGTTTATTTCAAGTACTTGTACATGGTTTGACATTTTCAGGAAGCAGTGAAGTGTTTTCTATTAGCTGCTGAGGACTTTCTGTCAGGCTTTTCACTGAAAACTAGAAAGTTAAATCAAACTGTGCACAGCTTATTGCTGCTGTAGTAATGTCCTGGGTTGCAGTGTATTCTACTACCATCCTCATGAGCTGTTGAAATCAGCAGGGGCAGTGTTTCCTTGCCTCCTCCCCCCAGACTATCTTTCTGTTAATGGCCCATCATTGTCCTGCCGAATGACTCAGAGATAACTCCCTCCGGACTATCTCCTGTTAATGAGCCTAATCAATGCCTGGCCTCATGACTCCTCATCCCGTTGTGAGATGCTCCACCCAGAGCATTCCATCCTGGATATAATCTGAGATTCTGAACACCAGAGACAACCTTTCCACTGGATTTCCAGAGGACAGGAGCTACAGAGTCACCACTGGACCTTCTGAGGAAGAGCAGACCCTTTCTACAGGATCACCGCTTCAGAGGACTGCAGCCACCATTCTATTGGACTGCTACCACCACCCTGCCTAACAGGGTGTCTGGTTGTATCCTGACTCTGTCAGTTTAATCCAGTGTTTTCTGCCTTTATTTTTGGCTTTTTTCCCTTATTTTATTTCCCTATTAAATTGTTATTCTGACTTGGTGTCTCCCACTAGTTTGTTTTCAAAATAGTACAAGTAAGAATGCTTCCAGTACATCAGCTGGTTTATTCAGAACTACCTCACACACTTCTGCACACCTCTGTGACCTGCAGGATTAGCACTCTCCTAATTTCACAGAGTAGAGGAAAAAGAAAGGAAACAGGGAATATGTGTGACTTCCTGAGTATGAGACACTATGGGCATTGAAAGCCCAGGAAGAGTCCTAGCAGGGAGGGGGTTTGAACTAATCTCTTCTGTTTTCTGTATATGCTTTATTAACAAGTACCAACGAAAATTAAAGAACAAGTGTTGGGAAGTTAATTAGTTTGACTCCAAATTAACACGAGGTCTGTGCTTTCAGGTTTGATACGTACTTACTTGAGTTATTGTTTCTGGACTTTTCCAAATTTGGCTTTTAAGATGTGAAGATGAGGAGAACCTGACACAGGTGATGAAATTACAACAGCAAGTTTACTGAAAATTATAAAGCAGCTGCAAATGTTGGCTTCAGTCCTGTAGAAACAGCAAAAATTGTTCCAGCAACAGATGGTTGAGGGGCTTTCATTTATTTGGGGACTGTTGGTGTGTACCTGCCCAGGTCTGTCCGTAGTAAAAAGATGTCATGAGGACATGAAAACAATTGTACTGGGTCAAAGATATATCCTGTCTCTGACAATGGTCTATGCTATCTCAGAAGTAAAGCAGAAAAAGCAGTTCCTGGGGAAGAGTCTTTAAACAATAACTTTGATATTGGCTATGCCTGATACAGAAACTTGCTTTTAATATGTTCTATCAGTTCACTCTGCCATCTACATTATTCCAATTCTTAGAGCACCTTTTCTGTGGACAAGTATATAATGTTTCAGTGGAAAGCAAAATGGGTTTTTCTACTACTATATACCCACTTGTGACCCCTGGGCTTTGCAAACGACCACATGGTAAAAACCTGTGGATCTTTAGTTGTTATGACACACTGTAAGTGCTCTAAGAAGCTCAGTACTTTCTGCATCTTAGCTATCACCCCAGCCAGATTCTCAGGAGATGTGAGGCTCAAAAGCAAGGATTCAGATCTTACCATGCCCATGCATCTGTTCTTGAATTGTACTCAGCTAAGGGTGAGTTGACATGACTTCGGTTGGTCTGACCCTTTAAGTATTACTCTGAAAGAATGAGAATTGGAGAATCAGATGTGTAAGCTCCCATCCGGCAAAATATTTAAGTTCTGCTGACTTATATGAGAAATAAGTGTGGGTTTAAGAGTGTGGCTGAACAGATTTTTTTATCACTAAGTCATATTCCACTTTCAAACTTTTCAGAGGTGACATCCATTGACCCAAATGGAAATAACAGTATGGGTTGAGACTACACAGAATAGTTTTGATCACCAGTCTGAAAAAACATGTAGAATAATCTGCTGCTCTTCAAAGTGACTTGTATACCTCCACCATACCCAGTATCTCTCTACAGAGTCCTGCTTCATAATCACAACACTGGAAGACTTTCAGCAGCTTTTATTGACTATTGTTTTTCTTTCAAATCACAGAAATCCTTGGTGTTACATTATCCTGATTTAGGTTTAAGATTTTCCTTTAGATGATAATTATTTGCAGCCTTGCTAAATTGTAACCCAAAAGTGTGCTAGCACTCGAGCCACTGAGACTCCTGTGTCTGGTGCTGATGGTTGGACATAGACCTATTACCAAAAGGTCAATATGTAGGCAATAGTGAAAGATACCCAGAATAAAATATGTACATGGCTTCAAAACCTATTTTAGACACAAAGATAAAGAAGATCTGTATAGCATCTAAGAAGTTTTCAAACAAAGGGGGAAATAAATGAGTGAACTATAAGGGTTCATTAAAGCTACTTCAAAGTAATCTCACTCCATTCATGTTGCTGTAGCTCTGTAAGAAGCCCCATTCCTTTGACTGTGGAAAAAAAAGTTTGTAAGGCTGATTGATTACAGCCTTGATAAAATTAAAATTGTTGATTACATCATTTATATTCAATTTTATTAGTATTATTAATTCATTCTTCCTAAAATCAATAGTTATAAAAATGACAAGGCAGTCAGATTAAGATCAATGTTAAATTAGTACAAGTGAACTAAGGTTGCACTTTAATTGCAACCATGTGAAACACCAGCATTACATAACGAAGAATTTGATTGTTTCTCTTGACATATAGTCATTATTTGTTGGATTTTCAGCACAAAAGCATCCTGTGAAGTGTTTTTAACAGAAGTCCTCCAAAAACTTTTGTCATATTTCAGCTCAAAGTGGGTGAAACACGTTATAAAAAGCCACACTGCTTTGTGTTAGTGATAGAACACCTGCACTTGTAGACAGCAGCTGGTGAAAGGGAAAGGTGGGCAGTACTCAGGTGCTTGGCAGATTGCAGAAGCCACACTTCTCATGGAGGACAGGTGGGACATTAAGCCACCCTCAGGAGCTGAGAGCTACCGCGCAGACAGAAGTGGAGTAGACAGCTCAGCTCGCCACACAGGTGGGACACTGGTGTTTCTGGTAGGCAGCCAGGCAGCTGCTGGGACTGCCTGCAACCTCTGTCCAGTGAGGTTCACCAAACCATCTGGTGAGATGCTGTCTGGATTGTAAGGACATCCTTTTGCAACTCACAAGCCAAGGAAGCTGTCCTGCGGATCCCATGTTTGGGCCATTACTTCTGTGTCTTTCTATCTGCTTTGTATGAGGGGCAGGACAAAGATCCCTCAGTGAACTGTGGCTTAGCTGCAAAATATTTTAAATGCTGGGCGAAGTGCCATGTGTTTGTAATCAGTATTGAACAATCACCAGGAAAACATATCGTGAATTATCACTCACAGCTTTCCTCAGTGTGGGAGCTAAACGGCACAGGGGGAGGTTGGCAAGCAATTGAACATGTAAGTAAAGCTGGTAATTTATCATGCTGTGTCAAGAGTCAAACACAGGCTGGAACCAATGGTCAAAAGACAAATTCCTACAATCACAGAGCTATGTTGTCCAGGTAAGCTGTACTGGACACTGTACTGAATAATCCGGGCTAGTGTAGCGGAGGGAGAAAAACTAAAGGGAACAGTTGTTGTCCTTGTGCAACTGAGAAGATTTCTAAATTACTGCAATGAGGATAACCCAAATGGCAGTGTAAACTTCACCCTGATGTCAAGGTGGTGAAAGAAAACAGAAATTATGGAATTGTGAAAGGCTGAGACTGTGGAAAGCTAAGTGATTTCTTAATTAAAATGTCCCTATGTTATTATTACCACGGTATTAAAATCAGTAGGAGGTTTATTTGTCAGACTTGTTATTAGAGAAGCTGAGCAGCTCACACACCAGTCTGACACTGTCACCTCTGCACAGAGCCCTACCCAAACGGCTGGTACTGCTGAAGGTAAAGTTTCATTTCTCTTCCTCCAGATGAATAGTCTAACCCCAGTTCAATCAAACAGCTGCTAGATAGTGGTTACTGCTTGTTTTTCCTTTGAATTATTGGAATCTGACAGTTTAATACATCCACCAGCTCATCAATTCTTCCCTATTCTTGCCTGAGTCACACCCTGTGCATCCTCTTTTACCCTTCAGAAACCTAATGGCTTTAGACAACTTCTATATGGTCTGTTTATCCAAATCTGTTTTGGTGCCTTTTACTGTTATAAGAAGACTCTGGTTCTGCTTTAACTGAACTGCTTGGCTGGGGTACATTCCACTCTCAAAATACCATGCTGTGGATGTATGCAGGTATGTGGCTACAGATGAATTAGGTGGCTAAGCTCCCCTAAAAGGTGGAGATAGAGTCAAACACTCAGTGTAACTTAGAGGTAAATCAGTTTACCAAAAAACTTGCCCATTGGGTGTTCCTACAGTAGACACACCATGGCTGTGCAGATAACCTGTTCTCTCAGGAGAAAAGATGAGCAGAAAGTGAATCCATTAGCTAGATGCTACTCCTAGGTTATGCTGAGTCTGAATAGAATCATGACAGGGTCATAAAATTTCCTGTAGTGGACATTTTTTTTCAATAGGGTTTATGTCAAACATGTAATCACCCTGAGGGGTTTCTGTCAGGCTCATTTTGGACAGTGGATTCAGTCACAGCAGCATCTCCAGTTCCTGCTGGTGTCACATTGCTTCTCAGATCTTCAGTGTTTGCTACATAATGTGCTATTTCTGCCAGATGGGCTCAGCAGATTCAATACTTAAATGATTCTGGACAAGGATTTTTTTCTTACATTAATACAAAACTCTACAAGTGGAATGCTTCAATGCTTTTTTCAGCCATACACAAATGCTTTGCCTGTTTTAAAAGTAAGTGCTTTAAACAAATCTCATCCTTTAGAATAACAAAGGATTTAAAAAACTTTCTCATCTGCCCTATTATTTCTAGTTCATTCCTTTACACATTATAAAATATTTGAGGGGAGAGCAAGGACTCTTAACTGATGATTAGACAGAATAGCATAGTAGTTTGGAAAAATAATAAAGTGTTAGGAGTAGATGATGCCTAAACATGCTTTCCTAGAGCTAGGGCACAACAACAAATACTGTACTTTGAGGATAAGAAGTGATCATTGACTATTTATATTATTTATATATATATATAAATATATTTATTTCAAGATGCATCTGGTGTATGAGAATTGCTGGTTTCATAAATCTTCCCATTCTTTTTCAAGGCAGCTCATTCAATGAAAACAGCAACATGTGGTGGGGTCAGTACACATTTATTTTTCTATTTTCTTTTAATGTACATCAAATTAAAAAAAATGTTTCTTCTGGCTTTCATTAACTACAAATGTCACGCTGCCCCTTAGAAATATGCCATAAGCCATTTCTTAGCTTTTTTACTCAAATCCTCATGCTGCTTGTTCAGGACAACACACAGAGATGTTTCACTACACACAGTTTGCATCCATGGGGGAGTACTGCCTCTTCTACTCTGACCTGTACCATTGCAGTTCATTATGTTTTGTACAAATATTCTTTTGCAAAGGCTTCCACAGGGTAAAATTGCAGTCACTGGGATGAAGAACTCTGTGCTACTGGCTGACAATGCAAATGCGTAGGGTGTTGCTGATGTGGGGTACCAGATAAACTCTGCCTTGCTCATGGCAGATGAAGAACAGAGGAAAACTAAAGTACCTCGATATCCCAGGTCTGAGGAAAGGATTTTCCCAACCTCCAAACCTAAGAACTAATTTAAGTGTCATATTCATGACCAAATCTTAAGAACACGTTTTTAACAGAGTTTGAAAAGCATCATTAAACCTCAGGTAGCCTGTGCACACACTTGTGTGGATACATACTAGATACAGAATTTCCTCCAGAAGAGTCTTCTAGGAAAACCTAATCTTAGTTGAAAGGTTAAGTGGCGGTTAATTCATCAGCCTGGGCTTATTTTGTATTTCTAGTCTTAATTTTCTATATTTGACATGTAAAAACAGCATTTCATTATGTTCTGTTTATTATGTTGAAAAATCCTACATAACCCATGGGAAAATACTAATAGACTAGGATCCAAACCATTTCTCAACTTTCTTTTCAAGAAGTCAGATAGTATTACACTCTTCAGTCCTTGCCCTGGTTTCATGGCCCTAGTCTGAAGTGCCTAAAGCATGTGGGCATTGTTTACATGATCTTCCTCAGTTTGAAAAGCTTTCCTACACCTGCTTGACAGTAAAAAAGAGGAAAAAATTATTTTCAAACCTAATTTACTGAAAACAAATAATGGGTTACAGATAATATATACATCTTATCTGTACAACTAGAGAATGGATTTTCTGCATGTCCTCAGTTTGGTCTGACATATGAAGGGGTATTTCCAAACATACTCCTGTTACCATTTGTGCTATTTATTTCTTGCATTCCACAGTAAAGCAATACTGAAAAAGTAATTTGAGTTTCTTAAGTAACTAGCTGTAAATAGTTTTCCTTTTTTTTTTCTCTAATGTGAATGTATTGCTTTGACGGGGGAGATAGAACAAGGTAGCTTATCTCATTTCTCTTGCTAATTCAACAAGTTTAAAAAATAAAAAGTTTACTTTAGAAACCTTCCTCCTCTTGCTGACTACTGACTAAATTAGAAAACTATAGCAAGATGTACATAAATTACATTATATGTGGCAGCTATCAGCTGTGTGTTTTGAGAAAAGTCAGACTTCAGCATGAAGCCCTGCTGTGTGACCTTCTAGCCTGACTGAAATATCATCTAGTGATGGTTCCACTAACACTACATACAGCTTCCCCCAAATTTCTGCCTTCCAAAACCAATTCTTTTAAAGCTTGGAGATATAACATGTGTGGGTATTTTGGCAGACATTTTATCTGACCTCTCACACCGAAATGCAATTTCTTTGCATTATGACTGTTTAGACAGTGGCATAATAGTGTTATCTGCTCTCTTGTCTAGTCATTCCCAGGCTATCAACCATTCTGACAGCTATTGATCAGATATCTAGTACAATAATATGATTATCTTTTTCCTGTGTGGTTTCTCCTATCAACTTTTGGATGTATCAACATGTGTTGCTGTTGCTGTGTATTACTTGGCACATATATACAAAGAATTTTTGGGGGTGTAAATCTTATCCTTCTCATATAAAGGACTCCTTCCTGAATCTCTAAAGCAGATCTATCTGGGGATGTGCCCTGAGTCCTGGATTCTGATGAGTTTGGAAGCCAGCACGTGCTAAGGGATGAACATGTGGATAGAGAAAAGCCCAAGTGGTTATAAAACACAAACCTGGATGTTGAGCATGGTGGAAATGAAGAAAAAAGATCATTCACTTCTCAGGTACAACACTCTACAAATGTAAATTACCTTAAAGCAGTCTCACCTTAAATTAAGTGTAGCTGTGATACCACTCCTTAATTTCCCAATTTTTGCAGTCAGAGATAAGAGACCCGTATTGTCTCAGATTATGGTCATGCACATGAAGTTGCTTTATTTGTGGAGAAGTGACTCACTGATTTTCCAATTGCTGAAACATCAAAATAAATACATGCAGCAACTAAGGACAAAGTGATTTTGAAGAGCTTCACTGTGTAGGATGTTTGTGTTTAAACTCAGTGGTGGGTGATCTCAAAGATTTTTCAAGCGTCAACAAGGGACAATGAAAAGTAACAAAAAGATAAATGATGAATGAATATTTTTTCCTTTGTTGGAGGTTGGGTTTTTTTAATAAAAATGAAATTATGGTATTTATTTATTCTGAAACTAATCTAGAAATAGAAAAAATATAAAGAATCAGAAAACCAAGTTTCTCTTTCCAAATCTTTATAATTTTTTTCATTAAAAAAAAAGTTTTAAAATGCTCAATAGCTTAAAAAACTTAACATAAAATCAGAAGGTAGGTATTCCTCCCAGAACTGAATTCTCCATGAATCCTGTCTTGCTAATGCACTTAACTACCTGTGCAGTAGCATCTAATGAGAAGTCATTTAGAAATTAGATTTAGATCCCCTAAAGATTATTAGCCTAGGAAATCTGATAGCTACATGAAAGATAGTGGAAAGACACAAATACATGTCAGTATCCAGGAGCTGATGAGTCAAGGCTGACACTGAGGTTTTACTGGGAAAAAAAAAGCTGTAATAGCAGTATGTAAGTAATATCCATTTGAAGTATATCAACACTCAGATGAAAAGATAGTTTTCAAAATGATGTGCTTTTCATAGATTATGTGGGTGGAAAGGCAATAGCAAAGGAGACCAGGAATTGGTCTTAACTTTCTGTGGAAACAGACAGACTTGTGTCAAAGCGCAGGCATTGCACTCTGCTTGTAATACATCAAGGTACTCGACTCCTTGTGTGCCTCGACTTTGCATTTACAAGCAACTTTCCTTTCATAGTATAAGTGGTTATAGCTGGATAATTAAAAATAACACATTAAACCAATGGATTACAGTAGCAGCTCTGTTTTCAGTGACCATATAAATTAATCACTTTCTCATCCTTCTCTGACCTTGCTTCAGTAAGTAGGTAAGATAAATTCATTTGACGTTTGCTCTTTGCCAGCCTTACTTCCTGAACATCCTCTGCAAAGCAGGAGATTAATCCTTAAGGGTTAAAGCATGGTGTACACAACACAGCTGTACTGGACACCAAGAGGACGAGAAACCCTCTCACCACATGCTCTACCTTCTACCAAAAAATTAGCAACTATATCCAGATTAGTGACTATATTCCTCCTGCCAGACTTGATCACATGGGAAAGGGGGTGGCAGCTGATTTCCATTCAGTCCCTGAAGTACTGTGGCTTAGCCAGTGGGTACATTGAACTGCATATTGCTGCTTTCCTCTCCAGGGCAGGCTTGGGGGTGAGAATGGAGTGGTAAGGGAGGGCAGTGCCCTTGAAGGATTGCACAGTTAGGCACAGACAGTTGCGCAGTGCTTGCCCCAACCCCAGGACAAACACATACAGGTGATTTGAACACAACTTCTAACAAGAAAAAAAAATGAAAAAGAGGATTAATAAAAACTGTTGTAACAGAAACAGCAATTGGGTGCCACTTCAAAATTTCTGAGACTCATCATTTTTTATCTTTCTGTTATTGCTTGGGAAAGGAACTGCAAGAGGTAATAAAATACTGTCAATACAGAGACAAAAAACAACACCCACACTGTCTGATGTTTTGACATGAGGATCTACTGGCTACCAACATAAAGCTTTACAGGTCACTGTGTTCCATATTTTCCTTGTGAAATGTACTGCACTTCAGTCAGTTGGGATTATGGCAAGTTACCTGGATGTACAATTTAAAACTTCAAATAGGACATTGGCTTTAAGGTATAGCCACAGCATGTGCCAGAAAATATACATGAACAAACGGCGAGTTTCAAGGCTTATTCCATTGAAGGGGTTACAATTTTGCAGGGTCCCTCACATTTGACTCTCCATATTGATGTCCCATGGCTCACTAGGCAGAGACAATAATGAAGTCTTTCTGTCAAATCAGTCATGTAAGCAATACTGGATTTTTCTTTTTTTTTTCCTGAGCACAAGTCATTTTACAGCACCTGGACACAACATCTTGTTCTGCTTGATTCCTTGAACAGGAATTCTTAAGGCCTTTTCTATTTCATGTTCACCATTTCAAGTTTCCTGGGTTAGAAGAATAATTTTGTAGGTTGACTCTAAACCCTAATGATGTCAGCCTGAACAACTTGAGTCTTTTTAAAGTGATAAGCCTCAGGAGATGCTGGAGTTGGCATTTTATGTGTAAGACTGAGAAAACTTGTTTTGCATAGACTCCTATGGGCATGAAGCATAGTACAGGTGAGTGAGAAGGCACAGGTGAATCCAGCACTGGTGACCTTTTGCATTAAATGTGTGAGAGTGGTGCTGTTCTTCTGGTTCTCCAAAAAAGGCATTTATCAAAACCTGGTGTGAGGTTGTGGGTCTCACTTATGCACCATATTTGGGGCCAAAACTGTTTTTGTAGCTTGGGTTGCTCTCATTTGAAGGGAGGAAGGTGGACAGATTGTTCTAAATGGCAAAAAATAATAGCAGGGACCTTCTAAATACCATTAGAGCCTTTGGGAGGTGGGCAGGTGGGACAAACAGCCAACTGTTTTAGCCAGTGATAATTTAAGTACTAATTCTTGTCCAGTTTTTTTGCATAGTCACACAAAAATGCATTTCTGCTCCCTTTAGCTGCTTTCTCATTCCTAAGGCTCCCATAGACAGTTTTAAGAAAGACCAGACTTGTAGAGAGAGGTAATACTTGTACCTAAGCAATTCTCACAGCCAGTAAATACAGACAAGCAGTCACTCAAAGATTCCAACCGCCCTGAAACAGAAGGGGTGACTTTGACCCCAGCACCTTTTGGAAAAAGTTATTCTGACTTGAGACAAGCTATGGTAATTTCCTGAGTGCTCAGGCAGGCATCATGATTTGCTGTGGAGAGGAAGGCAAAGGGAAGACAATTTGTTGTCTTTGTTCATCTTCAGGGCTCAGAAAGAGAGAAAAATCATGGTAAAAGCAACCAATACCCACAAATAATTTTACAACATGCCACATGCAAAGTGATAACAGTAACAGGAGCTCGAGTCTCTGGATGCTTGTTCCTCCTCCTGACTCCACTTCTACAGTTTTGCTGGTCTATTTTAGTAGGAAGTAAACTGATTCACCCAAACAAGTTTGGGGATCCTTCTTTCAGCCAAGTGCAAAGGAAAAGGAGAACCCAGTCCATAAAATATAATGACACAATAAAAATGTCATGATTGTTCTAAACTAGAAATTATGAAGGGGAACAAGACATCAGGTAGAAAAATGTGCTGGCAGGGCTGAGTGCAGCTTAAGACCATTTTCCAAATGTGTGAGGCACAGAAGAAATGATAAAGCTAAAGTTTGCCAGAAAAAGGCAGTAATGAATAATGCCAAAAACCAAGAGGAAACACTCAGTAATTAATTGTGCCGTGGTCCTGGGAAGAAGCAGCTGTATGGCATTCTAGATGAAAAGGCACTTTCCCTTAGTGAAGGTGATAGCAGACAATATCTATTAAAATAGCATTCAAATGACTAGGTGTGTATATCTTCTTGTCTCCACTGCTCCAAATGGCAGTTTATTCCAGCTTCCCACTGGTCTTATGATTGGATACCCTCTTTTAATTTGAATCCCCCTTTTTTTTTTTTTTGGTGAATTAATTGACACAAGAACCCATGCGTTCTTGTGTCAATATTGTCTTTTAGCTTTGCTTGTTTCCAAACTATATTTGTAAAACACAATAATGGGTTCCCTCAGTCCTTATACAATTGTATTAATAAATTAATCCCTTCTAGTTCCTGATCTGTGAAAGACTTTCTATTGTCTAAATCAGTTTCATGTTTCTTTCCAGTCAATAAAGATTCAATTTTCCTCAGCTATGACTTTTAGACTGGCACACAAATTTCAACAGATACTGAAAATTTCAAATTTTCATATGTTCTAGAATACCCTTTGATTTCTATGTCATCAAAGCACACAAATGATTCAGTAAAATGAATCCATGTAATATTCTAAGGTCCTTCTATTCTACTCAAAATACTCCCAATTTTCAGCAATTTTTTCTGTGCTTGACCTTTTCATGCCCAAGTCTGTATTTTTCTTCCAGTAAATTTTCTTCCTCTTTTCAGAGTATTTCTTCCTGTCCTTCACATATTTATCCTCCTGTATATTGAAAAATCATTCAGGATATTGATGAAAAAGATCCTAAAATAACTCCTTCAAGGATTTTGCCTTTAGCCCCTCCTAATCTTGCAATCAAACTGTGTGATGCCCAGTCCACAATGTCTCCACTCCAGTTAGTTCCTGGTCATTTTCTAACCACATATTTTCCAGAATAGAGGCTTTGTGGCACTATAGCATCTTGGTTTTACATAACATCACCAGGCTAGCAGATTTTGATGAAGGGGAAATTGCAACATTCTTCTCCCTTCCAATATTTCCTTCTAACTGTTGACAGAAATAATAAAAAACTCCAAGTGAGATCTAGTTTCAAATTTATTGTAATTAAGTCACTGTGAAACACTACCTTGTGATCTTTTAGCCCATGAGGGTAAATCAGTCAGGATTCCTCCAGAACAAAACTGGATCAGGAAAATTTGGAGAAATACAAACTAAAAAAACATGATTTGATAAGAAATGTATTGCATATGCATGATCATGGGCATAAATCTACCCTCTCCCTGATGCTCATGTATCCATATTTGTTTAATTAAACATTGGATGGCATAATGTGATGTTATCTTTAAAAAATTTATAAATGAAAACCATTTTTTGGGAAGGAAACAGCATTAACCTCCTTAGTGTAGTCACAGATGTGCAGTATACTTTAATTATATATTCAGTGACAGAAGTTTACTTGAGGAATACTTTATCAATTGCCTAAGCTTTGTAGACAACCAGCCTCAACTGGCTTGCAGAACTTTTAAATGTGAAAGCCTACAAGAGAACCAGGATAGGGTGACTTTGATGCATTTTTAAAAATAATATATCACATGAACTCTGCAGTCCCCATATTTTCAGCACATGATAAAATACATCCTTTTTAAGCATTTGTCTTGGGTGGGCCAAGGTCAGAACAAAGCCCCTCCCTGGCAGCAGGATGTGTGGGGAATTCCACCCTTCTCGCTCCACTGGAGCCAGGGAGTGGAGGTGCATTTGTGAAGGGTGGGAAAGGGCCCAGCTTTAAGCTACTGCTCAGCTCAGTTTGCCAGAGCTGAGGCTAAAAAGAGCCATTTGGGGCCGTTGTTGTCTGTGAGGTGCCTGTGCTGCACCAACAGAGCTGAGTTCAGGCTGAGGAGAGGGGTTAGTGAGTCAGGGTGACCCTGGTGAGTGGGGGCTGGAGGGAAGCTGGCCTCACACAGAGCAAAACCTAGAAAAGGCTCCCTTCATGTGCTTTAGTTCCTACTTCTTCAGCACTGATCCAGGGCTAGCTGGGGTCCAGCCATTTCTCTGTATCAGTTTGTTCCACATCTGCTGTGCAGAAATGATGATGTGGCTAGGCTCTGCTCTCATAACAAACACCATGTCCCTCGTGCTCCTATAAAATTGTTCTCTCTTTAAGCCTAGAATCTTCAATTACAGATCCACATGGTCTTTAAAGTCTCTTTTATTAGGCAATAAAATAAAAAATTTATTAGGATTACGCCACCGAGGAAAGATTCCCAGAAGATATGTTGTGAGAAGCAGTTAATAACCAAAGCAATTCCAGCAGTTTTTGCAGAGCAGCAGGCTACTTTATCAAATATTGCTCAGACTTGAACTGGCCTGCACACACTTGCAGCTGTGTTCACCAGGGTGGCTCTTGCAATTTCAGCAGGTAGGGACATGGCCAGCTGCACACAGGGACAAAGCCAGGATGCTGTGATAACAAACTTTCCAGTGAATTCCAGGTTGTCAGAGACATTCTCCTTTTTCCCCTCCAGAGGAAGCATTATTTGAAGGTTAAGAAAAATTCTTGAAATCTTTATGAGACTTAAGAAGGAGAATGTGGAAATCAAACTAGAGTTGTGGCTCATTAAATGCCACTGACTTTAAAATGCACATGTTCCTCTTATTCTGAGTTTTCTGCCTGACTTTTCCTCTGCGCATCACTGTCAGCCAGAGGATGAGCTTTCTGAAGTATCCATAGAGCACTGTCTTTGATCACTTGGCAATAAATTCAGAGATTATTGTCCAGCAATAATTTATATTACTAAAATGATATAAACTAAGAAGCAGTGAATGACTTTCTTACAAGCTATTTTTTCATTTTCCCTTTTTTTTCTGTGGTCAGTTATGCAATTGGACAGCAAATATTTACCCTTAAAAATGTTTTTCTTGAGCCACAATGGGTTTATGAACTCCTAAAAATGCTGCAATGAAAGCCGTGAGGTACCTTAATTATCCTTATTTACACCCAACTTCATCCTTCTGCAGTGATGGAGACAGATATTGTTCAACGAAAGCCAACAAGACGTAGTTTATCACAGCTTATCACATTGAGGTAAATTATTTACTCATCTGTGCTTTCTTTTCCTTTTTCCTGGTTGTTTTCTGCATAAAAATGATAAAATTACTTAAGCTTTTTCACATTCCTAAATTTGGTTGTTTCATAAGACTCTAGATCTTTAAGTACTTTAATAATTAGGTTTAACTTCAGGTTTAGATGAAATTCTGTCTCAGGTGAATAAACACATATTTTGTTGTTTGTCTTCTCAGTGACCAAGACACTGACCCACAAGCCCCAGGTGTTTTGTGTGGTCTTCCTTGATAGTGGGAATTAAATAAAAAGTTCTCAGGTTGAAGAAGGGCTAAGTTAGCTTGCTGGAGTCTTAGTTCCCACTGTAGACTTACAACTTACAATTTGGACCCTTCACCCCCATGCATGGAGATGTGAAAAGAGAAGACATCTGTTTTGATGGTGATCACACTTGTCTGGGAGGAAATATTTGTGGTTGGGAGAGATAATAGTGTCCTGCCTGGGCCCAAACCAGTCAGTCCATGGAGCAGATTATTTTTCTGCATTTCATCAAGACTCTGTAAAGACATGAGGAATGAAAACAGAGCCACTCCAATTTCCAGGGATTTTTTTAGAATATTTTCAATCTCAACCACTGATATCAAAACAAGTAATATATGGTTGGTTAATTGTTCTTGTTTGGCTGTCTATTGCTCTAATGTCAAGAATGAAGTCACTCTCTTGGATCGTTGTTTTGTAGATTCAGCTCTGGAAGGCACAAGTTATGTCACATTTACCTTTATCTAAAGACATCCATAGCCTGCAGCTTAAATTTTTGAATCCTGTAACTCTATTCAGAGACTAAGAAACAGTTATATTTTTTCTGAGGCTGATCCATGCCAAAAGCCTGCTTTTGACACTTTTGTATTAATTAAAATCAGAAAAAGCTCCAATTTTTTTCTTAGCATTATTTCAAGCATTGCAAATTCCTGACTGAAGTTTGCAGTCATGACAGGTGTAATGCCTCACAGTCCACTTCTGAGATTTCAAGCACCCTGCTGCTCTTTTTGTGAGTCTAACTTTCCTCTAAGAGCTTCTTAAATAATTTTTATTGTAGCTGATCTGTGTATATTTTTCTCTGGTTTCCAGAATGCATGTCAAGCTAACCTAATCAGACATGAAACTGGATGCTTTGGAATAGCTTTCTGTGTTAGGGAGGTGTGCTAGAATTTTCAATAGGTATGGTTTCAGCCTCTTTTGCCCTTGGATAAATGGAAGTGCTTTTTAACGTGTGTGCAGTGCCCTGTGCCATTGGGGTAAGTGGTTATACAATATCCGCTGGTGTGTGCGCTTTTCTCTCTGTTATTACAGTAACTGAGCTCTTCACAAGCATAGAAGAGTACATCGTTCCTCAGAACGCCCTGGGGCTTTGAAGTATGAACTTCATCATATCTGTAGGGAATGAATGGAGAGGACAAATTAAGGGCTAAACCTTAGAGGTCCTTTGGGCTTTTAACACTGAGATGAACAAAATTTAGGGGAAGATCGAGCCTGGGGTATTCTCATCTCCAGGTCAGTTGGCCCTGAGGAGAGTTAGACACTTGTGCAACTGATGTTTCACCTGGATAAAGATAACTAATGAAACAGCATGAATCTACCACAGAACATCTGTGCAACCAGGTAAGGGAAACTGTGAGCTATGAAACTATTTTTGCTTCTTTTTTCCCCCCACAGAACATGAGGGAATATGAGAAAAACACTTCCTCAAATACTTATAAAAATTATAAAAAATTCACCAAGATACCAGTGCATGATGCTCAGAGAAAGACAAAAAGACAATAGACCACAGCCTGCTGCCAAATTAAGAATCCTCAGTGCTGGGTTGTAGGGGGCAAAACCCACCAAATCTGCTGCAAAGATTTTTTTCTCAACAGATACAAGACTGTGCTATATTTAGCTTTTCTTGTGTGACCTCATGCCTTAAATCACAGGTTATTTTCTGTGGCCATATTTCTATAGTCTGTTCTGCCAGGAAATTATCTAGGTTTGTAAAAAGCTAACCAGGTTAGAGAAGTAATAACTTAATAGGGCTACTGGCCTCAATTCAGCTTGCACAGAAGGGCAAAGCTATTGAGAAGTACTGGTAGAGACAAGTGTCTTATGCTGGTTCCCTTCAAGTCAAGCGGAATGGAGGGCACAGAGGAAAAGTGTAGAACACAATGGAATAATAGCTCTAAATATAGCTTCAAGGAGAGGCCAGGCCATACTGCAGGAGATTACAAAATGTATTTGAAGGAAATAATCTGTACCAGTACCTGCAGCAATATCGAGAAAGACAACAAATGAAGTTAACTGGTGACATCAGTGGTAGGGAAGTCTCCAGCAGTCCCTCTCATGGTCACCAAGAGTGACTGGAAGGAGGCTCTGTGGCAGCTGGTTTGGCTCCCACACTTTCTGCATCCTCGCCTCCCTCATCATCCAAAGCAGAAGAAAAACACAGAAGATTGTCTGCACTACACCACTAAATTTGTGAAGACAGTCTTTCTTCTCTTTATCCTGGCAGAAAATAATATAAACAGGAAACTGCATTGGAAACTCCATGAAATTCTTCACTGCTGTTACTGTCAAGCATGAATTTCACAGGTATGCTCAGCTGCTGACGGAAGAGCAAATAGTCAGTCTGGCGATTTTAGGCACCAGGAGACCTCAGGCATTAGCCTAACAAAGGTTTATGATAAGAGTTTGAGTTGTCTAAGAAAGAGACTTGTAGATCAGCAAATTCTTTTGGGAAGGTGGATGGAGCTAGAACAGTTTTACAAATGAGAAAAGATCATTTGGAGAGTTTTTGTAATACAGTATTGTATGTACTTTTTAATTTACATACAAAAAATTGTACATAATCATAAATGTTGTAAGTTTACCCCTACATTTCTACTGTGCTGCTGGAAATGTGAACTCAAGCTGCTTTTTAAAGAGAAGCCTTGAAGGATTTCAAAATTCATGATGCATTCCTGCAACAATGCATCTAAAAAAACTCCACTTTGATTTTAGTGAAGTTAATCTGTGTGTAAATAACTACACCTCAGTGAGATAAGAGGTTCACAA
Source organism: Corvus kubaryi (assembly GCF_017639235.1). Taxonomy (NCBI): domain Eukaryota; kingdom Metazoa; phylum Chordata; class Aves; order Passeriformes; family Corvidae; genus Corvus; species Corvus kubaryi. The sequence continues at coordinate 3,016,413 of NW_024581076.1, forward strand.
CCCTGCCCAAGACTTCACTTGGTTCCCCAGGAACTGTTGTGCATTTCCAACACAGAAAGAAGGCAGGAGTACATTCTCTTTAAAGCCAGGCAGAAGTTGTGAGAGCCTCAAGCAGCAGGTACTTGTGTTCAACACCATTCAAAACCACTGTGTAAATGTGTTCAAGCATCTGCTGTCCCTTTAACTTTGCACAAAACTTTGCACATCTCAGATGCTGCAACAGGAGCATGGTCATCAGCAGACCCTTCTTCAGGCAGCCAGAGCAGTGTTAGCTCACTCCAGCCTTGTAAGGGAATAGAGGAGTTCCTTGGGCGAGCTGGACAGCAGCATCACCAGACCTCTCACAAAACTTGATTTATGTGCTGCAAGTTCTGAGCCTGACAACGTGAAGAAGAGCAGGCCCCAGCTGAAGTTAATGGTGTTACACCAGGGAATAGCTTTCCCTGGATTCAAGAAGGTCCTCAGGCATCAATTCTGAAAAAGAGCAGAGTATTCATTTCAGGATGGTCCTTTCCCAGAGTTGGCAGGGACTGCAGAGCTGCTGGAAGGCAGACTAAATACAGAATTGTATGTACAAATTAGAGAAATGGTCTGGGGAAAACTCCAAAGAGTATATAATTCAATTACAGTGTGAGCAGAAATCTACATTTGTTTGCAGAATCCTTTTGGAAGCAACTGAATAGATAGGAATTTTGCCAAAAAATCGTATCCAAGGGTTGTGGTAGATCAGGAATTAAATGAATGTCACCTGTGACACGCTCACAAGAAAAACACCAGTGTAATCCGAAGGTGAGCTTGTAAGACAAAATCATATTGCAGCTCTGTTTTGTGTTGGCAGGGCCTCAGCTGGACAGCCACTACTATGGGGCATAAAAAAATTCAGAAGAAATTATCTTAAACGAGAGGTGTCTAAGAAGCATGACTTTTGAGGAAAAGAATTGTTGTTTAGCTTGAAAGAATCGACTAAAATGACAGTTTTCCTCAAACACATAGGAGACTGTGGCAAAGAGGAAGAGAACAATCTGCTCTGACTCAGTGCTGGGACAGTATGGCCTGACAATGAAGCAAGAAAATTTCAGAGAGCTTTACAGACAGCTGAGCCTGTGGATGGGTTATGGTTGCCGTGGAGTCACCAGCAGCTGAGGTTTTAAAAGCAGACTGAGACAAGATATTTCCAAAACTCATCCCATGCCAGGATGAGGGGTGGACTTCCAGTCTATGGGTTTTTAAAGACGAGGCTGAGCCCTGGATGCTTTTGTTGACCCATAAATGCAGACAATATTTTAAAATACTAGTAAGCCTTTTTCTTTTGTATTACACTGTTTTAAGGCAAAGCTGATGAGCAGCACAGTACATAACAAATGTATGGGAGCCTGATCCCACTGGAGCAGAATTTAGTAGATATTAAAGATTTTTACCAGTTGTATTCCCACTGAACTCCTCAGAAAATTGTGGGTGTCCTTATATATTACACAGGAAAAGATAATGCCTATATTCACCCAGAGAGAAGCAAGAACTGGTAAGGATTCTGGAGGAGACCTGGAAATTGGAAATCAACATTTTACTCTAAATTCTTGCATTCACATCTCTGCCCATAAAGCCCAAAGGAAACATATGAACAGAAAACAAATTACAGACAGAGAAAATAACTCTCCCTCCTTCTGGCTTATGACTTCTCTGACCAGGTCTTGAGAGGGATTGCTGGTGCAGCTCTCAGTGATTCCCTCATCCTAGCCCCAGCAAATAGCTTGGAGCATCAAAACAACAGGAACAGAAAAAACATTGAAGAGTCTTTTTGGTTAACTTTTAACAGTGCTGCACTTCATTACGGATTCATTCCTGTTTCATGGTTGCTTCTTGTGGTATTTTCCTATCCCTTTAAACTTCCACTTGTGAGAGACATAAGAAAGCATGAAATAAAACCATCACTAGATATTTTATAGGAGACAAGGTGGGAAAACAAGGTGTTGTTTGTCTCATACCAACAAGAAACAGGCACAGAAACATTAGGTCTCTGCAATTTTCTATGTGAAACCCTGATAGTGATTTCCAGCAAGACAACAAACTCCTGTGCACACAGGGGGCAGGCCCACAGTGGCAATTTCATGTTGAGCTGGTCATGGCATCAAAGTATTTGTAGCTGGTGTGAGATACATCAGTATTGACACCTGCAGGGGCATGAACAATAGTTTTCCCCCTCTCTTTTGGGGGTGTTGGTCAATGTGACCTATCAGTGTGTGCTTGCACCCCATAAAGCCAACCACATCCTGGGCTGCATCAAAAGAAGCATGGCCAGCAGGGCAAGGGAGAAGATTCTGCCACTTTGCTCTGGTGAGATCTCACCTGCAGTGCTACATCCAGCTCTGGAGTCCTGAACATAAGAAAGACATGGACCTGTTGGAGTAAGTCCAAAGGAAGACCATGAAGATGACCAGAGAGCTGGAGCGCCTCTCCAATGAAGCCAGGCTGAGAGAGTTGGGGTTGCTCAGCCTGGAAAGAGAAGGTTCCACTGAGGCCTTACAGAACCTTCCAGCACTTAAAGGGGGCTACAAGACCTTTACTGTGACGGTGATGAGAAACTGGAGCAGGTTGCCCAGAGGAATTGTGGATGCCCATCCCTGGAAACGTTCTTGGCCAGGTTGGATGGAGCTTTAAGCAGCCTGGTCTAGTGGAGGAAGCTCCTGATCATGGCCCATAGCACGAGGGGGAATTTGAAAACAAAGTTTTGAAACCATTTCCATAAAAGCCATCACAGGTAGTTTAATTTATAAATACAGCTTTTACTGTGTGCTGGGAAAAGTTAACTCCCTGCATATTTATTCCCTAAATATATTTGATAACTTTGAGGGTCACTTTACAGAATTTCTCTGAGCATGGCAAAGTGATGCTATGGATGTCAATGGGGAAAACTTTTAAAAGACATTTTAAGAAATTATAGGATTTGAGCTCCAGACAAGAAGAAAGATGCTCCCACTTGAATTTTCAGTTGCAATATATCTAGCAGTTCTTTTAGAATGAGCTCAAAGTGTAACCTATTCAGTACCCAAAATATAGACTCTGTCTGTTTTTGAAGAGTTAATGACATTTTTTCGGAAAACATCAATCATTTTATATCCTGTGGGTCTCAGTCAGTTTTAATAACATCTCCAACCACAAAAAAGCCAAAACGAAACAAAAAACCACAAAACTCCCACAACAAAAATACAAACAAACAAACAAATAAAGTCAAAAGAGGATTTATTTTAACTGTAGATTTATCTTGCTCTTGGAATCTGGCCCTTCATTTCTGATTTATGGTGATGGATTGGAAGAAAAAAAAAGCTAGCATTCTGTTTGGGAGATTTAACCTATATTAAAAGCACATCTCCATTTCAGGTCTAGAAGATAGATATATTTTCCCAAAACTTTTCCTCACAGAAGACTGAATTCATAGTTCATTTAGTTCACACTATGAAGAGCAAATGCCTGATTTTCCTGGTCTGGGTTAACTACAAAGTCAAAATTCTGCTATTTTGGCATTGACAACCATTGAGGTAAGTCCAGTGATTTTTAATCAGAGTATCATGCCCTAGTATTTTGAGAGCAGTAGATATTTGATTATACTCAAAGGGTGTATTTCCACATGCATGTGTGCAAGTATGTATATTTACATACAATTGAATGCAAAATTGTCCTTATACAAATATAGAAGCTGATACACTTAAACAAATGACATTATATAGATACATGCATACAGAGAATGTATAAGATATGCTACATATTTACAATATATTGTATATTTATTGCAAGTTCAAATTCCTAAATATACAAACAATGTAAAAAGAGGAGGAGGTTAAAAAGGAGGTTTGGAAAAAAGTAAACTTTTCACAACAAGGAATTTGATCTAATATAAAGTTTCTGACCCCTTCTATACAGAAGCAATAGGAAATAGTGCTAGCCGAGAGGAGAAAAAAAAAGTTTCCTATTGATACAAAGAGAGATAACAAACCTTCACTCTCCCATTTCTGCCTATACTATCCATTTTCAGGGAAAAAACATGCTCAGTGCTTCTAGAGCTTTGGCAGGTTGTCACTCCAGACCGTCCTTTGCCATTTTGGTGCTTTCTGAGGTCAGACTCTAGGAACTTTATGTAAAAATGCAGTGAGTAATAATGTGAATGATAGTAGCACTACTTTTTTCATGAAAATATGCTTTTTTTTTTTGGTCCTCACATCCAGGAAAGAGATCCAGAACATGGAAGTTTGGTGTAGCCATTTAGACAGCTTGGGAGCAGCCCATAGAGGGAAAATGGCAGCTTTGGGGTGGACAGTCCTGCGTGGACTCCCACAGGTATAGACTGCTCTGCTGGCAGTCCTGTTGGGCAGTAAGGACACACATATCCCTTCCCAATGCACTCCTAATCCCATATGCCCCCTTTAATGACAGAAATCCGACAGCCATGAAAGCTGTAATGACAGCAGAAGCGGGTGGCAGCCCCATACCTTGGGCTACACTTCAAGTAGATAGAGCTTACTGTTTCCTTTAAAAGTGAAAAGATATCTTGTCTTCCCCAGCAATGAAAGCCCTCTAATGCCCTTTATTTTGCTCATCACAAAACATTAGCACCAGACACACACAAGTCAGGTCTATCTCTTGGAGAAGAGTCTTGCTGTTTATAGCTGTGGGGAGTGATTTAGTGTTTCCTTATTGAGCACTGGTGTCAAGCAGAAAACACAGCAATAAGACATTCATGCCTTGATTTCCCTGAAAGGATTTTTTTTTTTTTTCCAAAATTCCATCAGGCAAAATGATTTGGACATTGTTTTTCAGTGGGAGGACATGTCCAAATCATATACTTGTTCCATACAACTTCCATCACTCAGGACTTGGAAAGCAGCTGTGCAGACCTTATTGTCTATGTGTCCTCCCCAAAAACCTATTAAAAACAAGAACATTTCCCAGCCATAAATAGTGAAATGCATTTACTCTGTTCTTCTGAGTCCTCCTTATATCCCATATAATTTCACAAATCTTTTTATCTACAAAACTCCTGGGGAAAGATAAGTCACTAAGTTTGCTCAAAGGTCACCTGCCTGCTTGTTGCTTTCTGAGCCACAGCATGCAGATTGCAGCACTGGCTTTAGTAAAAATTACTAATAAAAACAAAAGTGTTAAAACACTATACAGCAATAAATGGTTGGTTTTTTCCCAGGTAACGCAAAATCTGTTACCTGGAAAAAAATCTGCTTATCTTCCAGCAGGCATAGAAAACCTACGGTCAATTTACTCACATCACTACTCTGCCTGCCAAGGCTTAAGAGCAAGGGAAGAAAATGAATAGACACAGCCGTCTCACGTAATCATCACTTTTCTGAAGAACAAAATCCAGTCACTGAAGTAATTCAACCCTCATGACCTTGCCAGGACTGAGATGTGCCAGCCCCAAAAGAAGAAACTAGATATAAGACAAATAAACATAAGTCACAAGGACAGTGACCATTAAAATGAGATTTCATATGTATAAATGAGGCAACAGCCAGTCAATTAGCAGGTGTAGGATGGTGAGGATGAGAAATACGAAAACACAGCCTGACAGAACTGCAGTTTTCAGTGCTCACTCTTGCAGCAAGATCCCAGGAAATACATGCAGTCCAAAACCATGCAACATGTTCAAGTTGTACCACCACTGTGGATTTCTGCGAAGCCTCAAGATAGTGGGACGGGTGGCTGGAATGTTTTATTTTCTATAAGTAAAATGAAGACAGCCTCTAGGCTATTCTGAAATAAGAGGCATCTTTGAGCCAGTAAACAAGTCTAGCACGGGAGAGCCAAAAACATGGAGCTGAGGATTATATTCTCAATAAATATTCTCTGTAAAGCCAGATCAGATGAGAACCGGGGTGAGGAGCACGAGCCAGGGGCATGTGCAGAGCTGAAAGGTACACTGGTCCTGGTCCTCACGCCTTCTCCCACTGGGCCAGCACAGATTTACAGCCTGCAGGGGCCAGAGGCCACGGCCTTGTCTGGTCCCTGAGCTGTGTTTGAACTCCAGGGCTGCTGGGTCAAATTCCATGTTCTATTTTCAAATATTACACATGCCCAAAGAGGCCATTTACTCAGAGGCTTCTCTCAGAAACTTCTGGCTCCATCCTGTGTGAGTGAGGAAAGTACAGCACAAGCCCTGTAAAAAGCTACACCACTGGCTGGCTGTCGGGTTTGGGAAATATTTTCATTAATGAAGAAATAATTAATTAAAACAGGCAATAGAGTAAAGCATCTTCTTTTTTAAAAAAAAAAATAATAAATCTAATACAACTTCAGGAACAAAAAAAAAGAAGGAATCAAAGTATATTTCATATTTACCTACAACCTAATAAAGTTGACCCATGACATTTAAGATAAAAAAAAATCCAACTCATTTGACCTTCTGCTGTAAATCCAGAGCAGGTTCTCTGCTTCTCTCTCTCAGCTCTCCAGTGCCAAACAAGCTCTGTCAAACTCTCATCTCACAGCTGTTCCAAAATTAACATCAAGCATCAATGACCAAGGGTTTAATGGGAAAAAATGGTGCAAGGTAGGAAGCAAGAGAAGATAACTTGGAGTTGTTTTTCTAGAAAGAGGATAATGTGAAAGTAGGTGAAGTAGTTTTCATGCTTGAAATCTTATCCTGAGAAGTGACAGCAGATTTATTTTAAGACTTTAAAGCTCCCATCCTCAGGGATTTAAAACATTCATATTAAGTATACCTGAGGTGTGAATTCTTTCAGAGCTTCATTTTGATGATATAATATCTTCCTAAAGAATTGTCGAGGCAATTTTCAAGGCAGCTTTCTAACATTCCTGCATCAGATTAGAATAATAATGTTTTTCTGCTACGTATAAGTGTTATATTCTGCAAGTCTCTAGACTTCCTAAATAGGGATAGGCCCTGTTTTTTTGCCTATACTGGTTTGTCTTTTTGGGGCTTTTGCTTGGCTGATTGTTACTTGGTTGTTTTCCCTGGCTGGGAAAACAAAATAAACAAATACTGTAAGTCTGCTGTGTTTAGATGAGAGAGAAGTGATTAATCATAGAAATAGAAGACATGCATAAAAAATAATAAATTTCACTAATTCACCAAGGGAAAAGTGAAATGGTGAAATCTTAGAAGATTTCTTTCATCCATTCCGGAACACAAACTGGAGGCTTTGCAAACATGATCAGCCCAGGATCCCAAATAGTTGCTTTGATTAAATGTAGGTAACACTTCCAATTATGGAGGCTTGTAAGTGCATTTAAAGTTATCCACAATAATCAAAGAATTATGGAATTACAGTTTTGAGGGAAGTGCAGTAGATCACCTGGACCAGCCTCCTGGTCAAAGTAGATCTGAACCCTTTTAAGGTAGCTCAAAACTTTGTCCACTCAGTTTTTTAAAATCTGAAAAGATCAAGACTACATAGTGTCTGTGAGCAGCCTGTGTTTGAACATGTCCAGTAGGAAAATACTTTTCCTAGTATCTGACCCAGCTTTACTGTCTTGCACCTTGTGTCAATGGCCCCTTATTCTCGTCGTGTGGTTGAGATGTGTAACTGTGAATCTGAAATGATTTCCACAGCCCTGGAGTGGTTTTGCTGCCCTCATAGTTTCATTTAACCATCTGTTTTACAGGAAAGATTGTACGGGAATGCCCAATGCACTGTAAAAATCAGATAAGTCTGGTGTCTGCGTGTCTTATAACACATATGTTATACACATATGTGTGTATGTACTGTACAAACAGATGTGCAGTACATACAAGCATACACATGTATGTAATGTGTGTACATTTGTATGTAGACATGTCTAAGTATAAAGCAAAGCCTGTGTTTTTGTGCCACTGTGAGCCTTTTGCCAGCACTGATCAGCGAGATGAGAGGGAAGGTTGGGCAGGACTGTGCACAGCCAGTCCAGCACCTGCTTTTTAAGCAAACCCAGGGCATTACTGCCCCAGCGTGGTTGATCATGCTCTTGCAAGTGCCTTGAAAATTGCAGGTTTAGAATTCAGTGAATTTTTTCTCACTTTGGTCCTTGAAGCCTTATCTCATCAGTACAAATTCACAGAGTTTTGATTTAATTTTCACTTTAGTTTGCCTGAACCTCAAATGATAGGTGTGCTTTTAGACTAGGCAGCTCTGAAAGAGACATGCTGTGCTCTTTGTTCAAGAAACCATACACAAAAAAATATACTGCAAATTAATATAATCACTTCAACACAGATTGTTTAGAACATCTGTTGGAAGTGGTGCCTGTCCTTATGATTTCCTGTGGTTTGGTCAACCAGCCTTCTCATGCCTGGACAGACCTCATGGAGGCATTAGCTCCAGTCACACTGCATTTTCCCACAGGCCCGTATAACCCAAAGCATGTGCACTGAGAGGCTCTGGGCATCATTGCTGCCTTTAGATGGCTGCAATTCTCTCACCTGAATAGCTGATAAGGCTTTTCTGTATCTGATTTATAGGCTTTCAGACCACTCTATTTATCCTGAGTGAGCCATATGAAGTCAAATGACAGTAACGTGGCCATTACCACAGTGATCTCAGGCCAGGGGAACATCATATTCCTGGGTCAGGTCCATACACACTTTATCTAGGAATAATCTTGAATCTACCTTGAAGGTGTATGTGGGCTCAGTCTCCTTGCCTGGCTTTTTCTTAATATCTTCACCCAAACTATCTCAATGTGAGGCAGGTTTCAGCTGGCATTAAGGGATGGTGTTCATGCTTGCCAGGCAGGTTACAGGCACAGTGCCAGGAAAACAAGCTCATGACTGCAGTGGTAGAGAGAGCCACCAGACCATCAGGGGCTCTTGGGTTTTATTTACAGTGATGCCCAGCCAGGACATCCATTGCATTCACCTGCTACTACAGCCTGAGGGTGCGGGTAAAATATGAACAGGCATACAGGGCTTGAATTCCATAGGGCCGCAACCTGCTGAAAGAGATTTAGATATATTGCAGTTGCTTACAGCCATTTGTAGTGCTAAAGATAACTTCTCCCAGCAGAAACTGGGCTTTTAAGGTCCTGTTTGTAATACTCAAATCCTTTTATAATGTAAACAAGAAATAAGAATGAGGACAGTGGTTCTGACTTCCAGAATTTGGTTTGCTCAGACAGGTGTGTTTCTTTTGTGTTTCGCCCTGGTTTTGTAGAAAGATTTCTGAAAACCTGATGCAGTACATTCTATTACTCATACCTTGATAAACGTGCTGCACAAAAATAGGTAGTTTATATCGTAATCATTACTGAATCAATTAATCGATTTCCTAACTATTAATTCAAATGTCTGGCCACAGTGTAGAGTTTATGTTGGCCAAGGCACTGCTGTGGGATAGTATTGTTTTCAAGCTCACTTGGAAGAGTTATTAAGAAAAAAGGTAGAAGGAATGTCGAAATACAATTGGAAAATAAAATATTGTTAAAATATTTGCTTTATTGGAAAGAGGGTGATACTCCTTGCATTTACATACTCAGTGAAGACATTTACAGGGATGGACTTAGCAGAAGGCAGAGTTTAATGGGACTACTGCAGACAGTGAGTGTGCAGCAAGAGAGAATGTAATTCTCATAAACTGGAGAAAATGTGATTGAAATACTTCTGGACTACAGCAAATCTTCTCATGGATTCAGACAGCAGTTGTATTTATTTTGTATAGGACTAAAAACCCTAAATGTTGTTGCAACTTAGCTAAGTTGATGATGAGTTGCCAAAGTTTTCCTGTTGTTCATAGAGGGACACCCCCAACCACACATTTTTGTCAAAGGAGGAATTATGTGTTTAACTCTCCTGAGATGTCTGATGGACCATAAACCTCAGAAGTTGCTAGAAGCTGTCTTTCAGACAGTCATTACTACTTCAGTTATTACTGGAACTATTTTTAGGTTCTGTTTTACAATTTTTGGGACTAGAAACTTACAATAGTCACTGAACTTTGTCATTAGAGATTCCAGGCTGGTTCTTGCTGGGCTCAGGAAACCTACCCACAGTCCTGCAGGGACTTCACTGTAATTCAACCCCCATTGTAACAGTTCACTCTGGTTCCCCCTTACCCATCAAGTCACCTAACTAAGAAATACTTCAGGTTTCATTTGAAGACTAACTTCTCCAGGTTGTTTTCACATTTGCTATTAGAGAGAATTTACTTTAGACAAACAGCTACAGGTCTGTACCACACAGGATAGCGGGCATACAGATATTTTTCAGTCCCATTATAAAGTTAATTAAAATTGTCTAGGTATACAGGAAGGAAAATTCACCCTAAGTCACTGGAATGTATTAATGTGACAGTCTGCAAAGTCTAGGGTAACAGCTCTTCTAAAATGTATTCTGTGAATCAAAACACAATTTACCTGCCAGAAATTCCAGGCTCTCTTTGCTACAGTCTATTAAAAAAGACGGATACCTAACAGCATCTGTCATCATCTGACCTGCATCCTATGGTCTGCAGGTACACAGAGAGCTTTACCTATTGCTGCATCAACTGATGGTATTCATCATGCATGGAAGAATCCCAGGATGACAAACTCTTGGCTAGGAGCTTTTGGCTATGCTAGAACACCACCATAAAATTTATGCACATTGAAAATGATGATTTGAAATAAATTTATTTTAGTTGGATTCCTGCCTAAACCAAGTATGTAAACCAATATACCTAAAAACAAACGGGTAACCTTAATAATTTACTTTTCAAAAGATGTGTTAGATGAAAGGAAGGGATAAGTAAACAGAAACAGTTTACTGGAAGGCATGTATATGTCAACTTTGCAGTGCCTAAGACCACTTCCAAATTTGTCAAGTTTTTTTTCCAGAAGAACTGGAATTATTTGCACCAGAGCTACTGCAGTACACTGACTGCAGTTCTGCAGCATAGGGACTCCTCTCTGTATAAAATCAACAAAAAGAAACACAGGCATTTGAATTAATTTCAAGCAAGCCTGACAACAAGAGCATCTCTTAAAAAGCATTCTCATTCTTTTCAATTATGTGTAACTTTATTGTCTTATCAAGCTCTTAAGATAACCCCTAAGAACCATGGCATTCCACTACCCTGGGAGATGACACTGGAGCAGGGAAGTGAGGACACCTCACTGGAATCATCAACACATGTCCTGTCCCCAACACAATCTCCTTTGTATTAAATTTTGGCTGGTGATTAGAAAATTCATCTGCATGAAATATAAATATCTTGGTGTTTTCCTACTGCAACAATTGAATTTGAAGTTTAGTGAATAATAATTCTGTTAAGCTGTTAAATCTACTGGAACTGCTGGATTTTAAAGACAAGCGTTATGGGGATTAATTTGTAATATTCACAAATTAGTTAAAATCTGAGTCTTACAAAAGTACTCCATTTGAAGCTGTGAAAACATCTGCAGAGAAGAGCACTTGGCATATTTTTATGTGCAACTGCCAGCAATTCTTGTTAGCTCAATACTTCATGCAGACCTCATGGCTGACCCAGTAAGGGGTTTACACATTCTCAAGATCTTGAACTACAACAGCTTGGGCCAAGGTTGTGCCTCCACTCAAAGCAAATATGTACCTCCAAAACAACATTCAGAGCTTCCAGAGAGTAGAATGGGAGCCTAGGTGGCTTACTGCAATGTGTGCTGTGGATATTTAATCAGAAGGGACATTCATGAGTGAATACAGGCTAACTTGCAAAATTAGAAGAACCACAGGTGCTTTGGGAATGATTTTGTCTTTGTTTCTTTCCAGTCTGATACTGAGAAATATTTCTTGGTACAGCCAGGGCTTGTTTTGAACACTCTTGATGGTCAGTGGCCTCCTGTAGGGTAAAAGAGTAGCCTCTGCCAGGGGGCTGCAGCCACTGATACTGCTCTATCATGCAATTTCATTTCCACAAATAAAGTGTGATGTCCACTTCACAGGGAAGAAACTCAGAGAATTCTTAAATGATGCTGACAGATTCAAGTACAAGGTCATTTCTAGAAGAAACATTTTCTTTTGACAAAGAGAATCACCAGAAACAGTCAGGAGAGACCATATGTGCTCTAGCACAGCCACATAAAGCAGTCTTGAATTTTTTACTACCAACGTGATTTGATGGAAACCTGATATTGTACCTTATCTTTTGTTCACCAGAAAGACTTGCTCACGTTGTATGTTTTTTTAAAAAAAATTACTGTGTCAGTGATATTTCTCCATTCAAAATCAGGATGTTGTGATCCAGCTGCAGAGCCTCAGTTTACCATTAGGAGATGGGGGGACTGAATAAATCGGGCTGAAGACAGGACAGACTCAGTGAGTGTTTCAATTGGAACTTTTAGAACTGCAGTTCTAAAAGAACAAACCCATAGTAGTGTCTTTTGCTGCCAAGACATTTACTCATGAAATCCCATGGGTCTTCCCTATTGAAGTTGATTACACTACTGGAGTTCGGGTAAAGTTACACAAAATCTCCTGTGGAAACAAGAAAATACTCCCTTTGAGAAAGAACTGAAGTTTTCTCTTCATAAATTCCTCAAACTACTTATTTAAGCGTGCTGACATCAATTAGTATAATTCTCTCCTGGCATAAATGAAGAAGCTGAAGAACAGAGACTTGAACTAGTTTCACAAGGGTCATAGGAAAGTAGATTTATTTGTATTTGAGAGTGAGTAGGTTTTGCATACAAACAAAAAGTTTTTGGACTGGTTGTCAGTTTATTTATGCCCTTTGCCCTGTGCAAACCTACTAGAATATACTTGCTGTTTATAAAGCACAGTTAAGTATCAAAGTGGTATAAAAGTGTTCATATATAAAAGGGCATAAAAATATTGCTATTAACATTGATAATGATTTATCTGCTGCATTTTACTTGGCATACAATATGAACTGAATTTCTTCAATTACTTTGATCGGAAGTCCATTGAATAAAGGAGCAAAGTGTAAATGTCAAGGAGCTGAATCACAGAATATTCAAAAGCTTAAAACCAAATGCTACTAAAATACAGTTTCTTGTACAGAGAAAAGCACTGTACTTTTTGATCCCCACTGCACTGTCATATTAAGGATGGTGGCAAGAACAGAAAGAGGAACAGGAGACTTGGCTTTTTGCAACAACAAAAACAAGAGAACAAATGAAACATTTTGAGGTACTCATGGTAATATACACCAGGCAAGAACAGTCTATGGGATTCTCTGGACTTGTAAGAGCATGGAGTTGAAGGTACACACCTCAGCCTTGATTAACTTCTCTTTTGATATGAGCTTCTCAAGCACAAGTAGTTTTCCAAGCACAAACTTTGTGAATTCTATTTTCCACAAGCCAAATTAAAATTTAAGCAGGAACATAAGTGCTTAGAAAGATTATTCACACCAGGCAGTTTCTAACAAATTTTAAAAAGCATTAAATATTTACGTGACAAATTAGCAATTTGCACTATAAGGACAATTTCTTCTGTTTTGCAAATGAGTATCGTTTCAGATTATGTGGTTTGTAATGTATTAATTATAATGTTCAGATACAAATTTCAAGCCTGAGGGAAATCTCTATGAAGAAAATGCAAGATTTTTTTGTACTAAACTCCATTTTGGGACACAGCAGTCATGAGAACATGTTCTTAGTAAATTACATGATACAGCTGCTATAGCTGAAGTACTGCCAAGATCAAGCTGTATATTTCAAGCTTTGAAGACACATTATTGAAAATATATGCTCACTCCAATGTACTAAAACATGGGATATAAACTTTTCTGTATCAAAAAGGTCCTGGTTTGTCAAGAATTTAGTTGCCTTGTGCCCAGTAACAAAGTTTTTCTCACGTTTGTGATAGATTTGGTTAATGGGAGGTTTTGTTTATGCCTACCCACAGTAACACTAACGAAGAAGGAAAAAATGAAATATTGGTGCAGAGTAAAGAAGAACCCTAATCATCAATCATCCCTGGGGGTGGGCTGGATTCTTCTGAAGGCAAGTTAGAACCTGCCCCTTGCAGTGACTGTCCTCATCAGTTCAAGCACTTCCAAGGAGATGATCACTGGTGATGGTTCATGGCCCTGCAGTGTTCATGAGCTGCAGTGCTCACTTCTGTCAAGCTGGGACTTCTCACACTTCAATAAAAATGTTGGTAACAGCTACAGTGGCTTCTTCAGAGTAACAGGAGAAAAATGGTCACTTCTACTATATGAGACATCTGGGATACTTGTCTACCTTAAGATGACACAAAATCATGCCTTTGACCATTTCTATCCACTGAATACAAAGACCAGACAAGCTCAGTTGCATAAGTCTTCATGGCTGTCATCTAAAAGCAGATGAATCTGGAGATCCCACTTCTAAACCCATTAGCATTCAGTGGCTTGGCCTGTCCATGCTCTAAAATATGGTGTAATACAGCAGATTTTTATCTGGAATGTCAGAATTTTCATTTGAAATCCTGTAGCTCTTACTCAAGATCTGTCCCTGTAAATCTTGAGTACCTTAAGCTTGTATTGCACAATCGGCCTCTAATAAAATTTGTATTCCTCCACGATGTAAAAAGCTTTCCCCAATACTTAGACATAATTCTGTTTAATCCAGAACAGTGTGAGAAAACTTTGGACAAACTATCGATATGGGGATTTTCTTACTTATTTTTCTTCTCTTCAGAAGTTCATAAGCCCTTCTATATCTCTTTGTGAAATACTTTTGGGTGAACAGAAAGGAGATTCTCTAAGGGATGATAAAATCTACTCACCGTATTTCATACTTCAAGTTTAAGAATTAGGGGAAAAATAATATATGAAGGCAATGCTTCATAGCAGGTCTGGTTTAGATGTGGAAGCTGCTGATACAGAAACTGTGAATTGCTGAGCTCAAGTAATCAACAAGATTTAAAGAAACAAGTAGGTAGCAAGACTATCTTGTTATCCTAATAAAGAACAAAAACATCTGGAAATACTTCCTCATCAAATTATGTTATTGTTTTATTAGAAACCAAAAGCAGAACTAAGTAAGATGAAAATTATCTGTTACTTCCTGCAAATGTTCTGAAATATCTAGCATCAAACACAGTCACAGGAGACAAAATACTTGGCCTTGAGTCCAGTTAAGTATGAAAGGACCCTTGTTCCCTCTTTGAAATGTTTTTTTGTATTAGTGTTGTTAGCAAATGAAAATTTTTTACCATATCAGTCTTCCAAGCAAGAGCAGCTGAATGTTCGCAGTGAAATACCAAAATATTCAGACAATGGATCACAAAGGCATTTTTAGTCTGGTACACTTAATTTTTTTTAATCAGAATAATATATTTGGTATTGTGCTCATTTTAAATACTACATTGCTTGTCACACTACATTTGGCAATAGACCTCTTCAAATATATTTAACAAATTGTTCCATGAGTAATAACTACATATAAAATATCTTCAATGGTTAAAAAAATCCATATGTATTTTCTTCATGAAATACAATATATACATTACGATCTTATAGTTTTAAGGTACATCAAATTTTGGGCTTAAACAAATTCACAGTGTACATTTTACCTCTGTAATAAAAATCTTCCCTTTAAAAGTGCCTGGATCTCAAACTGTGTATATGTATTTCCTTTCACTGGGTTTATGAAGAGTGAAGGTTTACCATCAATGAGCACTACAGCAGATCCACACTGTGTATCACAATGACCAAAAATTAAGACTTCTGATTACTGAAAGTGAACATTGACTGTCCCTGTTACCTCAGATTCTGACCAACAGATTTTCCGAAGAGCTTCTCACAGATGGAAGATGTGCTTCGTGCAGCATGGTCTCTACCACAGACATTCAGTGGACCTGAACTAACTGCCCACTGTTTCAGAAAACCAAAATTCTCAGGTGGGACTCCAACTCAAAGGCCAGTCCTGGCCAAGGGAGATGGCCAGGAACTATCCAGGAGCCAAAAGGCAGTGAAGTTACTGTCACACTGCCTTCCAGCCTGAGGTCACACCAGTTGCCTGTGCTCTACTACCTTTGAATCCTCACATTCCTTCTTTTCCCTCAGAGGGAGAAGCCTTAAAAGTTTCTAAACCTGAGTTCATTACACCTGAGGCCCACAGGACACACATTGTCCCCCACACTCTATTTGTTGCTACACTTCCGTGCCAAGCACTTCCCCCACAGCATGACAAACACTCATGGGGCAGGCTGACCTCAGTCCCTCACCTCCACCTGTCTCAAAGTGATTTCAAAACCCATTCTAATACATGGGTTTTTTTCCCTGAAAATACACAGTGATTCCATCAACAATTTTTTAAAAAGAACTACCAATAAATCCAGCTGGAAACGAATCTAAACCCATTAAAAATAATCTCCAGCCTAAAAGGGAGAGGCAGAAACATTCTAATACATTCCACAGTAAATAAGTGTCACAAAGCTAATTTTAAAGCAGTTACTGACAAGCCTTTTTAAGTCTTAATACAATTCTTTTACAGGTGTGTTATACACCTTGATACCATGTTATAATTTTTCACAGCCCTTTCACAAATCTCAGAAAAGCTTAAAGAGAAGCAGACATGCCCAATGTAATGCATGTTCATAACACTTCCAGAATTAGTGACTGTCAAAAGAGAGAAACACAAATTACTATATTAACCAAGGGAAAAATGACATGGAATTTATGCTGTTCATATCTGGAAAGACAGAAACCAGCTGATTTTCCTGCACGGACATTGTCACACAACAAACAGCCAGACACAGCATGGGATACCTCATCTCCAGTTTAACAGAAAGAAACTTTTAACTATTGCAGTGGGCAGGGTGGAAGTGTTGGAGCTTTCCTTCTCACAGGGAGTGAAGATTCTTCATTAAAAGAGTCCTAAAGAATACAGCACAAGAGCTGAGCTTTCACCAGTGGAAAAAAGGACATGGGATGCATATCCGTAAAAGATGAGATTTCATGATTTTTTGGAACAAGATGCTTTTGTTTGCTATCGATAGGTCTGAAGAAAATTTAATGATTTAAACAGGTTCAACTGTTTAAATGGGAAACATGGTCCTCCATGCATGACATTCCCAGAATTCTAAAAGAGGTTTGCACCTAACATTTTAGTGTCTTGCACCTCAAATAAAAATGTTACTTTCAAAGCCCCACCCTGCAGTTTGGGAGGTTCAGTTCAAGTTGAACGTAAAAGCTGGAGAACTTGGGAATTCTGAAACAGATTGGAACATCAATGGTTAACTATTTTGGATTAAAGAAGGTTTTCTTCCAGCCTCAGCAATAGCTTTTCGATGAACTTGGTGAAAAATATTTCTTTCTTAATGCATTAACTCTCATTGGAACCTAGGTATCTCAGGATAGTCCAGTGGTGACAGGGATCAGTAGGGAAAAGTACAACACAGTGCTCTGAGTGTCCTGATATCTACCTCTACATGGAAATGTTCATAAATTATTTTAATATCTTAGACATTTTTAAGAAAGGCAGTTAGCTTCTTTGAGCTTTTTTGCTAGTTGGGGATACTGGAAAAATTCAATAGCTTTTGAGATATATATATATGCCTGGAATTTTTCTCTTTTGCTTCAATAAAATATATGTAAGAATGCTTAAAAAACAAAATTTGCAAAAAATAAACAATTAACAGAGGAGAAGTTTAGATCTATGCTTTTACTCTTTCATGACTGGGCTTATCAAGATTCCACTGGAGCTCTAAAAGAGGTAAACTAAATATTTAAATTATCTCAGACCTACTATTCTTCAGCAGGTAAAGAATAAATATTTTTACCGAAGTGGTATCTCCTCCCTGCTGTAGACCTAGAGGATTTGCCACTGTGTTTTTTCAATAAAGAATTGGAATGATTTAATTTCTGAATCTTTGTAGAAATGTGAGCTAGACTTGAAAACAGAAATATGGCTTTAAGTGAATTGTTAACATTCTGTTGCATCTCTTAAACATTTTGGTTATCTCTTGCTTTCTTCTTCCTTAGAGTCAATTGACAGTTTTTCCCCAAGTTTCCTTATAAGTTCTGCCAGATCTTCAGAATTCTGAGATTTTTCCTCAAGGAGTTCATACCGGAGACTCGAGATGTCCTGTTTAATTTCCTTCAGTTCACCTGCAACAGATTTTAAAAGATCACAATATTAAGAAACAAAAGAAAAAAACACCATATCCAAATATCTTACAATTATCATGGTTTTTTTCTGTATTTCTTTGTTGAAAAGTAGATATTCTGCTACCTGTTGGTGAATCATAGGGTGAATCTGTGTTGGAAGGGACCCACAATGATCACTGAGTCCAACTCTTAAGTGAATGGCCCACACAGGGGTTAAATCCACAATCTTGATGTTATTAGCACCATGCTCTGACCAGCTGAGCTAACCTCCGTGGAATGGTGGCTTGGGAATAGGAATATGAAGATGCAGTTCATGAAAAATCAAACAAATCTGAAGGCAAAAGTGTGAGAGACCACATGAATTCACAAAACTCACATGATCTATTTAATGGAAGCTGCTGTTCTGCTGAAAGAGAGATCACAGAATCATAGAGTCACAGAATCATTTAGGCTGGAAAAGACCTCTAAGATCCCCGAATCCAATCATCAACCCAGCACCGCCCAGGCCACCAGATCCTTAAGGAACTCGGTGATCTTTAAGGGCCCTTCCAAACCAAACTATCCTGTGATTCTATTATTACTAGACATAGAAGCACATTTTAAAGCTTGTCAGATCAGTGATAGTAGGGAGAGAAGAGACAGAAATCCCATTCCCTCTTCAATCTCATGTTAATTTTACATCTTGCACTTGTAAACACGTCAAGTGGATTAAGTATTTTGCAAACATTTTTTTCAAGTGGCATATGTAACCACTTTAGCTTGTTTTGATTCTGTGATGAAATTCATCCACATACTCACCTTCATTGACTTCATCACTTTCCTTATCTATCTGAGCTTTCAACACATATCTCTTAATAAGACGCTTCATTATTTTCTGCAGAGAAGAAAGAAAGAAAGAAAGAAAAAGAGTTTTCTTAGTTGGACTAGTATTGCTATGGTATTTCAAAGTAAGAGCTCTTGTCCTGGTTTCTGCTGGGACAGAGTTCATTTTCCTCTTAGTAGCTGGTACAGTGTGAGTTTTGTGTTTTGTATGAGAACAATGTTGAAAACACACTGGTGTTTCAATTGTTGCCGTGCAGCGATTACCCAAAGTCAAGGACTTTTCAATGCCTCAGGCTCTGCTACTGAGCAGGTGCACAGGAAGCTGGGCTAGAGGAATATTTCATACCACAGACCATCCTGTTCAAGATTCAGACTGGGGGAGGCTTGGCCTTGAAGGCTGATCACTGCTCCTCTATCTCTCCTTTTCATTACTACTACTACTACTACTACTACTACTACTACTACTACTACTACTACTATATTTTGCTTTATTTAAATTAGTGAAGTATTCTTAACTCACAAGTTTTACCTTTTATGATTCTCCTCCTCATCCCATACAGCTGGAAGGGGCAGTGTGGGGAGAGTGAGTAAGCAAATGTGTGGCACTTAGTTGACAGCTGGGATTAAATTATGACACATCTGTTACCTTCTGTTGCATTCAGGTATTTCAGTGTAGGACTTGACAGGAATTGACAGGTTCAAGTAACTGATTATATAAATCTCTGCTTTCATTTAGCGTAGGTATTTAACCTTTATGATTATTCTCACACACACACACACACACACACACATATATATATATACTTGAAAGTTACAAAACTAAGGACAATCTTATGAATGTTCTAATTAACAAGGTTTAACCTACTACTGGAGTATGTAAGAATGCTTAATACAGTTGCAGCTTTGATCTCCAAGAAGATGAAGCCATCTGGCCTCTATTACTACCTGAAGATGATAATGATCCTGCTGATTGCTAAACCCTTTTGTTGTCATTTTATTTGAACCTATTTTGATATATTTGCTAAGTTATGTTTTCCCAGAGTTGGGCTTAGAGAAAATAGGACCCAAAATTCTAAGAGTCATTTAAATATCTCAGCTGGGATTCATCTAACCAAAGACAGATACTTTTTAATGTAAATATACATATCTGTCACGTTTACTTCATTCTGTGGATAAAAAGAGCAAACCTGAGAGCACAGTTCATCTGAAACAACTAAAATTGATCAAATAGATCATGCCATTAGAATGACCAACCGCTTGCTAATAATAAGGGGAACCTATGCCAGCAAATTTATTGTATATTTTACCTTTCCAGGAAAAAAAATTCTGCCCCTGATTCTCCCACTAGTTCAAATTACTTCAAAAAGAACAAGGTACCCAAGTACATTTTAGGATAGGTATTTCTGCCTTTGGGTTTAATATTTTCCTAGGATGTAGTTCATGACAACATGATACTTTTTCTTTTCCATTTTATGATATAAAACATACATAGATTTATGTGCCTGCCTTGTCTCCACAATAATAGAGCTGACCAGAGCTAGCTGTGAGGCGAGTCATCCCAGATTAGTGGTCCCAGGTCATCACTACAGTCATGCTTGCAAGGTCAGCAGCTGTACTGTTTATTATACTAATTCAAAAATGTTTCAAATATAAAGCCACACATATTTGTGGGGTAGATTTTTAATGCTAATATCTATCCCTGCATCATAATGAAAGTGGTTGTGAAAAAGTCATGGAGTTTTTGGAACTGACTTGTGTAGACACTGCATAACTTAAGAAAGGAGCAAAGCTAGCCTGAGCAAGGGAAAATCTTTTTTCTGTCTTGTGGTCAATAAAGTATACTTGTTTTCTCTACCCTTTTTCATTCAGATTGTCTTTTTATACTGCCCAGACAGCTCTTGCTTCTTCCTTTCCACCTACTCTGTAATATTGCAAGAAGGAAAGCAGCAGCCTCTGGACCAGAATAACTGAGATTTATGTGGACTGTGTTGGGTCTCTCTATACTTAACTGCTCAACAAAGGCTCATTGCAGTTGTTTAGGAGGCAAAGGAAAAAGAGACTGCATTGATAGGATAAGGGCTGACAGATACTTGCAGTGCTTGAGGCATTTGTATCTAGAGGTGTGCCACAATAAGCTGATCTGCTTCAGCAGATGGAATGGGAAGATTTGGGGTTTATTTTTAGTTTTCTCAATTCACATTGTGCAGTTGAAGACAGCCTGTCTCTAAAATTAAAAACACTTTTCTAAAGCACATTAAAATATTGCACTATAAAGGTACCATTTAAGAAACTAAGAGGAGAGAAAAACACTCTCAGATTGTACTGCAAATACCCAAACCACTTCATTTACTCCTGATATATACAAGGTCTGTGGATTTATTCTTGACTCATGTTCAGTATCAATTCAAAACTGTCCTCATGCCATCAGTCTGCCGATTCTAATGCTTCTTGATTTTATTTAAAAATACACTGGTTTTTACCTGGTATTGTCTTGGAGGATTGTTTAAACTGTTTAAGTGGATTTCATCTGAGCTTCTTATACTTGATTGCTTCCTTTGACCAAGCTGAAATGGAAAAAATATTTATAGTACAAAATAAATAAAAGATCAATAAGTATATCTCATGTATATATCCTATGACAGAACATTAACTGTTAAGAGAATTTTGGGAAATGTTAAATTATTGTGGTAAAGTCCTCATACCTCTACATAATTTCACCACATGAGTTGAAAAAACCGTTTCAGACTGTGATGTCAGAAGGCGAGAACCAGGAGGGTTCCTTCCTTTACTCTGCCTCTCACCAGCTCCTAACATTCCCAAGGGACCAGAGCAGAACAGCCACATCCCTGTGGGCTCCCCTGGTGCACAGGAGGGGGAATCTATGTCAGGAGAAACGCAGCAGTGGTGCAGCTTTGTAGGAAAGTCAGGGCAGGGTGTGAGAGAACCAGTGAAAGAAGGGTGGCAGCATTATCCCTTTCCTTCCTTTCATGGCACTTGCCTGTAACTCATGTGACCTCTACTACCACAAAATACACAAGAAGTTTGCTTCTCCCCTCACTTGTACTAATGGTTGAATGCAATAAGTTAAGCAGCTTGTTCCAGGGACCACGAGATTATCAGGTACCATTTCTGATTTGCATCTTCTTCACTACACATGCTGAAAGGACATCCCTGGTGAAACGCTGAGGATGCAATTTGCAGGCTTCATTACTGATTTACGTCTTTGAGAAAACCTAAGCCATCACAAAATGGTGAACTGGGACTCAAGTTGAATGACTGGGCTGCAATAAGAGTGAACAGCAACTGTAAAAACAAATAGTGTTACTTCAGATATAGAGTGGGGCCAGTTCAACTAGCAGTGCAAGAAATATAAATCATGATGGATCTGGATGAGGAATAAGTGGGACTGTCACTAACAAGCTCCCTGAAATTATACACGGTTTAACAAAATTTTTACAGTTTCAAAGGATGGGACTATCAGTGCAGTGTCTCAAATCCTGTGGGATCGTGTTGTACTTCCAGTGAACTTCTCTATGTTGTGTCCTAATATATCAAGCATCTACTGATAAGAAGACTGGGGCCCTTTGAAGCCTGTTAAGTACTCTGTGGGATATTCTGGGATATAATTTGTTGGGGATGCAAATAGGCAGATGCTTATATTCTATGCTTATGCACCTGTACACTGGGAATAATTTAAATACTTTTAGATTTTGTTTAGCATTCCATAGAATCACAGAATGATTTGTGTTGGAAGGGACATTTAAAAACATGCATCCCAATGCCTCTGCCATTGGCAGGGACACCTTCCATTAGATCAGGCTTGTATTTTGATACAAAAATTGATTACATCTATTGGTAAAATATATTCATTAGCAATTAATATAAAGTGTTCACTGAATTTGGGAATTTTTTTAGTTCTTTAGAAAGATTCAAAGATCTATTTGCACATACTTTAAAAAAACCTTATCTATTCTATGTTTACTTGACTAAGCAAAAGTAGTGATAAAAGATAAATGGCATATAAATATAAAATAATATTTCTCTCTTACATATTAATCTACACACGGATGGAAATTAACGATGTATCAAAAGGGCAAATTCCTATTTCTTCATGCTTGAATAAAGCAACCTTAAATATTCTGAATATATATTAGAAAACAATCATATCAAAATGTTTTAACTTACACTAGGTATCTGATTTATAATAAAAAATAATGGCTAGTGAATTCACACAATCACTATGTAATGACTATGTTTTTCAGGATTTTAGAACTAATAATACTTTCTTGGGCCTCACCTTTAACACTGGGTTAAAAGAGGAAAACAATCTTCCTGCTATTTCAGCTCCTGGATTTCTCATGCACCATTTTTGGAAAAAATACAGTAGAATAAGAGGAAGGTCATGCTTCCTCTGCAGCAACAGAGGGAAGTTGCCTTGGGTAAAGCTGCTCTAGGCTGTGAACTTGGGCTCCAGCTGTGTGGCTGGTATCCCAGCACTTCTGGATCTCTGACTCTGCAGCTGTGATGCCATCCATGATCCTGTTACTTACCAGTTTATACACAATCTACAAATTCATTTATTTTCCTTAGGTATTTTTTAGTATTTACTATGCATTTTATTATATATTTTAAAAGAAATTTTTCATGCTGGTTACCAGTTTCAAATTTATTCTACATTGGTTCACCTCAAAAGTTAATCCATTGCTTAATTACAATTTGATTTTCACTTGAAAAAACAAAATTGGTAGTATGTAGTGAGATGAGTTAAGACGCTGCAAACTTGTAAAACCAGGCTCAGCGTAACGCCTTTATCTTAACCTTCACCCTTCAGCACATTTTAAAAGAGAATAATGTACTTTTAATTAGCTACAGAGCGCATCTTGAAAGTTGGCTGGTAAACCAGGAGTCTGTAACTTCATTAAATCTTCTTACGTGTACCAGCAGCAGGACACAAGCTCTATTGTAAATTGCTGAATGACCACTAGGTGGCAGAGATTGCCAAGATTTCATTATAACATCTAATAACATTTTAAAACTCTCTTTAAGCTCTCTTTAAACTCTCTTTCAACTTCCTGCCTACGTCTTTTTTCTTTTTCCAAAATTAGTACTAGAGTACACTCAGCCTGTCACATTGATGACTGACCTAGAATTCGTATTTTTAAGTTAACATTTATTGAACATGAGCAACCAGAGGGGAAATGATATAAATTAAATAAAACAATGATATAAATCCCAACAAAAAAAATTATTCTCCTAGAGTGTTGTGTGAAATATGAAATGCAGGATATGTGGATCACTGCTCTTTGAAAACACTTTCATCTTTAAACTTCCCTCTCATATCGTCATTCTCTAGTATTACTTAAAACTCAATGCAATCAGAATAGTAATGTAATTATTGTAGCTGTTTTGTTTAGCACTTTATTAACGTCTTAAATCAGAAGCTGCTGTCAACTTGCAATTCCAAAAAACTGTATGTTCTTGGATCAGAAGGGAGGGTTCCCAGAAAATGACTCAGTTTGTGCTCCTATAACCAGACATCATTTGTGCAAATTTCAGAAACACGGTTTTAAACTATGAGAGTTAAAACTAACGTATTTTTTTTGTTTGAGTGGGGACTTAAAGCTACTTCAATAGATAGTTGTCCCTTACTTCTTTTCTGAAAGGCCATGTTTTAAGGACAAAATTTAAATATATCATCTGTCACTGCTGATTTTTAGCTCAGGAAGATGAGCAAGTTCTGTGACACCTGAACAATAAACTTTATCAATGCCAAGGCAATTTTTAAATACAGAATAAAAGTCAAAGTAGGAGTTTTTTTAAACTCTCCTTCTTCTTCATTTATTTCTCTCTTTTATTGGTTTGAGTTTCTCACTCAATGTTTAAAATGCCAATTCTAGCTTGCAACAGGAAATCTATGGATTTTATTCAACAGCCTGAAAGAAAACATCTTCACAGTCTTTAGTATTGTATTTAGATATGTCTCAGGAATTTAATTTCTGGTGTACTACACTTTGAACACAGCTATGTAAACTACTTGCTGTGTAGCACTGACAACATCTGGCTTTGTTTTCTGCCAACAATAATCAGGGCAGAGCTGGATCTAGGAGCAGAATTTCCCTCATTCCCAGCCTAGCTCTTGTCTTTACACTCACTCTGAAGCTGCTGCTGCTTTTGCACTGAGAAAATGCAGGCTGTGCAGCAGAACAACCCACAGGCTGGGTGTGAATCAGCAACCTCAAGCGTGCATTAACATTGTTGGGCACTGCAATGCAATGTCTTCCATCAGTAAACTTTTACTGTCCTCCCAGGTAGGACTTGCATCAGAACCACCTTCTATCTTCCTAGGCACAGTGTGGCAACTGGAATGGTCTGGGGACAAGACCTTGCAGCAACCCTAACTGCAACACAAGCTACTTCAATAGTGGCAAGCCCTTCCTGAATTGGCCTCAATACCCAGATAAGCTACCCACATTTTACTAGCACAAACACAGCCATCAAGCCTTGGGTCTGGTCTTGCCAAATCTTTCCTTATTTGCACAGCTCATTTTATTGATAGTAGCTCCCTGCACAGGTAGCTTCTTGTTCAGCAGTCACACCAGCACCAACCTGCTCAGCACTAAATGAATCAAAAGTCAAAATCCCAAAAGCCTGAGAGTGCCTTTGAGAAGATGCCATGACAGCCTCAACAATAATGAATCATCAACAGTGGATCAAAAAGTAACACAAAACCACTTTAGCTACTTTTTGGAAGTGCACAGGGCGGCAGTATCTCATAGATTCAGATAAAGTCAGCTCCACAGCATGTGGCAGTCCAAAAGGTAAGTAAAAATGTAATCATATGCCAATATCTGCTGCAAAATGCGACTCAGACGCTTTATGTTTTTCAACATAAAAGCTTTTTCTTTTTTAATTTGATTTGCAGTTTTATAGCTGCTTTGACTGGGGAGTAAGCACATTTCATTTAGCATTAGTTACACTACAATCTGCAGTGAGTGTAAAGCATTAATATTTGAAGACTTAAAATTAATTCAGGGTTAGGAAAAAATCTGATAAACAGTGTTTGCATTCTTACAGCTCTCTTCCAGAGGGACTGCTGTAAAAGTTGACAAACCTGTTACTGTTTTATAAAGAACTGGTAATTATTACACTTTGCACCTTTCTAGAAACATGAATTTCTAAGTTTGAATGGAATTATAAAAATATATCTTCTTTCCTTAGGCTGTATACATGGGACTTTTAAGAGTACCTGTTTTGTGGGAACATAAATTTCATGCTAAAAAGTCTTTAAAATAGGCTTGTAACCTACTTACATGCTTTGCAAATCCACAAATTAGGTGAATTAGAGAAAGAACCATTGGTTGTTTTCCACCATCACTCAATTTTAAGTTCATATGCATCTCCTTGAATGCGCAATATTTCAGTGATGACTTTATCACTCACAAAGGTTTTAAAATCAAGTTGCATCAAGAAGCTTGATGAAAAGTTTTGCAAATGTCAGTAATTAAAAGCCTGAGAAAATGCAGTATCATTTCTGTCAGGTCTTAAATACATTAGGATTAAATTTCCCGAATAAAATGAAGTGAGATCTGTGAAACACCAGAAAAATTTCTGGTAATAGAGATGAGACATTTGAACTTAATAACGATTTTGACTTTGGTGACAGTGTTTGTAATGCCTATGTTTGTTTTCATAAACTGCTATAAACTTAACCAGAGGCACAGGGTTTTCCCCCAAAACTCCATTTCTTCCTTCTAGAATTGCGAGCATTTTTTCCTTTTGTACTCTTCAGCTGATAAGTGTGAAAAATGTGCTGGTAACATTCGTGACAGAGAACTGACAGACCCTTGTAAATTCTTTCCTGGTCCCCAGTCTAATGACTAATGGCTCTTGACTACAGACTCAAGAACTCCTAAACTTGAACAGCCCTCTGCTCTGACCACAGCCCATTTTAACAAAGATCCTACCACATTTAAATTTTCACAGAAGAAAATTTTTTTCTGCCACCATGACAAATCCTAACTTTCTTTTTTTTGGTGTGTGTATGTTAGCATATGCTCACCTGTCTACCCACTGCATCTGATCAGGTGCCTTGCATGACTCTTCTTCCCTAACATGTCACAATAGGGCTAGAATAGTGCCAGTCTTTACATTTACAATACCACCTAACAGTCCATGTTCTTCTAAAGCAGTTGATTTGATTTATACCAAGACAGTGCAGGAAAAAATACACTGACTACAAACCCTTTAAGCACGTCCAGTGAATCAACTCAAGTGCTTTTTATTGCAGCTGTGCAAGTAAAACAGGTAACAAAATATTTCACAATAAAAGCAAGGTGGATTTTCAGTGGAAGCAGAGACAGGCTACCAAGGGGGAACTTAGAAACTGCCCAGGCATAGGAGGGTGGCATTAGGAAGGACAAAGCTCTCCTTAAGCCGACATTTGCAAGGGCAGTAAGAACTTCTACTGCTACAACAGCAAGGCAGACAAGGAAAATGAGGGCCTACTGCTCAGTGGGGAAAGGTATTTAAATGACAGTGGATGAGGGTAAGAATGAGGGACTTGATGTCTTTTTTGCCTCAGGCTTCATCACAGTCTCTCAGGCCTCTGTGCTTAGCGAATGAATTCAAGGAGACAAGGAAGAACTTGGCCCAGGCAAGTCCAGAGTGCTACATCCACAGGTAGCTACATCTGAGAGAGCAGACCAACACCTTGCAAATATGCTATCATCTCTGAAAGACCATGGATATTGGGAGAGGTCCCCAAAGGCTGGAGAAAGGCATCAGACCCATCTTCAAAAAAGGTCAAAACTATGATCTGAGCAACACTGGGCCACTCAACCTCCCTTCAGTAACTGGCAAAATAATGGAATGAAAAATGAAACCTCTTGGAGCACATGCAAGAACAGATGGTGTCTGGAAAAAGCATGTATGCGTTTCCGAAAAGTAAAATCTGTCTGGCCATCTAGACGGCATTCTGAAATGAAATGACTTGCAGATTAGAGAAGAGCAGGAGATGTCTTTGGACCTGAACTTTAGCAGGGATATTTACACTCAATTCTGTTCTATTCTATTCTATTCTATTCTCCCACATTAGTGACTGACTCAGTACGAATGAAATATGTTGGAAATTAATGGGTAAAGCAGGGCAACAATAAAATTGAAGTTAAAATTGGCTTTATCTTCTAAAATTAGCAGTCAGTATACACAAGATAAAATTACCTCGTTCATCTCTGCGTCTTCCTGAAAGCTTTTCTTTTGGCACAAAAATGGTTTAGAAATACATTTTTTGATTCTGATTAGAAGATACAGCAAAGATTTTGGGCTTGGCACTAGGTTGAAGGGTACTGGAAGAGTTCTCCCTTCTTCAAAGTAGGAAAACCAAAGTTTAGCCCTTGCAAATTTCCATTCTACATCAGCATCATCCTGTAAAACAGAAACACAGCTGTTAATACACTGTTAATACCACTTCGACTGTTGAAGATGCTCTAGCTAAACGTGTGTTTCGAGTGTAACTGGCTGAAGTTACTCTCAAACAGATCAAGATCTATGAAAATCAAAATTTAAATTAATGGAACAGTTCTTATTAATCCATTTAAAATAATGCAATTGCAGAAGGACAGAATGGATTTAATTTAAACATTGTTTATTCCAGAGAGAGTGCTAATAGTCTGCAATACAGGATCATAATGACAGACTCCATGAATAGTCTATAGACTTTGTTAACATGAAGTTTAAAAAGTTAGGTGATTCTTACCTAATTCCTTCCACTTGCTGGAGTATATGATTAAACCAGATATACTATCATCCCCATGGTTTATGTTTACCATTTATGATCACCAAACCACTCTATTCCTCCCTGTAAAGTTTAAGAGGATTTTCTGCAGAAAGGACTGACATCAGTTCAAGGTTGTGACTCAATACTGCTGTACCTGTTTTTAGAAGCTCTTTTGTCCAATCACTGTATTCTTAATGCTCCAAACCTGATAGGTTTGCTCTGTGGCCTCCTGAGTCAGAAGAGTGTGAACCTCCCTAGACAATGTGTTGCTCCTGCTCAAGCGGGACAACACTACAGCCCCCAACCAGAGCCCAAAACCGGGTACCAGAGTGGAGTCAAACCTGAGTCTGCTGCTTAGGCAAGGGCATCCCCTGGGGAAGTCTGGGATGGCCTAGCTCCTGGAGATTTGCTTACTTTTTCTCTAAACAGTGGTAATGATTTAGCCCTCTGTTTTACATGGAATGCAAAAGTTCATTATGATTTTCAGTAGCCCTGCTGATTACTTTGCTAAGTGAAGTTTTGTTCACTGCAGAGGTCTAGAGCAACACTTGTTTCAATGAAAGAATACAGCATGTTGGAGACTTGCTTGCAAGGTCGAGGCATAGGAAAGAGAACATCCTCGCAGCAAGAAGGACACTTCTCAAGTAATTACAAATGAGGCAAATGAAGGATTCACACCATGTAGCCCATACTCTTCAGGACACATAACACAGTTCAGCAGTAGTTTCTTATTCCAGTCTGGTTATTACTACTGCAAGCACATGCAGCTAAGTAACTGCCAGGTATTTTATAATAAAAATGAACAGTGGAATTCATATTTTCTTCTAACATATTCCAAAAGCCTTTGTGGTACTTGTCTTAAATCAGATGTCAACACGAAAATTTTCCAGGAGCTTTAGACAATTAGTTGTAACAGTAAATAGGGTGATATTTCATTATAAATGGACTTTTTACCTCAATTTCCTGGAATGAACTGTTGATCATTGCGATAAGCATGTTCAGTAAGACGATGACCATGGTAACATTATAGACTCCATAAAGAACATAACCAATATTTTCAATAAATTTGTGTTTATAATTGATCACAACTGATTTAACTTCTGAGAGTCCAAATATAGCCCAGAACAATGTTTTGAAACTTTCTTCAACACTAAAAGGAGAAATTGGACAAAAGCATATGTTATTGAAGGAAAGCTGTATATTCTTACTGTAGCAATTGCCAGTTATCATTTTTATACAGTGCACAAATTTTTCCATTATCATAATGTTGAACTCCACCTCAGTGCATTAAAGCAGACTGTCTAATTTCATGGGTACAGGCTGTTTCATAACACAAGATTCCTAATGCTTAGGACTGACAATAAAACCATCTGATTCATATTAGATGGTTTTAGGAATCATATATCCATCGTCAAAAGAATATTACAAAAAATCGCTTGTTAACTACTTTCATCTACATGCTACAAGCTTGCTGTTAATGTGGAAGTAAAAAAAAAAAATTAACCTGTAAATGCTGTATTTAAATTGCACCACTAGTTCACTTACTATGAATTATTTCACCACTGATGTAATAAATATTCTGAAACTATGAAGTAGACAAAATATCTGATAGCAAATCATCAATTTTCAAAAAAATGAGTCTTATGGACCACAGTCTTCCAGTTGAGTATTTACTATTCCACAGTTCCAGGGTAAAGCCATAGTGTGGGAATAGTGATATATTTTTTTTCAGGTTAGTTCATTTAAATATATGTATTTCTCTAAACCAGTTTATAAATATACATAAACGTAAGTCCAAACCTCTGAGGTACTTTTTCATATCTATCTCTATCTGTTGGAAGACATATTTTCCCTCACTTTGATAAAGAGATCTCAGTTTCCCACATCCAAAAAATACAGTAGCATTGCAAAGAACATCTAGGATTTTATTGAGTTATTGTTAAGAAACAAAAGTTACAGTTTAATCAGTTGTACTTACGTTGTGAACGCTTCATTTTGTTTTGCCCCCAGATAGTAGGAATAGAGATTAAACATGCCTATCATGAAAGCCACAAACACCATGATAAATATCACCATAAACTTGAAGATGTCTTTCACGGTTCTCCCAAGTGATATCTGCAGTGGTCCAAAGCTTTCATTAGCTGGTAAGATGTAGGCTATCCGTGAGAAACTTAACACCACTGCAATTGCATATAGCCCTTCAGAAATGATCTGAGGATCAGACGGATCCCAGTTTATTCTGGCTGAAAACAAAAGATGAGAATTCCTGTCAGTATTTCAGCAGAACATGTAATCATCTATGGGAGGTCTTTTTGGACCACCTGCTGCCTCTGCTCTAATGTAGCCCAGGATACATTAGCTCTTTGCTGCACATGCCCACTGCTGGCTCATGTTCAACCTGGTATCCATCAAGTTATGTTTGCTACCCTATGAAAAAAACTGGCATTAAATATTCACTATTAATATTCTCCATACACAGACGCTCTCTAAGCAGACTTCAGTGTACATGCATACATAAAAAAATGCCTTAACTAATTGCTTTTAGGACTTATGTGAAATTTGTAACTTTCCAGTAAAATTTATAAGACTACAATTTAATGTGTTTCAGAATATAGACATTTTAATTATTCTGCTTTTCTGTAGTCTGGATAATGCAAAAATGCAAACATCTCAGAAATAAGTGTCTGAAGCACAGAATAGAGATAGAAACTGATGTAATTCAGTATCTAGAGAAAATAATTAATAATGGTAAGAAAGATGTGGTGGTGTTCAGAGTGAACACAAGCCAACAGTGCTTCATTTTTTCTCATGTGGGCAAAATAGCTTCTAGAGTTTCCCAAATATGCCAAGCAAGTTTAACATTTTTATCTCTTACTAGTGAAGAGAGTGGATTGAGAAATATTAAAGAAATAGAGTCTCTGAGCAAATAATATATAAAAGATATATTGGCTTTGCTGGCAAAGCAGGTTTAAGAACTTCTTGCATCTTATTTTTTAGTTCTGTCCCTATGTTACAGTACATTCCATTCACAGTTGCACCACCACAGACTGGTTTGCAGGACAGTATTGTGTAATTGAACAGATTAAAATGATCTAGAAAAGGGGTGGGTGACAGTGAGTTATTGTGATATTAGATAATTTCAGTGCCTGCTGTCTAGAACAGTCTACAAAAAGATGTATAAGCACAGCCAGGGGATCTATGATCAAATAGTAGAGTCACAGAATAACACAGTATGCTGAGTTGAAAGGGACCCATGAGGATCATCAAGTCCAACCTCTGGCCCTGCACAGCACCATCCCCAAGAGTCACACCATGTGCCCGAGAGCACTGTCCAAACACTTCTTGATCTCAGACAGGCTGGTGCTGTGACCACTTCCCTGGGGAGCCTGTGCCCAGTTGGTGATGCTGTGCCCTGATGCACCCCAGGACACACTTGGTCCTCCTGGCTGCCAGGGCACTGCTGACTCATGTTCAACTTGTCATAGGGATAAGAAAGAGAAGGACTGGGAATTTCTTCAGTACTACATTGTGAAACTATGGTATTAGGACCTATTAAAAGAAAATCAGTTTGTGTTGGCCCAAGAAGTAAATCTTAGTCATGTGCAATCAACTCACCCAAAGTGTAGTATTTTATGTTGGGCTCCAGTGTTGGACTTGTCAGATCTTTCATATTTGCATCAACGATGTTCTGGGCTCTGGATGCATGCCAAAATGCCATAAACCTTGCTATGAATGATGCTGCAAAAATTGCTAACATACCAAAATCAAGCATATTCCATAACTCAAAGAGGTATTCCTTTGGACCTTGAGACCAAATTTCTTTACACTCAGACCATATCATGCCTGTATACGATAGAACAGAGAAAACAGTGCATTCTTTATTCTTCACGCTTGTTTTATATTTTTATTATATACATGACATGCTCGTGGTTGCAGTCAAAATCAAAAGAATTTTGATCAGTGGGACTTCAAACACAAAACTAAATCCTTGGACCTGTAAATTCATATAAATTCCAAGACTACTTTCTCATCTGAGTAACAATAACAATCTTTCAGACTGCTTTTTGCTGTAAAACTACAAAAGCTTTCCAAGAGAGGAATGGGATTTGAGTATTACTATCTGTTACAGACACAAAAAGAGACGAGAAAAGCAGAAATGCTCTGGCATGATCATATTTAGCTTTACCACTAAAGCAGAGCTCACAATTTCTTGTTTGCATTACCCTGGGTACAGTCCCTCTTACTGAAATTGAAAATATATGTGACAAATGAGCATGAAAGTAAGACTCAGACCTAATGCCTCTTCAATAGGACAAAGGTATCTGTTTGAGTCCTAACTATTGTCCCTTTGTAATAAAATAATAGTACAGTATCAGCTTATGGCAACTTTTTGTATTGTGAAAATTCTTTTTTTCTGAGATAAAAATTATATGACTATGAAGTACATTTCTAGGATTCTAAAGACAGTTAATAACTGAACAGAATAACGTCACTAATTTTTACATTGTCAAGTTGAAGGCACTTTTCATCATTTTCAGATAAGGACAATAATAATGTCAATTACAGTAGCTAAATTCAGTGTCACATCTGTATGCATGAATCAATTTTTCATAAACTGTCTTATGCATGACATGGATAAAAAAATAGATTAAATTAGCAAACTAGAACTTCAAACTGAGAAATTATTATTTACTTCTTTATTACCAGATGAAAATATTGATATTTATAGACTTTGGAAATCTAAGTGCCATATTATTCCTAAAAAACACAATTATAGCAATTTATAAACAGCTTTACAATTAAATACATACATTTATGATCTCACACTGGGATCACAAAAGCAAAGTATTTTAAATATAGAAGCTATTGAATGGATAGCTTGAATTAAACTCTCACATATTACTGACTTAACTAGCAACCAGACCCCAGATCCTTAAAATACATGAGCATCTGAATCCTACTGGAATAAAAGGGAGTAGACTTGTAAATAAGAATCTGACAGCTAAAATATTTTGGAAGGTTTGTGCTCAGGTTCTAATTCTGAGTAGTCCTACATCACTAAGTTGGATGGGTCAGCTCAAAGTACTACTCATAGCACTCATTTCATTCCCGTGTTGAGATGGAAAAATCTACCACTGAATCTTCAGGGATCTATATTCTTCTCTTTTGTCACTAATATATTCAGCAAAACACTATTAGTTCTGCAAGCATGCTTGCAAAATAAGAGAATTCTATCAGAAAGAGAACACTGGACACAAAAAATCTTGGCTTCTCATGTAAAAATCTTTCCCCTTGGAAGCTCACACTGTGACTGGACACCCCGGGGGGGGGGGGGGGGGGGGGGGGGGGGGGGGGGGGGGGG